>NC_092570.1:3380000-3708500 GCF_037975245.1 Apostichopus japonicus
AGATCACCAATTTGTCCATTCCTGTGGATTCTGCTATAAGTCTGTCTTCTGAAGTGAACATAATTGTTTGGTCTCTCATTCAGCCATCCAATGTTTCTTCTCAGATGAATAACTCTGTAGTTGTTTCATCTGAAATGTTATATCCTTTGGAGAAGTATTCAAGTAATTGTAAGGTGAGCAATTTTTCTTTGGGGGTTGGGGTAATGGGGGGGGGGTTGTGTGTGGATGATGTTTTACAACATTTCATTGACCATATACCATTCCAATATTCCCATTACAATATTTAAGGGTTGTCGTGTTGTTTTACCCATATTGGGTCATTTGCTATAATATTAAGTCAATCCTCAAGTATCATAAAATGTAATTCTCCCACCACAATAACCACAGGAAGCCAACAAATTTTGAGTCTAGTAATAAATGACAAAAATTATGTGTCCAGTTGTGATACTTCTAGAGAGATTAGCTGACATTTTACTAATTTTAAATTATTCAGGTAAAATGATATGCTGTTCCTTGAAATGATTATACTGAAGTTGCTTTACAGTTTATGAAAGTATTCCCAGAGTGGGATCTACTTGATAAAATTAGAACGTCTATTAATGTTAAATCATGATTAAAATCATGGTTGGAAAAGCCTTGTGAACCATCCAAGCCATGTTTGTAGAAAACTCAAGGTGCATAAAAATAAAAATTAGATAAAGGAACAAAAAACAAAAAACAAAAGCAGAGATGTGTGAAAAACAAGAAATAGAAAAAAGAGAGTCTTCAACTTATCTTTTCACTGTAGCAGGAGTGTTCCACATTCTGCTTGTGCTCAACAGGGAATATTTGCCCCTATACCAACTCGGAGGATCATGCAACATTCAGCAAGGTATTCCTGAATGATATGTCTAATCCATTTGTGAATTATTTAAAAATAGCATAAAATTCAATTCATGGTATTTCTTAAAGCATAATAATGAATTATGGTAATAGGCAGAAGTTATTGCATGGGGTAGGGAGTTGGGGGGGGGGGGCAGCAGGGGAGTAGAATATCTTGAAAATAAGGACAGACATTAAACACAGTGAGAAATACAATTGTAATCAAGTTCCTGTATGCTGTTGCACTTCCCTCAGCACCAGGCATTGATGATAACTCAGCTCAGACCTGTTTACTATCTCGATATCGGCATGACGATGGTCTTGGACGTCCACTACCTACCAGAACCCTGGATGGAAGACGAGTTTATTGTAAGGAACATATTTTAGAAATGTTAATTATGAACAAAAATTGTTCTTCAATCAGTATTTCAATTGACAGAATCATGTTATCATGTGACTAGAACACATTAAACAGAAACAAAATGAATTTGCCCCCCCAAAAAAAATTGGTGAAAAAAGCAACAACGTAACTTTGGGTGTCTACAAGTTATTTTAATACTTAGTAGCCACGCATGTTATCCACTGTTTTTGTAAGTATTTAAATGTGTCACAAACTCTTGTGTCGAAAGAATTTCAATGAAATTTTTATGTTAACATGATATGACTCAATTCTGCTTGATTTAATTTCGTTCTTGTTGCTTTGGTCTGGAGGTATCTGTCGAGAATCCCAGCATCATTTCAACTCATACTGATGTTACTGTTGGGGAAGCAGTCGACACGGGAGTCATGGAAACAAATTTGGTAAGTTGATTCTGTGAGGACGGGGCAGGGGAGAGGGGAGAGAATGTTAACAGAGAGAGAGAGAGAGACAAGTGAAGTGTTTACTTTTCATGTTTTGTGCATCTCATTGCTAATTATCTACAATTGTCTGGAAAGTTGTTTTTACCTGTTTACAAAAATTTGTAAGCAGGGTGTGACGAAAATTGAAAATCCATCAGTATTGGAACCTCTCAATGTTATGGGAATGTTGTTGGTATATAACTGCATGGCAGGCTACACTAATTTATTTTCTTAAAACTTAATTCCTTTTTGATTTTGAAAACAAGGGTCATTTGAATCCTCTTAAATACAGCAGAATTTTGCTTCCTTGTTCCAAAACGATATTCCTATGTGTTTCTCATTTTAAGCAAAAAAAGTCATTTAAATTTGATGTAATATTTGCTGTTTTAGAAGTTTTTGCCTTTATCAGATCAATATCAAGCCTACCATGCCAGTTCTGTTACACATTTTAGCCTATGTTATACAAGTTAATCAGAAGAAAGAAAAGTTAAAAACTATAAAAACATATTATATTTTAGTAGAAAAAAATGAGGGCATTGAAACTTTAAACAGATAAGTTAATATCGTCTATCTTCGTGGGTACAGTTGTGACTCCATGAGCAGGTTTTTAAGGAATAATGAATTCTTTAAACCACTAACTCTGTTTTGTTATTCTTTCATATTTCAGTGGGCCAGTATTCTTGCTTGGATTTTTACACTTTTATGTGCAAATATTTTACTGAATTTGAATTCTAAACTCACTAACTTAAAATTAAGATTTAGTTGAGTTTCTTTTCTAAAAAGTAGTAATTGCTGACTACAGTGTATCATGTGAACAATCCATTTATCTGTCTTTTCTTGTTTTTTACTTCAAATTTCAGGCCATTAATATCAGCCTGGTAGCAAGTGGCCTTCCTGATGGGTAATGAAACAGTTATTTCTCTCTTTTTTCATGAAATGGATTATAAAACTAGGTGACGATGTCATAGATAAGACATCTAACATTTACCATGCTGTGTGTTGACATAACTAGCCTACATGATGTTCCATTCTCAGGAAGAGCTTGATCGATATATTGATTGATTGATAAATCAATTATTGATTAAGTAGAGGATCAACTGCTGGAGATATATTAGTCAAAGAAAAAAGTCATGTGATTTATCAGTCAACTTAGATAACGTTTAAGGTAAAAAAATGGAGGAGAAATATTAAATAAGAGTGGTTGGATATGGAGCAGTTCAGATATTAAGAATTTCTTTTGTTATCACATTTCTTTTAATTTGATCACTTGAATTCAATTGGTATGTCAGCTGTGCAGTGTTGGATCTGGATACTGACAATTTTTTATATTAAAAAACTGATAAAAATTTGTGGGTCGTCAATGCAGTTGGGAGGTACAAAAGCAGGGGAGATTGAATATCTATCGGAGTTTGTAATGCTAACCATACTGAACGCTCCTCTGCACAAATTCATGATAAATACACTGTACTATTTCAGTGGTCAAGCCAAATTTGTCTTCGCAAACAGGAAATTAGTGCAGGCCATTAGAGCACTTGAGTTTACAATCGTATGGTGGCTGGTCAATTAGTTAATCCTAATGGCAGTACTTGGTGTAGTTTATGCTATAAAGTAACAAATTATTAATGCTCAAGTGAATTTGAGGAGGACAATTATTCTATAGGCATGCTTGACCATCATGATTGTTTTGTTGCCATTTTCAGAGAGAGAGAATCAGCCAGAGGAATGAGTAACATCAAGGTGTCTGTGATATATCCCAATCCAGCGTGCATGGCTCAAACTTCAAAGGTCTTCATTGTTTTAAAGATAGTTTTTATGTTTTCATACAGTTTTTCTTTTTTCACAAAGCTTTTAAGAAACAAGCAAAATGTTTCAAATTCAGTATAGAAATTATATGTACTAATGACAAGAATAGGAAATTTGTGATGGAGTTATTGGGTTTATTTTGTTAAGGATATATACTGTGAGACACGTTTTGCTACTTTTGATTCGTTTATTGTTTTATTGTTTTATTGGTATCCATAGTTCCAATATCAATATCTTTCTCTTAAGTTTGATCAACTTTCATAAAAGCTGCATTATTATTATTTGTTAATTCAATTGAAATTATAGTATGCTGCGTAAAAATCTCGCAGACTCCCAAAATTTTATTAAATGATGTCGAAGGTGTTTGTCAAATGACTCATGATAGGCTCAAAATGTTAACAACGATAATCTGGGAGTCTCTCTCATCTCTGTTTTCTTAACTTTCATGCTTTCCTGATTGTTTTCATCATCCTCTGCATGCTTCCTTCCTCTGCCTCCATCTCTCTCACTCAAACCCATCTAACAGACCACACGCATCGTGGCTGGCTGTCCATCTTACAAGCAGATCCGAGTCCGCAGGTATGACACCAACCTCCAAGGGGAGCTACTATCCTTCCAAAGTCCATCCTTACTTTAACAATCTTTCTTGTCTTTCAGCCTCAATCTGTCATTCTATCTGTCTGTCTGTATATTATCATCTACTTATTTCCAAATCAGGTAATTGTAGCTAACATCTAATTATCATCTCTGTTTTTCGATGCTTACATACATACATACTTGGTGCTCAAGCTTTCTGTTTCACGATATTTTATTTTATGTTGTTTTTTCACAATGATCTACAAAGGACAAATTCTGTAGAGAAAAGAACGAAACCTGAAAAATCTGTGAGGAGAATTTTACTGATGAAACTGCATCTTGTTTATGTGTAACAACTTTTTACCATTTGACCAGACTCATTATTTTATAACCAATGTTGTACCAAATTGACCACTGTAGCTCCAAGCTTTGTAGACAGGGCCAAAACCTTTACTTTGGCGGTAAGGAATCCATCAATCACTCGCAGAATATTTGTTGGAACAGCCTGTGTTGCATAATTGGTTTACTGGTACCACTGTACAAATGTGAGATAAAGGAACACTCTCCTCCTTCTCCCCCACCCCATCCTCCTCCTCCTCCTCCTCCCTCTCTCCTCTTCCTGTTCAGCAAGGGTCAGTAATTTCTTGGTCAGTGCTGACCTTGGTAACTGATACTACTTGGGATGATCATCATTTTTGTTTACCTTCTTCACGATCTTGAGATCATGGGGTGGGGGAGGGGAGGGTGGGGGAGGTTTTTCAAAAGGTCATTATCCATGTAAGGTGGTTACCTTCTGAATGTCATAAACCTACATGACTGACATTTAGACAGCTGGAGGTACAGAGGTGTTTACCTCATTCTTTGTTCTTATAAAGTGTGTTTTGTACAGGTTTACAGGGACGCATAACATCATGGCAGCTGTGGTTGATACATCTTTCTGCCTTCCTGAAATAAAATAGTGAGAACTACCGAAGGATAATTATGTGTTTTAAATTTGTTTTTCTACAGAACCGTTGAAGTTACGGAGTGTGAAAATATGAAGTATCATCAATATACCATTCCAAGGTAAATTGTAAGAAAAAAGTAGAGACAGAAGTAAATAGCTTCAATCTTCTATGTAATAATTTATACGCGGACACCCTAACCACTAGGCTATGGAAGCTGATTGTATGTCCAGAGGTTCGAAATTGATAAGGAAGATCGTAATTTCACTGTAGGCGTTTGTCACCTGTATCCAACAATACTAGTTCTGTTTTGGTGACATATTTGCCTTACTCTGGAGATCAAACATGATGCTAACCAACTCGAAATCATTTGTGACTCCTAAAGACGGATGTCGAAAGAGATGCTATATTTATATTCCGTTTACTGTAATTTTCTATTCCTAACACTACAGGGATGTATATGACCGTCACTATCTTCAAGGAACTGGCCCTGAGACTGACTGGGGTGACCTTGAGGTCATGTATGACTACTGGAAACTTGGATGCCCACACCCAGTCTACTATGGATTTATATACAAACCAGTACTTGAACTGTGAGTATACATGCAAGGGACCCGGCCTCCCTTTATAGTCTCTTCAATGCATTTTAAGCTTAGACCAGGTTGATAAATATAACATTCACTTACATTGCTTTCTATATACTCTGTTAAATTTTACACGTCCAGTTGGCCATAATTGGCATATATATCTCCAGAGAGTTTTGGTTTCATGGGACAGTGAAGGATTGAGGCGGGTACATGTCACACAGCAGCAGAGTTGTAAGAAGTAACTTCAATTATCTAAGGTTCAAGGCCAGTCATCGACTCTTAGAGACTGCTTTATCATCAGTGGGGGTTGGGTGGGTGCGGGGTAGGGATTTATAAACATCTCGATTGAAATTTAGTTTCTTGCTGCAAAGTAGGTATATTTTATTGTTTTGCAAACCTCATTTTATAGAAAGAGCAAAATAGATGGAGGGGGTGGGGGGGGGGGTGTGGAGGAAGAGGGAGTATTTGTTTTTGGGATACTTTCTTCCACTTTTGACCCCCCCCCCCCGGTTCATGTAGTGATGCTACTTCCATTAGTCAAGAACAACTTACTTGTGTGAAAATGTCATCCTTTAGATGACCATCTCTATTCATTCACCTCAAATTAATTGTCCAGACATGGGAAAGGACATCATTGTTTTGCTCTAGCATTATTTATCTTTACTGCTCTGGGATCCTGAGGGCCTCGGTGACTTCATTTTGTTGCTGTTGCCAAGGGAGACAATGTTCTCAATCCTCTGAGATAGCATACTCCTTATAATTGCCCCATTGACTAACGCACAAAAATTGTCAAAGTGACTGTGTTCTCTCAGTCCTGGTTACTAGTTCTCACTTGCTAATCACTACCCATCACTAAATAGCTGAAAAGTTGGCCATTCATGGCATCTTCATATATCTGTATCACAACCATGAAGATTTTTTGTTCGCTAGGAGAGTCTAAAGCTTTTGTCACTTGTTCACAAACCTCTTTAACCCAGTAGAAAATCATTTTTGTTTGCTGCTCCTTGAAGGCCTAAAGTGATCTAGAATTGTCTCCATTGACCCAATGTTTGCACCACATTTACTTGCATTTGTGTACTCTGACCCAAAAACAGATTTTGTTTGATAAACATATCACAAAAATTTATGCTCTCTGGATGCATTGTTTGTGCCTTGAGGAGAACACTCAGGTGGATTGATATAGACGTTATATAAAGTATATGCCACCTCAATTCATTATTAAATCTTTAAAACCAAATTTCCAGAATAATTTGTTTCCCCCTTCTCTTCCAGGTATGAACATGATGTCTTCAAAGAAGTTATAACTGCAGATTTTGTATTGACTGAAGCTAATGGCATATATAACTACGGTTACACTGAAACTGCCGACACCGTAGATACACATTACACTCTGCTACATCTTTGATTACGTTATATTTAAAGGATTTTCTGGCGGTTGACGTCGATTGCTTATCAATATCGCCTTAAACTTTCTGAATCTTTAGGCAAAACAACATCCTCATAGCGTTTTGTTTGGTTGAAGATATGCAATTTTTTTTTTTTGGGGGGGGGGGGACTTTATATGATATTTGGTAAATGTATCTGGCAACAGCAAAATGGATGATTTCACCAGAGCAATTCAGCTGCAAAGTTTTTTTTGTAAAATGTTTTTTTTATAAGATTATTTATAACTTTATATGATATTTTGTAAATGTATCTGGCAACAGCAAAATGGATGATTTCACCAGAGCAATTCAGCTGCAAAGTTTTTTTTTGTAAAATGTTTTTTTTTATAAGATTATTTATACAAAAAGATACATTTTTATTCTATACTAAGTACAGGGAATTTTGGACAGCTAGTCAAAACACTTTTAATGTATCAGGTTGCAGGGATAAATCATATAATATAGTCATTTAATAGCCTAAGCTTTGCAGACCATTGCCCAGATGACATCACAGACCCCCCCCCCCACTTCCCTTAGTGGGATCCAACACCCTGGAGTAGTTGAAGGTTTAGCCAGTCAGGAGTTGGTTACATTCAAGCGAAATATTTATCAAGTTAGGAGCAAAATATTGAGCACTGGTTTTTCAACTAGCAGTGTGAATGGAATATCTTTCTCTTTAATTCAATTTTCACAAAAAGTTTCCAGAAAATCCTTTAAAGCGTCTTTCAGTCAGAGGAGCAGTTTAACATTTCTATGGAGCTGGCTGAGAGAAAAACTTTTTTTCTCATTTCTGTTTTTCTTCTCACGAATAACAAAATTAAATAAAAATAAGACTACATAGTTACATAAGTAACATGCTTTGTTAATAATAATTATGACACATTTGTACATAAATATAACCAAAAAACAATAGAAGAATGTTTGGTTACCTTTAATAAAGACAAAATATTGTTAATATAAGTGCAAAAAAATGATACCATGGGAGCCAGAACGTTTCCCATTTATCCCCAGTCATATTGCTTGAAAGAATATATTTTGGCAGCCAAAAATGATCTTTAAGAAAGTGATTCATATTATTGACTGAAGGACTTGTCTTCTTAAAATTTGAAAGAAAAGTGAAATAATTTAGCAAAATTATTATAAGGTTAAAGATTTTATCTAACTTCCCACCAAATAAATTCGATTTAGGATTTAAGACAAAAAATATTGATATTTCTTTCTTCCAGTATGCTTTCAAGATAGGTCCAGAAAGGCTTAACAAAATCACTACTAAAAGCTAAATGTTGAATAGTTTTGCTATGCGATTCACAAAAGGAACAAAGGTCATGATCATTGATATTCATTTTATGGAGAAGAACATCTGTATGGATGAAACAATGAAGAATTTTGTAATGAAACCATTTTAATTTGATATCATTTGTGCAAAGAAAAGGCACTGCACAATAGAATCTGCAATCCTCCTCAGATAGAACAATCTGCAACTCATATCCACATTTTGGACAAGCCTTGCTTGAGTGATTGATGGAACGAACTAAGTTTGAAATATATGTATATATATTTATATATATATATATATATATATATATATATATATATATATAAATATATATATATATATATATATATATATATATATATATATATATATATATATATATATATATATATATATATATATATATATGTAAAAGTTCATGAATATTAACATGTATGGCTATATTTATGCGTTTTCGTTTTCTGGTACCCTGTTGTCTTTGTTTCATCAGGCTGGGTGCAAGAGAAGGCCACAGAGCTGGCTCTTGATGCTCCAACAACAGTTTACTGTGGACCCCTACACTGCCTGGACCAGAGAGGTACTGGACACCATTTGATGTTTTTGAAATCATCAGGGATTATCAAGATAACGATGTTGTAATTCATAGTCACCAAATGAATTTAACGTCCCAAAGTGTTTGAAATTCGATGGAAACTCAACCAACCTCTGAGAATATGTTTGCCGATTTTGGTTGAAATTGAAAAGGTTTACAAATTCATACCAGATTTCCACATTTCAATTCAGCTTTCACATAAATTTTCCAATTCCTTAATTTGCACTCACACATGTTTAATTAACACTAAGTTATATTCACGTTCAAGACAAGCATTTCATGCTCATTGGTATAAAATAAAAAAAATAAAAAATTCCTTAAAATCAATTGTAAAGATAAATTTATTCTCACATTAGTGCATCAATATTCGCACATGTAGTTTCTACATAGTCTTCTCTCAAATATGATTTTGTACATATAATTTGTTTGATCTATACTGATATCAGTGAACAATTTGAACAATGATTTCAAAGTGGTTTTATGCAAGTCTTCTATCATCAGTGCTCTTTATGAGTGGTATGTACAATGCTCTAAAAGGTTTTGTTACATAAAGTCTATTATCAATGCTTCTACGAGTGGCACAATGCTCTAAAAAGTTCTTTTTCATTGACATATATCTCGATTGCCAATACCCCGCGGGAAAAAAACAATGCTCTCAAAGTTGTTTTTCCATATATTACTGTTTGCACATCAGCATGAACAATGCTTTCACAGATTTGTTACACAAATTTCTATTCTCAAGTGGACTATACCTTCAGCATTTTGCATTAATCATAAATCTATTCTCAATGCTCTCCTGAGTGAACAATGCTTTGCTACACATATTCGTACTATCAGTGCACTATATGTGTACATTTCCATCATTAACATGTTTATTCTCAATGCTCTTGTGAGTGGACGATGCTTTGCTACACATGTTCGTTCTATCAGTACACTATATGTGTACATTTTGCATCAATCATATATCTATTCTCAATGCTCTCCTGAGTGGCCAATGCTTTGCTACATATGTTCGTACTATCAGAACACTGTATGTGCACATTTCCATCATTAACATGTTTATTCTCAATGCTCTTGTGAGTGGAAGATGCATTGCAACAGATGTTCGTAATATCAGTACACTATATGTGTACATTTCCATCATTAATATATTTTACTCTCAATGCTCTCCTGAGTGGCCAATGCTTTGCTACACATGTTCGTTCTATCAGTACACTATATGTGTACATTTCCATCATTAATATATCTATTCTCAATGCTCTCGTGACTGAGTGGCCAATGCTTTGCTACAGATGTTTGTACTATCAGTTCACTATATGTGTACAATGTTTACATGTTGCATGTTGTATTATTAATCTTTATATTTCAGAATTACATAAGTTGTCATTCACCCGAGCAGGGTGCCGAAAGTTATGATCCTTCTCAACCTTACGAGGTACTCAGTAACAATACTACCAACGGGATCAAATTTTCACAATACAATGGCATTTATGTCTTCAACATCACTGTCTTGGATCCAGATTACAGGTATAGGATTTAGACTGTGTTCTTATTGTAAAAATGTTTTTAAAGTGACCTCGGTAGATGAAAAGGCCTAGAATTCCACTATCTTAGTCTGCACTTGCCGAACAGCGCCAGTGCTTTAGATCAAATATCTATCAGCCGGAGTCTAGTTCTCTCTGGCATTTTTCCCGCATAGCAATACACATCTAATTTCTTTACAGTAAAGTATACAACAGTGACGTTACTGAAAATAATATCTGCTGACTAGCAGTAATAAAGCGCTTAATGTTAGGTACACAAATTGTGCCGATGCTTTGGCCGAAGGTTTTTTGACCGACGTACCATGAGCTTAAAGATAGTCTGTACAGGCCCCAAATTATAGCACGCTATAATTGCTAGAAGTTTTCAAAAAGTACTTTCCTGGAGGTTTTCACTCTCCAATTTGTTCTTATACAGTTTTTAGGAACGCACAAGATGACTGAATATCCAAATGAGGAAAATTTCCTCGAATGTTGTAATAAAAACAGTTTAAGAATTTTCACCAAAGGTGACCATATTTGAATATCTAGCATATTTGGGGCCAATACAGCATACCTTTATGTTGGCCGTTTCAGCATTCCTTACGAGAGGCGGGATATCGAGGTGGGTTTTTTTTGGGGTGGGGGACAAAAACCCATAAATGAAGTTTATTCTTTCCTGGATTTCTTTATTTTGTTATCAGTTTCTGTCAACTCGAAACTCAATTCGCGGTGGAAGTATTTGGTGCATTTCCAAAGAGTGAACTTCCTGCTCTGAGGATCATGATGATAACTTGCGGCTTGGGCTTGATTGCTCTCATCTCGCTCTACGTCATCGACATCTTCTACTGGAGAGATGGGGAGGAAGAGCGGGTAGAGACCAGGAGAGATTCATTTCCGTACTGAATATGTATCCCCGGGGAGGGGAGGGGAGGAAGGTGAAGCAGCGATGTATTTGGAAGCTGCTTTATTTCAGCTATGACTTTTGTTCTCTCTGATGGTATTGGTTTTTTTCTGATATATTTCTAACGTTTATCAGCGTTGGAAGTGGTGTTCATTTGAAATACAGTACAACCTTTGGGAGTGTCTCTTGAGGTTCTGTGGGCAAAACCTGACAATTAACCATTTTGACAGGCTATATGCGGTAAGCCTCTGGATATTTTCTGGTTAAATGCTAAACAGTGCCAGTGCTTTAAGTCTAAACTATCGGCCAGAGTCTTGTTCTCACTGGCATCTTTTTCGAATAATGTTTTTGCACAACTCTGGAGAGATTACACAGAAAGTAGTTTGTTAGAACAGGATTCAAACAGTGATGAGAGTGGAGACATTTGTTCTCTGGTGGTCAGAATATGTGATTCATATTTGGTTTATGCTGGCTATTAAATGTTTGAAAGTAACTAGGAACAACAAAGTGCTGTTGTACCCATCACATATTCTCAGTTCTCACAACTGGTAATTTGACAGAGGAGGGGATGGGGGGGGGTGGGTTTGGAGAATGGGGCTAGTAATATGTTTCAGAACTCAAGTTAAGTCCATTTTGTCTTACCAATGCCTATGTCTCTTGTTGTTGTCATCATATTTGAAATGAGTAATTATTCAGAAAATGAAATATTTTTTAAACTGAACCCAGCTTCAATTCAAAATTATCTTCAAAATGAATTGCTTTTCTACATTTCTATTTTGTTATTGTTGCTTTTCCTTTCTGTCGTTATAACAACAACATCTTGAATGGAGATACCGTAATATCCATGATACAATTATTTTGTGTTTTTATTTTTGTGTCCAAGGTTCAAATATTTATGTTGCATCTTATTGTTAGGAATCTCCTACTTTGCCATTAAAAATTTTAGCTGCGATATTTAACCTGTACATAACAAATATTCTTGTTGTACCATTCTCTTTTCCTATAGTTTATGGTTTTGTACCAATAGCTACTACGGTGTATGTAAAGTTCACCCCAAAGGTTACCCAGCAACTTATCTCACCCCTCCCCATGTCATCTATCCCTCCCTCCTAACTCACCACCAAATGGATTCATTTTGACACTACTTTTAGATAACAAATAAAATCAAAAGCAGTGAAGTAGAGTAACCTCAACTGCCCCTAATTCCCTCAACTATCCCCAATCCCACACTGATGTTACTACTATCTCACCCCCCCCCATTTCACCAACATCTCACTCTTATGTCACCCCATCTCACCCTATCTCACCCCTGTCTCACCCAGTGGCGTCGCCAACGGGGGGCCAGGGGGGGCACGTGCCCCCCTGGAAAACCTAGTGCCCCGCGAGTGCCCCCATCTGAGATTTGGGTTGGTAAAAAAAATATATATATATTTTGTTATATTCAACTCCCATCATCTGAGTTGGTTTTTCATAAGGACAAAGAAGCACAGTAATTCGTATTTTCTTCAAATGAGCTGCGAAAAAATGAAAAAGTTTATCCTTGACCGTCGGGTATCGAAGTCGTAACCCGCGCCATCACAACAGGTGAGCCATACTCGATGTGTGATCAAACTGTGGATTGCATGGTGAGATCCCTGATAGGAGCCAATAACGATGCTGGAACCTGTTACATCTTAATAGATAATGGGAGAAAACGAGAAGGACAAGAAAGGAGTTAATTAATTCAACAAATGTAGGTTCTATTGATAGGGTTAGGCATAATATCGACAGCATGTGGTTCATATCCTCTGCAAAATTCTGTGCGTTGTTAAAATCATTACCTAAAAAATAGCAATTTCTGGAGATCTCTGCAGATCGAATTTAGCATCAAATGTGGCACCACTTTGCATATAGCCCATCCTCCGTATGCGAAAATAGACCCCTCCCCCAGGACGGCGATCCGTATCCACCTAAGTGCCCCCATCAAATGCTGGTGCCCCCCCTGTGCCCCCCTGACTGAAAAGTCTGGTGACGCCACTGGTCTCACCACCATCTCACCCCCAACTCAAGACATCTCACCCAAACTTACAGGCATCTCACCCCCATTTCATTTACAACTGACCCCAAACTTATACCCATCTCACCCCCATTTCACCGGCATCTCACCCCTAACTCACAGACATCTCACCCCAAACTCACAGGTGTCTCACCTCCATCTCACCCCAATCTCGTTATGTAGGGTCTGCCTTGTATCTATTAACCTATAGGGATAAGACAGCTCACTACTCGAGTACTGTTAAGAGGCAAGAAATAAAAAAGGAAATGGAAGTTGAACATAGGTTGGGGTGTAAGTCCCCACCCCCAGTGGCGGAGCTAGGGGTGTTGGTTAGGAGGGGCGAGAATGGTCTGTAGGGGCGCCATCGACACTATCAGAGCTATATACAGCTCTGGACACATATCTAAGCGGAGCGCCACAACTGGTTGGCGCGTAGCGTACCGAAATTTTTGAGTAAAGATACTCCCTAGATCGCCGGAAATGACCCTTTCCGGGCCTGGCTAATTTGCAGATAAACGAAGAATAAATAGGTGTCATCGCCAAATTACACCAACAACATGTGACAAATGTCAATAAGTAGATGAGAGAGCAATTAAAAAGTCAATAATCACGAATAAGTAAAAAGTGGTAAAGAGCTGAAAAGGGCGCCAGCAGCCCATTTGAGTCTGTCAGGAGGGGGTGGGGGTGGGATCCGCCCCTGATTATATGGACGCTCCGCCACTGCCCACACCATATACTGGATCCTCGCCTGCAGTTCACATACATAAAAATCATTAAAGACGTGATAAAGTGGCATAAATATGTTAATTTATTTACCTTCATTTTACATTAAGATTAATAAGATTGCCAATATAACTGCTTTAAAAAGGAGGAACTGACCCCTTCCTCCAGCGAACACACATTCTCTGTGGTCCGGTCTATTTCGTGCCCCACTCCACATTTACACTATACATAAATACCACCAAAATAAAGGCGTATATCACTTTTGAAAAGATAAAATGATGGAATAAAATACATCATGTGGCGGCATCTAGATATGTTCCCATTGGTTGGTGTCTTGACATAAAACACTTAAAATTGAAGGACGGAACTTTTGAGTTATGAAGAAAAGTGTCCACAAGCCAACAAGTATAACTTCATACAAGCGCGTAGCTAAGGGGGGGGGGGTGCGAAGGGGGAGACCGCCCCCCTTGAGCATATTTTTAATTATTTTTTATAATATCACTAGTAATTTCAAAATGAAACATGCTTAAATGCAGTATTCAAGGCCTGGGAAGTGTCATTTCCAGCGATCTGGGAGGCATTTTCGGCCAACATTTTGTTGTACGCTTCGCGCCAACTCATGGTGGCGCTAAGATTAGATAGATTGCCTACAGGCTTCGCCCTCCATGGCAAATTCCTCACTAAGCGCTTGACTTCACATGTTACACCACAGTATACTGGCTACCAAAACCAAAATACTAAGCTAGTAACGTTTTAGCCATCTAAGTTCCCTTGGCCCCATTTTTGAAGCATTCCCCTGTCCTCAACTATACAATCAAAATAGAATAAACTATGCTTCATCAATATAATATCTAACCCCCAATTGACACCACCCTCTGGAAGAGAATCCCTCGACCCCCCTCCTCACCCACTCACGCCAGGCTTCCTTGATCTTAAGTGTATAGCCTCCTACTACAAGTAATTTAACCTTGTGAGTTCATAATTCAATAATTGCATTGTTGTTTTGACGCTATATGTGCCATTTTATATGCTATAATCTAGCTAAATGATTACGGTTATTTGCTACCTTGCTAGTCTATGTCTTTCAGCCGTTTTTAATTAAGTATCAAAATATAAACTCAATGTGATTACAGCATCAACCTAATCGATTAGACCTTATACAAGCAGAGGCGCAACTACAATTTTATTGTACAGTGGGGGAGGGGCGGGGTGGGTGTGTTTGGGGGGGGGGTGGGAGTGGGGAGTTAATATGTTATGTCCTACAGGGGAGGAGTCTATGTATGGAAGATGGCCCCTCCCTTTTGAGAAATTTTGGTGCAATTTAGAGTGTTTAGTTTACGGGCGTAACCATCTTTTTTGTAAGGTGGAGAATTGTAGGGCCTACTATATTTTGCAATTTTTGTAACGATGTTGAAGATCTTTCGACTTGTTTTTAACGCATATACATATAATTTTTTTATGATTTTGTCTACCGGTAGAAGGCAAAGTCCCCATAATTCCTGGGAGGGGGGTGGTGGTGGGTTGGGGTAGGCCCATGAAGAGGAATGTGGTACTGTAATTTTGAAACAATGTAGAAGAATTGTTTTCGACTGGTTAGGTTGTACCACACATACATGTAACATATTAATGTGCTGCACAGTATTATTGTCAGTTTGGTAATATATAGGCTACTGTCTACCAGCAGAGGGGGAAGAAATCCCTCATTTTATTCGCCAATAAGTTTTTCGATTGGTCAAATTGCTCCTGTGGTTCAAATAGATAAGTTGTACATCATAAAAGGTAAAGTTATATATCCGGCTTCTATTGCGTTTGTCCTGTTATATGAGAAAAAAGAAATTTGGTTACATCGTCTATAGTCCGCCCCCATCCCCCACCCCCCCACGTATTTCCTTTCCTCTTAACTGCAAAAACAACGTCACCCAGTATAGCCTGGCGGTACGCAGTGTTTTGAATCCCACGACGCCAGATCTTCATGACTAAGCCAAGACCACAACCCCTCAGAAACGATTCTCAGAAAGCAAGACATTCAGCCTGAACTTTAAGAGTTAAGATGTTAAATAATAATTAAACTCATCTAGATCGGCAAGTTCCGAAAGTCTGTAGATAAAGTTCCCGCGATTCACCGAACATTTTTCGCCAAACACCTCTTATCCCACAGTTTCCGTACCTTCGTAGTAACTTGTGTATTCTGTTGCTGTTTAGGTTATCAATGCTTGCCTGGTATTTTAGTTACCCTACGTATGACACAGAGAGTACGGGTTATTACTGCAGTCCCACGCCTATTACGTATTTCCAGTTTATACTCCCCCTCACGGTCGAAGGTGACATTCTTTATTGTACACTGGAACATCGTCATATCCGTCTTGTATTTCTTTTTCTTTATCCTGTGATTGTCTTTGTAAAGCTTGATGGTGAGTTTTCGCCTCCCTTTAATCCTCATCCGCCATTTCCAATCGTTTTCCTCATATATTTGATCAGAATTACCAAGGGGTGCTTGCGTTATTTTGGGAATTCCTGTAAGAAAAGGGATTGTTTGTCATCTATTTCTTGTTTATGTTGTACACTCTAACAGGCCCATGTGATATCATGTAAAATGTGGTTGATGTAGACGGGAAAGGGATAGGAGGGAGGGTTCGGGGGTGGGGGCGGTGGTGGAGGTTGGGGTGGATAACTACCTCAGTGTTAAGTTTTAATCCATCTAATGAAGATGAGTCGGTTCTTTGAAAAATAGAATTGTCAGTGTCGAAGGGATATTTAAAACAAAGAAGTTGACGAAGTATTATACTTCGAAACTGAAAAATAATGAATACTGTTTCATGAACTATCTTTATGTACACATTTAGCATGTCAGTCATCGTTAGTCAACTGCAAGATCTCTGAACCAATTGTTGCACAGCGTCCTCTATTTTGCTATATAACTCTGATAGCACACACATAGCAGTTTACATGATATCTTGTAGTACATAATCACGTATGATCATCATTTTGCATGGACACCATTTCTATTCACTCGTTGTTGTTGTTTTGAAGATTGTATCGATGACATGAAGGAATATAAAAATGAAATTCCAATAGTTTGTACATTAGTATTTCATTTGACTTAATTTTACTGGCGTTTTTGCATCATATAGCCCATGGCAGTGGCCTAAGTAAACAATCGCAAATAATAATAATAATAATAATAATGCATCGCGTTTCTATAGCGCTCACTCCTATAGACACTATGCAGTGGCGCTTTACAAAAACAACCACACCCAAAATCAGTACTAGTGAAATGCAACCCGGAAGAGATGTGTTTGATCTTAAAACTCGTGGAAGAATAACAAGACTGAATTTCAGGGGTATAAGCTGTTCCACTCTTTTGGACCTGCTACAGAAAAGCCCGATCACCGAAGGTCTTCGTCCTAGTTCTCGGAACAACGTAATTAGTTCCAGACCTAGGAGAAATTTGCTTTCAACGTCAACACGAGAATGTGTACCAATACTCGATTACCGTAGATTGGTCTAAACATTATAAGGCGAAATAATAGCAGGGGCAGTGGACGTAGAAATGGCCTTTTTCCTAGGCATATGGTGTATTCTATCACTAATACCAATTGCGGTCGAGACAGTGCTTTAGATTCACTTGTTACTGTAGTGTATTAGGCGATATAGTTAACTGAACATCTAACAGTATTCACACTGTAGCTTAACGATGAATGAACAAATATTACCATAACACACTGGGCAATGGGATTATATTTGTGTTGACCATTCAGAAATCGGATAAATTAAGGCAGACACGAGGGGGGGGGGGGGTTGTTGTTAGTCACATAAAATCAGTTCCCTTTTGCAAATACAAAATCTGAATAGGATTGCGAAAGCAATGCGAATGGCTATATTCCAAATGCCAACCCTCCCCCTTTCCTAACCTAAATACCAGTCCTTTTCGTTTATTTTCTGTTAAAAACTTGTTAGTAGTAGATATCATAATCACTAATGAGATTATCCCTTCTCTCTCCCTGACCCTCTTTGAAACCTATCGAATATTTTCTGAGACGGTGCTGACAGTTAAGAAAAACGAAATTTATAAGTTTACCTTTCCAGTTTCGATTGGCATCAGTTCGATTATTGCTCCATGAATCATTCCAATTGATGTGAATATCTGATGGTTCCATTTTTTTTGTGCGGATAAAATTGTATTTTCCACAGGTACAGACAATGTTTCTAGTATTGAGTTGACGTTTGGTGTGTGCAAAATGCTCTGTAATATCTGCTGGTGTCGTCCAGTATTGAAATTGCCTGGTATTGATTCGTGTTTCTAACAATTGATTTATGTTCTGACGTCAAATGTAATACATATTCATATTTTCCTTCCAACGGCACACGTGTATAAATGGCCACAGCAGAAATCCACAGTGGGATTGGGTGGCAAGTGGGGGAAAAGGAACCATTTTAATGGAGGGGGGGGACATTTCCAGAAGATAAAATACACCTGTATATAGTGCAGATAGCGGGAACATTTAGGGGCTAGTGAATCTCTCTAACCATCTAACCACACTCACCCACCCACACCATAATTCATTGATAAACCAAATTTTGGTTTAAGAAAAGTTCAATTTTGGTATGAAATTCAAATTAAGACTGCAATGAATAGCTGGGAAACGTTTCGAATAATTAACCCAAAACATTTTATTAAAATTCTTTAGCAAGCATTTTCAGATTTTTTTTCTTCATTTTTGCTTCATATATTTATACATTCGGATTTTCTGCATGAGCTATTTACCAAAATGTTTCAATGAAAACGTTTACACCATTTACACCTTGCAAACTGAATCTTTAGCATAGACGGCCAGAACACCAGCCCACGTCACGTGTTTGTAAACACTGTCCAGACTCCGACAACAATATATATAGAGCAATCTATTTTAAACACAAATAACTATAGTAGAAATCATAATTGTAAAAATCATAATCATAACAAAACGGTACAGATATCTTAGTCTAACCCTCACTTACGAGAAAAATGTGTCCATATCAACTCAATATCAAATATGTATAGTTCGATATCAATTTACAGCTTAATTATTTTCATTCATTATTATCGGGCTGCCCGAATAGAGCCTGTACAGTTTACGTAGATTTTTAATGGTGGCATAGTTTAGCAAGTACAGTCTAAAACGTGTTAAATTCTATGCCTGATATGAGAACCAATTTTATTACTCACAAAAGTCAGATATGTATAAAGTCAATAAACGAGCAATAGAAAGTAACTGGCTGGAGGGGGGGGGGTGTAATTTTACACAACTCTGGAGAGATTATACAGAAATTTGTTTGTTAAAACAGGATTCAAACCAGTGATGAGATTGGAGACATTTGTTCTCTAGTGGTCAGAATATGTGATTCATATTTGGGTTATGCTGGCTCTTAAATGTTTGAAAGTAACTAGGAAGAACAAAGAGCAGTTGTCTCCATCACAAGTTCTCAGTTCTCACTACTGGTAATTTGACAATGTTCTTGGTATTATACTCACTCTCTCTCTCCCAGAGGCGGGGTGGGGGGGGGTGGGGGTGTGATTTGGAGGATTGGGTGGTAATATGTTTCAGAGCTCAAGTTAATTCCATTTTGTCTTACCAATGCCTTTGTCTCTAGTTATTGTCATCACATTTGAAATGAAAAATTATTCAGATAATGAGGAATAATGAACCCAGCCTGAATTCAAATTATCTTCAAAAAGAATGGCTTTTCTACATTTTGGTTTGTGTTTGTTGCTTTCCTTTCTGTCGTTTTAGCTAACACATCTTAAATGGAGATACTGTAATATCCATGATACAATTGTTTCTTTTGTGTCCAAGTTTCAAATATTAATGTTGCATCTCATTGTTAGGAATCTCCTCCTTTGCCATTAACATATTAGCTGCGATGTTAAATTACCTTTACATAGCATACATTGTATCGTTCTCTTATCCTATAGCTGTCTATGTTTTTTTTTTACCCATGGCTACTGCGATGTATATAACGTTCACCCCAATGGATACCCAGCAACTCATCTCACCCCTCCCCATGTCATCTATCCAACCCTCCTAACTCACCACCAAAATGGATTCATTTTGAACACTACTTTTAGAGAAAAAACAAAAATCCAACAAACACGGTGGAGTAGAGTAACCTCAACAGCCCTTAATTCTCTCAATTATCCCCAAACCAAGCTGATGTCACTATTATCTCACCCACAACTCACCCCCATCTCACCCCATCTCACCCCCATCTCACCCCCATCTCATCCCTCTCTCACCACCATCTCACCTCCATCTCACCCCAACTCACAGACATCTCACCCTGAAAACTGCTTGAACAAAACAAAATTTGGATATTGTATTTCTCTGATGACTGAGGAGCTACCTCCTCCCCGCCCCACCCACCTGCAAACCCACATTCCCTGTGGTCTTTTCTATTCCGTACTGCGATGTATGTAACGTTCACCCCAAAGGATACCCAGCAACTCATCTCACCCCTTTCCATGTCATCTATCCCACCCTCCTAACTCACCACCAAAATGGATTCATTTTGAACACTTTAGACTTTTATACAACAAATAAAAATCCAACAAAAACGGTGAAGTAGAGTAATCTGTAGATAAAGTTTCTGCGACCCACCGAACATTTTTCGCCACCCACTTCTCGTCTCACGGTTTCCGTACCGTCGTTGTAGCCAGTATGTGTTCTGTTGATTTGTAGGTTACCAATGCTTGCCTGGTGTTTCATCACTCTACGACGTAGAGAGTGCCTTTCGTCGTTACAGTCCCATTCATATTACTTATTTTCAGTTTATACTCCCCCTCATCGTAGAACGTGACATCATTAATTGTACACTGGAACATCGCCATTTTCGTACCGTAAGCCTGTTCCTTAATCTTCTCATTGTCTTTGTAAAGTCTGATGGTGATTGGTCGCCTCCCTTTAATCATAATCTTCCATTTCCAATCGTCTTCCTCATCTACTTCATCAGAATCACCAGGGGGTCCTTGTGCTATTTTGGGGATTCCTGTAAGAAAAGTGATGTTTTTCATCTATTTTTTTGTTTAATTTTAAGTACCGCACCAGCGCTGTTAATTTTTTCATCTAATGAAGATGAGTCGCTTCTTTGAAAAATAGAATAGTCAGTGTCGAAAGGATATTTAAAAAAGAAGTTGACGAAGAATTATACTGAAAAAGTAAAAAAATGAATACTGTTTCATGACCTCTTTTTATGTACACATGTAGCATGTCAGATATCGATATTCAACTGCAAGATCTCTGAACCAATTATTGTTGCTCAGCGTCCTCTATTTTGCTATATAGCTATGAGAGCAGTTCATATGAGACGTTGTAATACAGAACATCATTTTTAATATGAACAACTTTTTGTATGGACAACATTTATGTTCACTCGTTGTTTTGAAAGTTGTATCGATGACATGAAGGAATATGAAAATGAGTTTCCTATAGTTTGTACATTGGTATTTCATTTGACTTATTCCGATCATTTTTCTGGCGTTTTTGCATCATATATGGCAGTGGCCTAATTAAACAATAATGAATTTGCTTTCAACGTCAACACGAGTATGTGTAACCACACTCGGCGACCGTAGACTGATCTAAACATTAAAAGGTAAACAAAAACAAAAAACAAGAGGGGAAGTGGTCGTTGAAATCGCCTTTGCCTTAGCATGGTTTTAATGCATTCTATCAGTAATAGCATATTAACGTCGAGACGGTGCTTTAACTTCATTGGTTACCGTAGTGTATTAGGCGATATAGTGAACTGAACTTCTAACAGTATTCACACTGTAGCTTAATCGACGAATAACCAAAAAATACCATAACACACTGGGCAATGGGAGTATATACGTGTTGACCATTCAGAAATCGGATAAAGGAAGGCAGGCAAGAGGGAAGAGGGAAATGTTTAGCCATCAAATCAGTTCCTTATTGCAAATACAAAATCTGTATAGGATTGCAAGAGCAATGCAAATGGCCATATTCCAAAATGCCACCCATCTCCCTTTCCTCACTTGAATGCCTGTCCTTTTCGTTAAGTTTTTATTGGATATGTGTAGTCAATATCATAATTATCACCAAAGAGATTATACCTTCTCACTCCCTGCCCCTTCTTTAACCCTATCGAATATTTTTGGAGACGGCGCTGGCAGTTAAAAAGCACGAAATCTGAGCTAAGAATTATGTATCACTCCGTCGAGGTGGTACGTCAATAGAAATAAATCAAAATGGCGTCAAGTATAGTTATATATATATATATATATATATATATATATATATATATATATATATATATATATATATATTATATATAACACTGCATCGAATTTTCGATTACCTCTCCAGTTTTGTTCGGCATCACTTCCACCATTGGTCCAAGAATTATACCAATTGAAGTGGATATCGGATGGTTCCATCGTTTGATTGTTTTCTTCGTTAAATTGTACTTTCCACAGGTACGAACAATGTTTATTGTATTGGGTTGTTGTTTGGTGTATCAAACGCAAAGTTGTGTGCAAAGTGCTCAGTTATATCTGCTCTGTGTCGTCCAGTATATCCTGGTATAGTCTCGTGTTTATTATAAATGCTTTATGTGCTGACGTCATATGTAATACATATTCATATTTTCCCTCCAACATTACACGCGTATCATTGGCCACAGCAGAAATTCCAGTGGGACCTGGAGGCAAGTGGGGAAAGGAACCATCGTTTTTTTTTGTTTGGGGGGGGGGGGGGGCAACAATTTTGGAAGGGGAAAAACACAAATTTAGGGGTTAGGGAACATTTCTTACCATCCCATATTTTAATGTAAGACACCTAAGTTAAGACTGCAGGGAATAGCTGGGCAACGTTTCGAATAATTAACCAAAAAAGCGACAACGTGCTTTATAATTACAACCATACACTTAAAGCACAAATTACATTTGTGAGAGAGAAATTCAATTTATATGGAATTCACTTAAAAGCTCTGGTTGGTATGCATGGTGAGCAGCCCCAGAAGTTGTTGGATATGGAGATAATTGAGATGTTAAGATTTTTCTCCTGTAGCGACTTTAAAGCAAAAAAAGCAAATGTCAGAAAAAGGAATTGTCATTTCTCTGGAATGTATGCCAAGCCCGAAAGCTGCAGTGCTTTCAAACAGTTCTTATATAGCTACTTTGACTTAAGCAGAAAAAATGCATGTTGATAAATGATCCAGGATATTTCAGTATGCATGTGTCTGTCTGTCTGTGCCTATTATCATGTTTACAGACACTTAAACAGTTTAAGATGCCACAATTTAATCAAAAGCGAAGCATTATGCAGTTCACATGAGGTTCATTAAACCACCCCTCCCTCCCTCCATGACCAAGGTCCTGGCAGTTTATATAGACGTGTTTTCGTTTGAACTACCTATGTGATCAAAGACATATTGTAATAAACGTGTTACTCCGATGCGTAATGGAACATATTTAGCACGTTAATTATACACTAAGTTTAAGATAGGGCTGCCGCGAAGAAGGAAATTTAATATGGACCCAGCTTGAATTAAAAATTCTCTTCAAACAGAATTGCTTCTCTACATTTCCATTTTTTGGGGGGGCTTTTTAGTTATAGCAACAACATCTTGAATAGAGATACTGTAATATCCATGGTACAATTGTTTTTGTTCTGTGTCCAATTTTCAAATATTAATGTTGCATCTCATTGTTAGGAAGCTCCTACTTTGACATTGAAAATATTAGCTGCGATGTTTGTAACCTGTACATAATTATCCTATAGTTTATGGTTTTGTACCCTAGGCTTCTGGGATATATTTAAAGTCAACCTCCAAAAGATACTCACCAACTCATTTCACCCCCCCCCCCCCCCATGCATCTATCCCTCCCTCCCACTCACCACCAAAGTGGATATAATCGATTTTGAACACTAATTAAAACAACAAATAAAAATCCAACAAAACGGTGGAGTTGAGTAACCTCAACTACCCCTTATTCCCTCAAATATCCCCAATTCCACGCTGATGTCACTTCCATGTCACCCCCCATCTCACCGATATCTCACCCCCATCTCACCCCCATCTCACCGACATGTCACCCCATCCCACCCCATCCCACTCCATCTCACCACCATCTCATCCCCATCTTAACCCCATCTCACCCCTTCTCACCCCCATCTTAACCCCATTTCATCGACATTACACCCGATCTCACAGACATCTCACCCCTCTCACAGACATCTCCCTCCAATCTCACCTCATCTCATTATGTTGGGTCTGTCGAAAAGGGGTTGGGGTGTATGTCCCTACCTCATCTACTGGATCTTCGTTCGCAGCCCACATACATAAAAAGATTGAAGACATGATAAAATGGCATAAATATGTTAATCTATTTAGCTTCATTTAACATTATGGTTATAAGATTGCCAATAAACAATATAATTTAGATATATGTATTTATCTGATGACTGAGGAGCTACACCCTCCCCACCCTTCAGGGAGCTCACTTTTCCTGTGGTCCTTTCTATTTCGTGCCCCAGTTTACATTTACACAAGACATAATTACCATCAAATAATGGATATATCAGTTTAAAAAAAATAAAATATTGGAATAAATACATCACGTGGTGGCAGCTATGTTTCCACTTGTAAGTGTTTTGATATAAAACACTTGGAATTGAAAGACGGAACTTTTGAGTTATGAAAGAAAGTCTCTTAAGTCGTTAAATATTATTTCCTGTCATTCACCTGTCCTTAACTATATAATCAAAATAAAATTTCCAGTCCCCCTCCTCCAATCGACCTCCCAACCCCACTCACGCTAGGCTTCCTCGGACTTAAGTATATAACCGCTCACTGCAACTAAGTAAACCCTATGAGTTCATAATTCAAAATATTGCATTGTTGCTTTTATGCTAATTTGCAAAATATATGCCATTTTATATGCTATTATCAAACTAAATGATTACGGTTATTTGCTACCTTGCTAGTCTATGTCTTCCAGCCGTTCTCAAATAAGTATGAAAATATAAACTCCATGTGATTATAGCATCACCTAATCGATTAGATATATACAAGCAGAGGCGTTACTACCAAGTTTTTGTACTGTGGGGGAGAGGGGAGGGGCTAAGATGTTATTTCGACCAGGAGTCTATCGGGAAGATGGCCTCTCCCATTAGAGAAATTTTGATGCAATGGAGAGTGTTTCAATAACTATCGTAACCACCTCTTTTGTACTCGGGGGGGGGGGGGGGGTGCTATGATGTTCAATTTGCCAGAGTTATGGTCTAATGTGCAGAATGGTACTATATTTTGCAACTTTTGAAATGATGTTGATGACTTTTGTTTATAATGTATTCACATATTAGGTACAGAACATTATCATTTTTCTATTATGCTGCCTGCTTGTGGATTGACTAAGTCCCCCTGATTCCTGGGAGTGGGGGGTGGCTAGGTCCATGAAGAAGAATGCGGGGTGCTCCGCCTCTGGCCTAGATACAAAGTAGTACTATTCTTAACAACTTTTGAAACAATGTAGAGAATTTTCTACTGTTTAGGTTGTACCTCATATAAATGTAACATATTAATGTACTGCACATTATTATTATCAGTTTGGTAATATACTGTCTTCCAGCGGAGGAGATGTGATCCCCTGAATTTATTCTAGGCCAATAAATCCCTCCCCCTTACATGTAGATTATATAAGTTATATAGAATAATATAAGTTTTTCAATTGGTATAATTGCTTCTGTGGTAAAAATGGATAAGTTGTGCATCCCAAAAGGTAAAGTTATATATTCAGCATCTACTGCGCATGTCATGAGAAAATAAAGAAAAACTCCGGTTACATCGTCTATAGTTCGCCCCCTCCCCCTCTCCACGTATTTACTTTCCTCTGAACTGAAAAACAACGTCACACAGTATAGCCCAGCGATACGCAGTGTTTTGAGTCCCACGACACTAGATCTTCATGACTAAGCCAAGACCACAACCCCTCAAAACCGATTCTCAGAAAGCAAGAAAGTGAGCCTGCACTTTAAGAGTTAAAACGTTAAGTAATAATAAAACTCATCTAGAGAGGCAAGTTCCGAAATCTGTAGGTAAAGTTTCCGCGACCCACCGAAAACTTTTTGCCACCCACTTCTCGTCTCACAGTTTCCGTACCGTCGTTGTAGCCTATATGTATCCTGTTGTTGTTTAGGTTATCAATGCTTGCCTGGTATTTCGTTCGTTACTCTAGGACATAGAGAGTGCGGTACGTTGTTACAATTCCATGCGTATTCATTATTTCCAGTTTATACTCCCCCTCATCGTCGAACGTGACCCACTTTATTGTACACTGGAACATCGTCATATCCGTATCGTAAGTCTGTTCCTTTATCACTTGATTGTCTTTGTAAAGCTTGATGGTGATTGGTCGCCTCCCTTTAATCCTCATCGTCCATTTCCAATCGTCTTCCTCATATACTTCGTCAAAACCATCATCACGGGGTGCTTGTGTTATTTTGGGTGATCCTGTAAGAAGAAAAAAAAAAGAAAAGAAATGTTTTATTCTTCTGTTTTTTGTTTATTACATGTGTACGCTCTAAGAGGCCAATGCGATATGGAAGATCATGTTAACTGTTGTTATTGTAGACGGAAAAGGGAGAGCAGGGGAGGGGTTGATGGAGGTTGGGGTGGATAACTACCCCAGTGTTAAGTTTTAATCCATCTTATGAAGATGAGTCGCTTCTTTGATATATAGAATAGTCAGTGTCGAAGGGATATTTAAAACAAAGAAGTTGACGAAGAAGTACACTTTAAAGCCGAAAACGTCAATGAATACTATTTTATTATTTATTTTTAAGTACACATGTACATTAGCATGTCAGTCATCGTTAGTCAACTGCAAGATCTCTGAACCAATTGTTGCACAGCGTCCTCTATTTTGCTTCATAGCTCTGGTAGCACACACAGAGCAGTTCATATGAGACCTTGTAGTACAGAATCACCTATGATATGAACATCATTTTGCATGGACAACATTTCTGTTCACTCGTTGTTTTATGTTTTGAAAGTTGTATCGATGACATAAAGGAATATGAAATTGACATTTCCTTAGTTTGTACATAAGTTTTTCGTTTGACTTATTCCGATAATTTTACTGGCGTTTTTGCATCATATATGGCAGTGGTCTAAGTAAACAATCGCAAAAGTAGCTTCCACGTCAACACGAGTATGTGAACCACACTCGGCGATCGTAGATTGGTCTAAACATTATAACTTAAAAAGAACCAACAGCAGGGAAGTGGACGTTGAAATGGCCTTTTCCTAGGCATATGGTGTAATTTATCAGTAATACCAAATCCCGACGAGACGATGCTTTAGATTCACTGGTTTCTGTAGTGTATTGAGGTGGCATATTCCTATTAGAGTCTATATCAATCCGCCCGGAACCTTCAGAAACAGTGCTTAAATGCAGTAGAAGAACATATTTTTTTGATATGTTATCAACCAGGATCTGGTTTTTGTGGCTTGCATACTTAAGAGCATGAATGGAAGTACATGTGGTGCATAAATTGGTCAATTGAGACAAGTGTAGACCCCTTTAGGGCTCCCAGGAGCAGCGTGCAAAAATTGTTTACTAGTTAAGGGGTTTGTTTACAAGTGACGAAAATTTCAGGCTCTGATATCATGAAATCTTCACGGTCAAGGTATAAAAAAATGATAGTGCCATGAAAGGCCAACTTATCAGCTATCCAGTGATGGTTAGCGTTTAGCTAGTGAGGACTTCTATCTAGACATAGAGACCACATTACTTGTGCGATTTAGTGTGTAAGTTAATGGGGCCTTTAATAGACATGTGCTACCTTAGGAGACACAGTGAACTGAACGTCGAAAGCAATGCATATGGTCAATATGCCAAATGCCACCCCTCCCCCTTTCCTCACCTGAATGCCTGTCATTTCTGTTTTAATTTTCTTGAAATTGTTAGGTAGATATCATAAAAATCACCAAAGAGATAATCTCTTCTCCCTTCTACTTCTACTTCTGGAGACGGCGCTGACGTTTAAGAAAGAGGATATTTGAGCTGAGAATTTTACCTCACTCTGTCGAGGTGGTACGTTAATTGAAATACATAAAAATGGCGTCAAGTATATATATGTAACCTGGCATTACGTATTTGTTTACCTTTCCAGTTTCGTTCGGCATCACTTCGATAATCGCTCCAAGAATTATTCCAATTGAAGTATATCGGGACAATATCGGATGGTTCCATTGTTTGCTTTTTTTCGTTAAAATTGTATTTTCCACAGGTACGGACAATGTTTCTTGTATTGGGTTGGCGTTTGGTGTGTCAAACGTAAATGTGTGCGCAAAGTGGTAAGAAATATCTGCTGGTGTTTTCCGGTATTTAAATTTGTGGTATTGACTCGTGTTTATTACAATGGTGTCATGTGCTGACGTCAAATGTAATACATATTCATAGTTTCCTTTCAACGGTACACTTGATACATTGGCGACACCAGATATTCTACATTGGGATTGGGGTGGCAATTGGTGGGAAAGTAAACAGTTGGGGGGGGGGCAACAATTCTGGAAGGGAAAAAACACCTGTATAAAGGGCAGATATCGGGATAATTTAAGGGCTAAGGAACATTTCTTACCATCCCACCACCCGCTCACCAACCCACCCATACTTCATCGGTGGACCTAAGTTTGATTTAAGAAAAGTAAAGTTTGGCATAAAACTCAAATTAAGACTGCAGTGAAAATAACTAGGCAACGTTTGACCAATAACAGCGACATCGTGCGTTATAATTTCAATCAAACACTGTTCTTGGCTGGCAGTACTGTGGCGGAGGGTAGGGGGCTAAAATGTTATTTAGTCCAGGGAGGGCTCCCTTTTGAGAAATTTTCGTACAATGGAGTGCTTAGATTGCGGGCGTAACCACCTTTTTATACCGGGGGCAGGGGGGGGGATGCTATGATGTTGAGTTCTCCAGGGGAGAGATCTAAGCTGCAAAATGCATCTGTTTTGTTTACAGAAATAAACTTTAACATTTCTGTGAATCATTATTGTAAAGATTGATTTCATTGAAATTCCTTTGCTATAATCATGCTTATAGACACTTTAAGAATTATTGATGCCACCATCTAATCAAAAGCGTGGCATTATGCAGTTCACATGAGTTTCAGTACCCCCCCCCCCCCGCCCTCCCTCCTTCCATGACCAAGATCCTGTTAGTTTATTTAGACGTGTTCTCGTTTAAACTATCTATATGATCAAAAACATCTTGTAATAAATGTGTTACTCCGATGCGTAATGAAAATATTTAGCGCGTCAATTATACACATATATAGTATAAGACACAGCTGTCACGAAGAAGGAAATTTAAGAATTGATCTTTCTCTCTAAAAACAGCTGAGCCAGAAACCCCCAATCCCTGGATTAATGCTACACCTGGTTCAAATAAACAATCAATAATGAATACACAAAAAATCACCAGATTGTTTAATAAAACTGCATAAAAATCATCCCGTTCCTTGTATTTTGCCAGGATATTGAACGTGACCAACGTTTTGCTACTTTCGCCCGAATCTAGGTGAGAAAGTATAAATAGAAACGAATGAACAAAAGACTAGATATGTATGATGATTGTGATGACTTAAGGTTGTGAAGACGGTCATGGAAATGGTCGTGATGATGTTGGTTGTGGTGGTGGGTTTGGTAGTGATGGTATTGATGGTGATGATGATGATGATGATGATGATGATGATGATGATGATGATGATGATGATGATGATGATGATGATGATGATGACGACACCAGTCCATGTCACGGGTTTGTAAACACCGTCCAACACCGACAACTAGATAAAGAGAACAATAATTTTAAGCATAAATATTGATAGTAAAAGTCATAATTGTAAAAACCATAATATCATAATCATAATAAAATGGTACAGATATCTTAGTCAAACCCTCAGTCAAGAGAAAAATGATGTCCACATCAACTCACTATCATGTATGTAGATATGTATAGTTCTATTTAAATTTTGCCTTATATCCAAAAATGTCGCCGAAATGACGAAACAGCTCCCCTTTTAAATATTTATATAGATGATGATAAGAATAGAAAATTCATCATCTGATTTTCTCTCAAGTAGTAATTTTTTGTGAAGTTTTTTTTTAATTTTTTTTTTTTTATAGTGAAAGCAAGTATATAAATTGTCTCATTATAAGTTTAACGGTTCTTACTTAGCTGAAGCCACTCATAGCAACTTCAAATAAAATTCATCGAAATTTTGCCAATACTAAAAAAAATTTAAGTAAACTTTGGCAATTTACTGGCCTTTTTGTTTCAGTCAACTTCTACAATCTAACTTGAGAGACAATCTGGTATAATAATTAAATCCTGTTGAAATGTGCATATGGGTTGGTCTCGGCTACAATGCTGATGTCAAACCTTTAACCTATCCAACCACCCCACCCACCCCACCGCAGACCCCGCCACCGCCCGGACCACTGCACCACTTCTCTCACCACTATTTGAAACTATGGATGTAAAACTTTCCTCTCTCGCTCTACTCATAATCTGCATTAGTCCTTAATTACTCGCCAATTAATGCTCTTGGTAGGGAAAACTTTCGGCTAGTATCTTAGTTTGCTGTTTTGTGATGAACATATGTAAACAAAACTCGATGGACATGTCAAAAGGGTTGCAAAACAGCGACTAAACGCAAAATGCTGCATTAATATACGACACAGGACCACAACGCAGATAAGTGCCGATGTGGATACCGTAGAAGATTGATTCTTTAAGAGCGCCATCACTTTTACTGTAACGTCATATATTCTTGTGTTGGCAGTATTATTAGCCTACAAATGATGTATACCACATAAATAAGACTGAATGCATTGCAGATGTTTATAATTGTGATATATATTCACAAAATTTAGACTTTAAGTGACAATATCAAGCAGAAAAAGGACTGAATTTCGATTCCACTTTAGGATATTCGTTTATAAGAGATGACATTCTTTATCAGATAAATTGATATAATTCTTATATATTACCTTAAGCAATGTGGTAACAACATGTACAACTATAGTTTAAGTACTTAGACAGGATAGGAGTAATGAAACTGTGTTCAATTTCCATATAAGTGTCCTAAGACCGTGTTTGTGTCATATTATCGAGCATATTATCGAGCAATCTTCTACAAAAGAGAATGAAATTTACTTGGAATTACCTGAAATGAGTTACAAATAAAACGCTATATGTTAATAACAACATGACAATTCACAATAAAAAAAAATAAAAAAAATAGGAGTTGAGGTGATATAAGTAAGCTAACATTTTCTAATACAATTCGAGTTGGTTTTTCTTTCTTTCTTTTACGAATTTTGTTCTGGCAAAAATCATGATTTTTTTGCAAAAATGATTGATAGCCTAATTGCCATATTAAAACACCATACCAGGTATCGTAAGCCTATGTGGATATGCATATAGGTGTATAGGTCTATGAGTATAGTACTCCCCGGGTAATGAATGAGTATCTTCAAGCAACGCCCATTTAGTAGTAATACTTACCATCGCCTGGTTCAAGAAGAATTCATGTTGTCGCTGAATGACTATATCCTTTAAAGATGTGACCTGATACCTGATACAGACATCTTTGAAAATATCTCAGTAATATGTTTTGTTTTTTTTTAATAAATTGAAAAGCATGTATGGCGATTGGCGTTGTCTCTCTAATTCTGTTCCCAACAGAAATAATGCCGCATAATTACTCATGTAACTACAATATAGGAAGGGTATGGGCGATAGTAGGGATCGTAGGGGTGACAGTTGGGGTGATCGTATGGGTGACAGTTGGGGTGATGGTAGGGGTGAGTGTAGGAGAATGGTAGGGGAATGGTAGGGGGTTAAGCTAGGATGATGGTAGGGGTGATAACTGGGGTGGTGATAGGGTGTTCTTTGATTACCAAAGTTCCATAAGTCATTTTGACATTTTTTCACCACTTTTTTTTTAATGATTAAGTTTAGACAATATTGTATGGTGATGTAAATAAAACGTCACACCGTGGTGAGGCTTCAGTGACCACCATTTACTCGTTGTTTCACTCTTGTGTAAATATAAGCCTAAACATATTTGTTTTCCTTTTGATTTCAGAGCAATATCTTCTGCCATTTTGTTTTATTCTTGTTTGTCGATATGATATTGTCTAGATTGTCATAATAATTACGTTTTTGTTTACAAGTTACAAATTAACATAACCTTAATGAGTTCATCAATGACGCAATCCTTGTCGTTTTTATGTGTAAATATTAATATTTCATAAATTTGAAAAAAGTCTTTGTTTTGTCATTGTTCTCTGCAAAAGTATGCGGATCGAATGTTAAATGACGTCATGCTTCGGATTCGCCGATAATCCGATGGATTTGGTGCTTTTTTTTTAAAGTCAGTTATTTGTTTGTACTCAAACTAAATCCTTTTCCCAGTGGTGTGAAGCTCTCGCATTATATTCGATAAAATCAGTTAATGTTTGTGCTTTGTTAAAGTGTTTTTTTTTCTCTTTATGAATTTAATTTACTACAAAGTTCACAAACTTTCGGTTCAATCAATCACTCTGGAAGTCCCTGCTAGCCTTTCTTCTAGCCCCCCCCCCTCATCCCCTGACCAAGCACACTCAACATAACACACACATACACAAAATACAATCTTTACGTTGAAATTTTGCAAAATAAGGTGTTTACCTTCAACTTATGCAATCTACTAACATTTTATAATAAACTTATACAATCTAAAATTCAGAGACAGTCTGGTATAATCACAAACCTTAAGATATGCCCCTATAAAACACTGCAACGAATTCAGTCAATGTACAGTATAAAAACCATTTTTTTAATGATTTTTGTCATTAGTGGTCTATCGTATGTTCCAGAAAATCAAATTAATTTGTTTTTTTTCACTCATTTGAACGAAAAATCTGTAGCAAATCCCGCTTTTTGGGGGCATTTTCCTTACACACAAAAAATAGAAACAGGATAAAGAAAAGAGAGAGGGGTGAATGTGTAAATGTGCAAAATATTAACACCTTTTTAATCAACAGTGATGACGTCAAACCTCAGATATATGCCCCACCCCCCACCCACTACCACCCACTCCCATCCACCACCACCGCGTGCCACCGCACCACTGTCTGTACCACTATTTGAAATTATGGATATTAAACTTTCCTATTTGGCGTTACGTATTTTAAGCGATACCTTAATAAAGAAAGCAAAACAACCCTCCCTCCTCCCCGAATAAAGGCCCTCGCGTCAAAAGGAATAACCGCTACCCAAGTGACGTCCAAACATGCCTATATACTACTTCCAATAGGCGATGGTGACTGTCTATCAATTGTTGTAAGATTGAGCACATCTCGCTAGTAATCATCTTCGATGTCAAAGTTTTCTTGAGCCTCCCCTTTAACGTTTGAAATGACCACCTCAAAGTCAGAAGGTAAATTGCGGCGTTTAAAATAGATTTTCATCCAACTCTTCTCTTCTATCACTTCGTCGCAGTGCACAATATCCTGTCCTCTTCGTATAGTCAACTCCAATGGTCGTTCTCCACGAATACGTAGAAGTGCATGGTCTTGGTAGATCCTTGTTTTTTTGCTTAAAAATTGTGGGTCACCTGAATTACAGAAACATAAAAACCGATTAAAGATTTCAGACAAATAATGATTAGTACTTGATGTATAGGTAGTGTGTATATTACAATACGCTTCATCGGAATCAGATTGCCCCCGCCACCTCCCCCCTCCCCGTTTACCGGCTCGGAACTGGTGTACCGATGGGTCTAATGCGCCAATAGGTGCTGCTAATATGTGTTGCTGTAAGCTTAAAAGCGAGAGAGTTAAAGAGAAAACAAAGCTCGTGACACAGAGATTTATATAATTAGAGATAGGTAGAGAGGGAAGGGGGGGGGGGGGTGGAACGTCATAGTAGTATTATAACTTTATCTTAATGATTCCTCTCGACACAGGTCTTAATACCATCTCAAGTATTCTACAACCCCTTTCAGATTAGACAGCAAATCATACCACTAAGATAAAAGAATAAGAAAATAATGATGTGAGCAAACCGCCCTATAATAACCTGTCGCTGTAGTAACGCTAAAAATTGAGAGTTTATCACATAAATGTTTGGATGATATTAACTAACAATCCCTTGGCTATCTCTGCAGGACTATTTGAATTGAACTTTGAAATGATAACGCAGCTAATAAGTTGTATTGTATGACGATAAAATCGTTATATTCGCACACTGATACGATAAGCTATAGTCCCTCGAAATGTATTCTAACATGGTAAGGTATAATGTGCATGACTATTGATAAGGCGTTCTATAACTTACACTGTTACACTGTGATAGGATAAAGACCACGTACCATGCTGTTGAATAATAAACAAAATGATTCTTACTGGTTTTTACCTTTAGCTTGAGAAGTGTCAGCGTTATATCTTTTATTACTGCCATTACGCCAGGTCCATTTAACTTTAATATCACTAGGTTCCACGTTGTGTGCCATAATTTTCAACTAAAACAGCTAAAAGTATCAATTAAGAATGTTATAAGGTCAAATTCCCGCTCTCGATTATATATCCGCAAATCTCGGTATGAGATGATACTACGTTTGTGAGCATGCTCAGACAAAATTCTGGAAAATTATTGAAAATGATAATAATCTGTATAAGGCGATACCAATTAACAAAATCATGGGTGCAAAATGATAAAATGATAACATGACAAAAATCTAATTCCTTCCCTATAAAGTCAGTTAGATATATTTTTTAACCGAAATTCGCTGTAAATATTTTACCAAAAGTTTTAATGATTCTCCTGATTTTTAAGTATATCATTTTTGTTCCAACTCGAACGCTATCAAACCATATGAGTTAGACTGAAGCTCGAATCACTCTTTGCGATTCGTCAGCTGATTCAACTCGCTATAATAGTGGTTATATATCATAGGGAAAAACAAAACAAACCAAAGAAAGTGTCTGTGACATGTTGGCGTGCGAAAAAATGGTTGGAATAGAGAAATCGGTAAAACTGAATAGATTTAAGGTTCGTCACCTCACCAGACAGCAGCGATACATTATATTTTCGATTTTCCTGAATGGGTATAGGACAATATATGAGGAATTAACAAAATCAGTATTGTTGATCATAAGAAAGGAAAATCCCTCACCTTACCAACACAACAGTTCACCCACACCCCTTGTCCCATAAATGAGACCGAAAGCCGAAGAGGTTTGAAGTCCTGTTACTCAACTCGTCTACCAAACTATATCATGAAAATCTTTCCAAAATCTTCGACTTAAGTATGTAAAGAAACTACAGGTAAACATCAATCGAAATTTGTTTGATATGTCTTTGAATATCAGCTATACTACTTTTCAACACCTTGTACAGTTTCGGTAACACCATAATGCACCCGCCATATACCAATTATGCGAAGTTATTTGATCACGGTGTAGAGGGGGGGGGGGGGGGGTTGTGTCCTCTCCAGTAAATAGAATTAAAATAGTAGGATCAATGCATTTTGAGGCATATTTAGGCTTTAAATTAGGTATATATTTAGGTCTAATCTCAAAATTGTGCTAATAAATACTTTCAACTTTGGAAATTCCTCAACTGGACGTTAACCTCTTCGATCGGGGTAGGGGATGAAGGGGTATCAAATAGCGCACTAAAAGTGTGATCATTCAATGCATAGTTGATGATATACTTTGTTGGAGGGGAAATGGTTGACTGTGCGACTTTATTTTGTTTGTCGAACGAGGATTAGCTTTGTGCGGGTGTAGGTCACTGAAACACGTATGTTATGGACAGTGTTGGGTATGGGGGCGTTGTGGTCAAGTGGTTAAGGCAGTGGACTGGTGATCTAAGGATTACAGGTTCGAGTCCTGGCCAGATCATTGCGTTGTGTCCTTGGGCAAGGCACTTTATCTCCATTGCCTCTCTTCACCCAGGTGTATAAATGGGAACTTGCGAAGTAACTTGTAAATATGTGGTGCCCCAGGAGAGATTGATTGAATTGCGCACACTTTGGTGTGCATGTGTGACAAGTTACCAATGACCAAGGCTAAGTTGTACACGTTATGGTACAATTAGCGCATTTGAACAATTTCTGTTGATTTTGGCGCTATATAAATGTCTTATGATTGATTGATTGATATGGGTAGTTATTTTTTATTCAATTGACAGGTGTAATTTATATTTGTTGTATTGTGTTTTATTTCTCAGAGTTGGTAGAAAAGAAACAAAAAGGGTATATTTTACCTGACAACTATATGACCATGCCACTACATCAAATGACAGGACAGGCATTGGCGACGGAAGAGGGTTAAATCGGGGGGAGGTTTGTGGATGGGTGGGTTAATGGATGGGAAACGAACTTTGATTTGATTTGAGGCAGAAAAAGTAAATTCACCCTAAACGTCCATACAAAATATAACCTTTGTTCATTCTCTGCTATACTTTCCAGTATTTGAAAATGCTTTTTCAATAACCGAAGGTGTACGTTATCTTATTTGTAGCAAAAGGTCATTTTCGAACTATACAGTGTTTGTTTAAACTTCTCAGCACAAAATTTAAGTGGGGGTCAATACTGATTTATGAAATTGGGAATTTCAATTTTTTTTTTTTTTTAGAAATCGGATGGTGAGGGGGTGGGGGTACATTGTACAGATTTTTGATGTAAGACAGCCTTTTATATTTCACTATAAACTATGACTGGGTAAAGATGGGTGACGATAGGAACGAAGAGGGTATACATAGAAAAACAAGATATGCAATTTTTTAAAGTTTATTGTTAAGTACCGAACATCAAAAAAGCAGAAGCAAAAGAATAATTAAAGTATAAGTAATGATTTACAAGGCAGCCTCGGTGTTTGTGCTCACATTTCATTTCTATAACAGAGAATCAATCTCTAAACATTTATAACCTGTTAATTTCTTTCTTGCATAATTCAAAACAAAGGAATAAAACTTTCACCGGGGGTTAATGACGTAGTTTATGACGTAGTATAATCGTCACCATCCTGTTGTAAGAGGATATTATATATAATCCGAGGCGGTTATTATACCTCATATTGAATTTTGATTTAAACATGTTATTTCTGAAAAGAGAAAAGTTAAAGCTAGAATATTGATAAAGTCAATAAAATATTCGTTCACATTCCTCATATAATCCATAATTCATTTACCATCGAACATTCTTTTCGTAAATTCATTTTACTGTAGAGGATTGTTTGTCAAGAGTATGTCCTTAGTCCATGTTATATGATTTTGAGCAATATGAAATATTGATATAAAATGTGATATTCCACCCCCTTATAATCTACCTTAGTATTAACACCCCAATGATACCCAACACCACCATTCCCAGACGAGGAGAATGTTTAAGTATAATACAATGTAATATAGATATTCGAAACAAAGGATGGTTACATTTTGAATTAACAATTTAACTTTATTAAACTTTATTAAACAAAAGAAAAAGTTAAATGGTAAAGTCAGAATTTTTTTTACCACTCTCCCTTCTTTCACTACATGTCCAACCATCTATGATTTATAATTCGGATATTAGGACACCTCCAGATGTCGTAAGACTCTACTGACTACAGCCGTCAGTTAGACATCAGTTTTATGATAATGATAGAATAATATATATAATGAAACAAAAACAGGTATTATTTTTGACATTTAGGTTAATTAAACAGATCAATCGTCTTCCTTTATGGGAGGATGGAGGGAGGGGAGGAGTGAGAGGGGCAAGGCAATAAAGCATCAAAGGGGGAAGCACGGTAACTAATTTTTACCCTAGGATTTGAAGAGCAAATATGTGGTACTGATTGACGAATTGTGCAATATTAGGACGAACAATGAGAAAATGTAAATATTTAGATAATTTAAATAAAAACTACATATGGTATGCGTTATTTCGACTAGATATAATTGGGGCTATTTTGGAGTAGATATAGTAAGGTTTACTTGGAGAAGAGATGAGTTAGTTTGGTTATTTTGTTTACGTATGTATAGAAAGCTCACTGCAATTCTTCAACAGCGCCATTGTGTATTGAATACCTAGCTCGTTGGGGGGCAATACTATACAACGTTAAAATTCATGGTACGATAAAAATGAATACATATTTGCTAGATAAATAACTACTAGAAAATACTCAAAACAGTGACTTTTTCATTTGAAATTTTGAGAATTCGTTAAAATTTCCCGAAGTCTCCATACACCCCATTGCTGCATTTCGTGTATTTCTTTTACGTTACATACGCAGTGTTTACCACACGTTAGTATGTGTATTTGTATGTATAAGCATGCTAGGTATACGCAAGTCTCCAAACATTTACGAAAAACGATAAATTGTACAGTGTATTACTAAATTCGTTTGCGAAGGATATAGGAATCACATGCGAGTTGAAAGGAAATTGCACCACATATTAAAAATTGCACATGTGAGTTCATGACTGTTTTGTAATGTTACATGGGAAAAATTGTTTCGTTGAAATGGTTCAAAATGTACGTGAAGCGAGTGAGTGAATTTTCAGTTACAGGATATTGGCTATGTATGTTATATATTAGGTATAGGCTTACGGTACTGTAATGAGATAACAACAAATATACAACGACAGTAACCAACTATTTCGGAGGGGAGGGGGGTGGAAACCAATAGCTTTGTTTAATATGATGATATAACTTGATGGGGAAACCCGTCGAGTCTATAAACATGGGCATCATTATCCAATCAGGGTTAGACACGAGTGTCATTTTAGAAATTTCAACTTTCGGAATGACTTGTTTGTGATTCCTGCTCAATAAGGAATTTTTATTATGACGTATCTGAGTAAGATGAATATGAATTATACTCTCAGCCAATCAGCGATCGTTTTGCAATAGATACTTATTTCAAAATAACCGGAATCTCCCCATGATGTTGCAATCATTCCAGAATATTCGATGGCCTATTGTTTACGTATTCTAACTGTTATCCATTTGTTAACAACAGCTGCTGTTAAACTAGAAATGTAAATCTGCAAGCGAAATTTTATATGCAATACGCGGTACGGAAAACACTGCAACGAATTCAGTCAATGTAAATTATATAAACCAATTTTTATGATTTTAGTAATTAGTGATCTATCGTATGTTCCAGAAAACCGAATTAGTTTGTTTTCTTTTCACTCATTTGAATGAAGAAATCTGTAGAAAATACCGCTTTTTGGGGCATTTTCCTTACAAAAAAAAACAAGAAAAAGAAAAGAGGGGGGGGGGGGAATGTGTGAATGTGCAAAATATTAACACCCTTTTAATCAACTTATGCAATCTAAGTTCAGAGACGGTCTGGTGTATGCACTACAACAGTGATGAAGTCAATCCTTCAGATATGCCCCACCCCCGCCCACTCCCCTCCACCGCCACCACGAGCCACCGCACCAATGCCTGTACCCCTATTTTAAAATAATGGATATTAACCTTTCCTATTTGTCGTTACTTTTTTAAGCGATACCTTAATAAAGAAAGCAAAACAACCCTCCCTCCTCCCCGAATAAAGGCCCTCGGTTCAAAAGGAATAACCGCTACCCAAGTGACGTTCAAACATGCCTATATACTACTTCCAATAGGCGATGGTGACTATCTATCAATTCTTGTAAGATTGAGCACATCTCGCTAGTAATCATCTTCGATGTCAAAGTTTTCTTGAGCCTCCCCTTTATCGTTTGAAATGATCACCTCAAAGTCAGAAGGTAAATTGCGGCGCTTAAAATAGATTTCCATCCAACTCTTCTTTGTTGTCACATCGTCATTGCAGTACACAATATCCTGTCCTCTCCATATAGTCAACTCCAATGGTCGTTTTCCACGAATACGAAGAACTGCATAGTTTTGGTAGATCTCTGCTTCTCTGCTTAAAAATTTTGGTTTACCTGAATTACAGGAATATAAAAACAGATTAAAGGTTTGAGATAAATGATGATTAGGACTTGATATATGGGTAGTGTGTATGTTACAATACGCCCGTTAACCGACTCGAAACTGGTGTACCAAGGGCTCCTATGCGCCAATAGGTGCTGCCAATATGTGTTGTCGAAAGCTTACATTGTTCAAAGCGAGAGACTTAGAGAGAAAACAAAGCTCATGACACAGAGATTTATAGAGTGAGAGATAGGTAGAGGGGAAGGGGGGGGGGTAGGAACGTAATAGTAGTATTATAATTTTACCTTAATGATTCCTATCAACACAGGTCTTAATACCATCCCAATTATACTACAACCCCTTTCAGATAGGAAAGCAAGTAATACCACTAAGATAAAAGAATAAGAAAATAATGCTGTGAGGTAAACCGCCCCTATAATAAACCGGTCGCCGAAATAACGCCGAAAATTGAGAGTTTATCACACAAATGTTTGGATGATATTAACTAACAATCCCTTGGTTATCCCTGCAGGACCATTTGAAATGAACTTTAAAATGATAACGCTGCTAACAAGTTGCATTGTATGACGATAAAACCGTTATATTCGCACACTGCTACGATAAGCTATAGACCCTCGAAATGTATTCTTATATGTTAAGGTATATTGTGCATGACCATTGGTAAGGCGGTCTATAACTTACACTGTGATAGGATAAGGGCCACGTATAATACTGTTGAATAAAAAAATAAAAAAAAATAAATCGATTCTTACTGGCTTTTACCTCTAGCTTGATTAGTGTCACCTTGATATCGTTCATTACTGCCATTACGCCAGGTCCATTTAACTTTAATATCACCAGTTTCCACGTTCTGTGCCATAATTTTCAACTAAAACAGCTAAATGTATCAATAAAGAATATTATATGGTAAGAATCCCGCGCTTGATTATATCCGCAAATTTCGGTATGAGATGATAGTACGTTTGTGAGCATGCTCAGACAAAAATCTGGAAAATTATTGAATGTTATAATAATCTGTATAAGGCGATACCAATTAACAAAATAATGGGTGTAAAATGATAAATTGATAAAAAAGACATAAATTTAATTCCTTTCTAATAAAGTAAGTAAAGCATATTAAACCGAAATTCGCTGTAAATATTTTGTCAAAAGTCGTAATGATTCTCCTGATTTTTAAGTTTATCAATTTTTGTTCCAACTCGAACGCCATGAAACCATTTGAGTTAGACTGAAGCTCGAATCACACTCTATGCGATTCGTCAGCTGATTCAACTCGCAATAATAGTGGTTATATATATTCAGGAAAAAACAAACAAAAGTAGTGTCTGAAATATGTTGGCGTGCGGGAAAATTGATGGAATAAAGAAATCGGTACTACTGAATAAATTTAAGGTTCGTTCGTCACCTCACCAGACAGCAGCGATACATTAAATTTTCGATTTTCCTGAATGGGTATAAGGCAATATACGAGGAATGAACAAAATCGGTATTTTTGATCATAAAAAAGGAACATCCCTCACCTTACCAACACAACAGATCGCCCACACCCCGTGTCCTATAAATGAGACCGACAGCCGATGAGCTTTAAGTCCTTTTACTCAACTCGTCTACCAAACTATATCATGAAAATCTTTCCAAAATCTTCGACTTAAGTATGTAAAAAAAAACTACAGGTAAACACCAGTCGACATCTCTTTGAATATCAGCTATACTAATTTTCAACGACTTGTACAGTTTCGGTAACACTATTATGCCCCCGCCATCTACCAATCATTTATGAAATCACTGTATAGAAAACATCGGAGGGGATTCCAAAATCCATCCGATGATAAATGGTATATAGGGAAATGAACCTTTATGGGTATGGAATGGAAAATAATATAAATGAGATGTGTGGCTGTGTGGTCTTTAAATGTCTTCCTATTTGGCGGGTGGGGGAGGTGTCCTCCCCGTTAAATAAATTAAAATCGTAGAGGTCAATGCATTCTGAGGCATATTCAGACTATAAATTAGGTTTAGAACATCTTACAGGATTTCCATATTAGTGAAGCAGCCTTTTATATTCCACTATAACCTTTGACTGGGGTAAATGCGGGTGACGAAGTAACGAATAGTGTACATAGAAGAACAAAATATGTCATTTTTCAGTATATTGTGATGTACCAAAGAAAAAGAAAAAGAAAATGAAGGTAGAAGTTATGATTGACAAGGCAAGAATTTGTGCTTACATTTCATTCCTATAACTAATAATCAACCACGGAACATGTATAACTTGTTCTCAGCCCATTTACAAAGATCATGTCAACTATAAGCGCACTCATGTTTTGTTATTTATTTACCTTTTTTTTTTGTATGACTTTAAATAAAGGAAGATAACTTTCACAGGGGGTTAATGACGTAGTTTATGACGTAGTCTAATCGTCCCCATCCTGTTGTAAGAGGATCTTATATATAATCTGTTAATTTGTGTATTTCTCTATGATATCTTAAAGCTTGATCTTTCTTTTGTTTCAGATCATATTCGGACTTCTCTTACCACAAGTTAAGGGGACGGTTATTTATACCTCCACCCTTCCTTCCTTCACTATATGTCCAACCATCTATGATTCATAATTGGGATATTAGGATATCATCAGTTGGAGTAAGACTCCAATTAATATCTCCATCACTCAACCCCCTCACCCCCACGCCACTGCCACCGCCACGTCCTACCCGACACCCCTGTATTGGAATTATTTATTAACAATGACTGATTAATTTAATGAATAGTCAAAGGCAAACTTCACTTAATCAAGCTTGAAAATACTCAACATTTTAGCAACAGTTAAATTAAATACGAAGTTTATTTAGTGCAAATTTTCCCAATGTCTTGTCTCCGTGAACCGGTTCTTGTAACAGAAAATGTAGAAACTAGTATAATCGGATTCAAGCCCAATGACATCCTCCAGTGGGGTAAATCTGCAAGAGAAATATATATGAATATGGCGTGGATATAAGAATGCGATATTGAGGCAAAAAAGAAAAGAAAAGAAGGTAACACTTATATAAAGACCGTTTGTGTCCAAGTTTCGAAGTTCCACATCATTTTTGTCATAATGATAGAATAACATATATTATGAAACCAAATCGGGTATTATTATGGATAGTTTGGTTATTTAAACAGATATATCTTCCCTTTATGGGAGAATGGGGGAGGGGAGGAGTGGAAGGGGGAAGGCAATGCATTATCAGAGGGGTAAGCACGCTAACTAAATCTTACCCTACGATTTGATGAGCAAATACGTGGTACATATTGACGAATAATGCAGTATTAGAACGAACAATGAGAAAATGTAAATATTTAAATAATTTAACCAAAAATGGACTAGGTATGGTAGGAGTTATTTCGACTATATATTGCAGGGGTTATTCTTGTAAAGTGCTTTGAAACGTTCGTTATGTAAAGCGTTATATAAATGTTTATTATTATGATTATTATTGGATATACAGTAGCGATTATTTAGAATAGATATAGTAGGGTTCTTTGATGGAGTAGACATGGTAGGAGTCTTTTGGAGAAGATATGGTATTGGTTCATCAGCAATGTGCAGGTAGTATAAGTAATTAGGAGGGCCGGGGGGTGGGGGTGGCTGTGATTGCAACACATATGAACTATGTTTTGAAGGCTCCTAACCAAAGAGCTATTGTTCTATAGCAATACCAAGTTGCAGATATGATCTTTTATGAGATTCGTTTTGCCATCATCAAGAAAAGGCGAAGCGAGGCGAGGCAGGGCGAGGCTGGGCAAGGTGAGGTAAAGAAATTTTGCATTCATACCAATATCATACTGTAAATCGAGCAACCACAGTAGCTCCATCGACTGCCTTGACATATACAAAGTAAGTACCAGGGCTACAATTTCCCACGCGGATAACGCTCCCAGGTTGTCTGTATTCGAAAGATCGGATGATTCGTCTATAAATGTCGCGTATGGTCACATTTAATGGTCTCTTCCCTCCAATCCTTAAGATATATTCCTTTGTGCGTGGATCGTAACTTGGGTCTGAAAGGAATTTCGCGGTGCCTATATCATTATGTTGAAACGAAAAAATGAGAAATACGTGTTTTTGCTTTGTTTTCTTTCGCTTGGGTCAATGAGTGGGGTACTCGTATCGGCGTAAAGACCAATGCCGAGAAATGCATCAATCAATGTTCAGAGATAAATCTATTTAGTATACCCCTCCTTACCGGTAAATTTCTATTCAACATCTCAGAAAAATTTGTAAGTCTGGATTCTAATATTTTTTAATAAAAGGGGAAAAAACGTTGGAAAATCTGATCCTTTTTCATAAGTGAAGGTTTGAAAAGAATAGAGCATTAAGTAACCCTGCCATGAACCATCAAGATCCTTGCTTTAGGAAAAAAAGACATGTGAGGTACAGTTTGATATGGTTCCACACGCGTGTACAGAAGCGGTGGAAGCGGGTACGATCAGGTTGGTTGGAGGGTGGGTGACTTCGAAGGGATTAGGGACAACCGAAAACTCACCCCAGAAAGTACCCACAAATTGCAGTCCTGGAATATTTTTTTGAACAAAACGGCACAATTCAATTATCTTTTCTTTCTTTTGTTGTTGTTATTTTCCAACGACATGGCTTTTTTCATTACAGTTTTGCAAGTTTCTCAACATCAATAAAATGATCGTTTCCATTACGGAAATGGAAAAAGGGTAGTTTATATTCTCGAAAAAGGGCTATGCCATTACTAGGCCCCCAAATATATATATATATATATTTTTTAGAACATATATTCTGTTTATTGGTTGCCTTCACCCCCCCCCCCACCCCCGTCAAAGCATTTCACCTCCTTAAAAAAGTAGTCTAGCAACGCCCTGTTTCGAATTCGTTAAAATACACAAATATCTAGCGTGCAGTTTGACTTTACAATATAGCCAAATTTATGTTTACTCTGGCCGTATATTTGGCGCGTCAAAAATGCTGTAAGGACGTTACGGTGGTATAGGTTCCATTAATTGCAGCCTACCATATACTGTATTGGCGTCCGAGTTACTTTGAGGCGTTCCGGAATGTTCCCATTTTAATGTGATATCCGAGGGTTCATTCATGATGTAAGTATTCTACAACGTTTTGTCCTCCTAAAGATCAACGACTGGAGATATCTGACTAGATTCCGTGATCGAGGCTGTGTCACTGTTTTTCAACGACCGACTTCACCAGATGTGTAGACTCACGAGGTAATCATGTAACTATGCCAAAACTAGTTAACTAAGCATACCGTATTACGGACAATGGGTATCATTTCACATATAATTTAAGACCAGTTATGAATATATGAAATCTTCCAAAGTTAGAAAAATAATGTTATTACAAATGTCTATAAACGAAGTGTCGTGCCGGCACTTAATAACGACTATACCAGATTTTTTTTAATTAATTAATTACTTCATTAATTATTACAATAATCAGTAAATGTTTTTAGTAAAATCGGTTAATTGTTCAATTTTAAATGTAAACTTTCGGTATTTTCGTCCGTGTGATAACTGTTAATCACGAGGTTTGCTTAAAGTCCTACTTGTATTCCTCGTTCGCCATAGCGTGTAAGAAGTGCTAATACAACCGGCTCGATGATCACCATTTATGGAGAGCGCCACCATTTTTCGCAATTGTTATCACCTCGATTTTATCAGCTAATAGTCATTAGGGTAATATTATATGATAAAAACCTGTGGTGTTGTGACGAAAACGTATGTGAGGGACTTGGAACATTCTACACTACAACAATAATGGAAAAAGGGGAACAGTTTATTTTGTAATCTCGATTATTCGATGTAGCTCTCAGGCTATTTCTGGGACTGAGAACTTCAGTCCGCTTCTAAATAATGAGTAGGCCTTAAACAAGGCGAGTTAATTCAACTTGCCTTTTATTAATAAACGTTAAACTGCAACGGTACAAATAACACACACTAAGAATAACAATTCAAGATAGTTATTTGTTATTGGTAGAACTATCAAAACAAGTCTAACTACTAGTAATAATGTACACACTAAAATATGAACATTTGCCTATTTTTATTACAAGGATATATACATCTTCCATACAATTTCAAAACTATTTTCGGAGTACAGTTGTACAGTTTCGATAACACCATGATGCACCCCCCATCTACCAATTATGCGAAGTTATTTTATCAAAGAGAGGCAATAGGTTAGGCTATGTTTACATGTTCTAAATATCATTGACTTGACACAGTATAAGTTGCCGACTACTAATAACCTTTATGGTTGCAATCATTTATGAAATCTCTGTAACGAATAAAAAAAAACAAGCGGGATTCCCAAATCAATCCGACTGATAGAAGGTATAGGGGCTTGAACCTTAATGGGTATGGAATGGAAAATAATGCAAATGAGATGTGTGGCTGTGTGGTCTTTAAATGTCTTCCTATGTTGCTGGTAGTGGTGGTGGTGGTGGTGGTGGGGGGGGGGAGGTGTCCTCCCCATTAAATAGAATTAAACTAGTAGGATCAATGCATACTGAGGCATATTAAGACTATGCATTAAGTCTTTTTTTAGGTCTAATCTAAAAATTGTGAAAATAAATACTTTGGAATTTGGAAATCCCTCAACTGAACGTTAACCTCCCCGATCGGGGGTAGGGGATAGAGGAAGGGGGAATCAAATAGCACACTTTAAGTTTGATCAATCAATGCATATTTGATGATACACTTTGGGAAAGTTGGAGTGGAAATGGTTGACTGTGGAACTCGAACGAGGATTAGCTTTATGCGGGTGTAGGTCACGGAACCACGTATGTTATGGACAGTGTTGGGTATGGGGGCGTTGTGGTCAAGTGGTTAAGGCAGTGAACCGGTGATCTAAGGATTACAAGTCCTAGTCCTGGCCAGATCATTGCGTTGTGTCCTTGGGCAAGGCACTTTATCTCCATTGCCTCTCTTCACCCAGGTGTATAAATGGGGACTTGCGAAGTGACTTGTAAATATAGTTTACGCCGGTTTGTGGCTGCACCCTATGGGAAGTCCCCCGGGGGACACGTGGTTGTGGTGCACTGCGGTGCCCCAGGAGAGATTGGTTGAATTGCGCACACTTTGGTGTGTAGGTGTGACAAGTTACCAATGACCAAGGCTAAGTTGTACATGTTATGGTACATTTAGCGCATTTGAACAATTTCTGTTTATTTTGGCGCTATATAAATGTCTTCTGATTGATTGATTGATATGGGTAGTTTTTTAATTCAATTGACAGATGTAATTTAATTTTTGTGGTATTGTGTTTTATTTCTCAGAGTTGGTAGAAAGGAAACAAAAAGGGTATATTTTACCTGACAACTATATGACCATGCCACTACATCTATATGACATGACAGGCATTGGCGACGGATAAGGGTTAAATCGAGGGAGGGGTGGATGGGTGGGTTAATGGATGGGGAACGAACTTTGATTCGATTTGAGGTAGAACGAGTAAACTCACCCCAAACGTCCATACAAAATATAACCTTTGTGCATTCTCTGCTATACTTTCCAGTATTTGCAAATGCTTTTTCAATAACCCAAGGTGTACGTTATCTTATTTGTAGCAAAAGGTCATTTTACAGTTTTTTTTTAAAACTTCTCAGCACAAATTATAAGTGGGGGGTCAATGGGGGAATTTGAAGACATTAATTTTTAAAGAAATCGGATGGTGAGGGGTGCGGGGCGGGGGGGGGGGGGGTACACTGTACAGTTTTCCATGTTAGTGAGACAAACTTTTATATTCCTCTATAAACTATGACTTGGTAAAGATGGGTGACGATAGGAACGAAGAGGGTATACATAGAAAAAACAAGATATGCCATTTTTTCAGTTTATTGTTAAGTACCAAACAACAACAAAAGCAGAAGCAAAAGAATAATTAACGTATAAGTAATGATTTACAAGTCAGCCTCGGTGTTTTTGCTTACATTTTATTCCTATAACAGAGTATCAACCTCTAAACATTCATAACCTGTTATTATTTTTTCTTGTATGACTTAAAACAAAGGAAGAAAACTTTCACCTGGGGTTAATGACGTAGTTTATGACGTAGTCTAATCGTCCCCATCCTGTTGTAAGAGGATATTATATATAATATGTTAAGTTTTGTATTTCTCTATGATATCTTAAAGCTTGATCTTTCTTTTGTTTTCAGATCATATTCGGACTTCTCTTACCACAAGTTAAGGGGACGATTATTTATACCTCATATTGAATTTTGTTTTAAACATTTGTTTAGGAAAAGAGAAAAATGAAAGCTATAATATTGATAAAGTCAATAAAATATTCGTTTACTTTCCTCATAATCCATAATTCATTTACTATCGAACATTCTTTTCGTAAATTCGTTTTACTGTAGAAGATTGTTTGTCAAGAGTCTGTCCTTAGTCCTTGTTATATGATTTTAAGCAATATGAAATATTGATATCAAATATGATATTCCACCCCCTTATAATCTACCTTAGTATTAACACCCCAATGATACCCAACACCACCATTCCCAGGCGAGGAGAATGTTAAAGTAGAAGACAATGCATTACAGATCTTCGAAATAAAAGACGATTAAAACTTGCATTAACCAATGTAACAGTATTAAACAATTAAAAAAACCAAAGAATTAATTTAACGGTAAAATTCATGTTTTTCCACCATCCCTTCCTTCATTAATTACATGTCCAACCATCTATGAATCATAATTTGGATATTAGCATATCTTCAGTTGGAGAAAGACTCTACTGACTACAGTCCGCCCCCCCCCCACCGCCGTGCCAGACTATACACCACACTATGGGAAATATGCAATTAATAACAATGACTAATTATTTAATGATTAGTGAAGAGTAAACTTTACTAAAGCAAGCTTGAAAATACTCAACGTTTTGCAACAGTTAAATTTAATGCGAAGTTTATTTAGTGCGAATTGTCCCCATGCCTTGTCTCCGTGAATCGGGTCTTGTCACAATACATGTAGGAAGAAGTTGGATTCAAAGAATGATGCAACAATTGCACTGTAAGAGAAATATATATGAATATGGCGTGAATATAAGAATGCGACCTTCAGGCAAGAAAACTAAAAGCACTTATAAAAAAAGACCATTTGTCTCCGAGGTTCGAAGTTATACATCAATGTTATTATAATGATAGAATAATATTATATTATGAAGCAAAATTGTGTATTATTATTGATAGTTAGGATATTTAAACAGATTTATCTTCCCTTGATATGGGAGGATAGGGGAGGGGGAGGAGTGGGATGGGCAAGGCAATAAAGCACCAGAGGGGTAACTAATTCTTACCCTAGGATTTGAAGAGCAAATATGTGGTAATGCAATATTAGGACGAATAATGTGAAAATGTAACTATATAAATAATTTAAAAATTGGACTAGGTATGGGAAGAGTTATTTCAACTAGATATAATAGGGGTTATTAAGAGTAAATATAGTATAGGCCCATCAGCAATGGGTAGGTGGTATAAGTAATTGGGGGAGGGGGGGGGGGTGATTGCCACACAGATGAACTATGTTTTGAAGGCTCCTAGCAAAAGAGTTATTGTTATATTCCAACACCAAGTTGCTGATCTGATTTTTTATGGAATTCGTCATGCCATCCTCAAGACAAAGCGAGAAATTTTGCATTCATACTCATGCAGGTACTGTGACTAAAGCCCGCACACTAGTTCCGTTGTTGACATCTACAGAGTAAGTACCAGGTTTACAGTTTCTCAAGTGACAAATACTCCGAGAATCGTTAAGTGTGTGACCTTTGATGAATTTTCTATCTATGTATATACCCACCCTTGATGGTCTCTTCCCTGAGTTCCTGGTGTTTTCATATTTTTTACCTGAAACGAGAAAAAGGAAAACCATATTTTTGCTTTGTTTTCTGTCGCTTTAGGTCAATGGGTGGGGTTGAGCAGGTATTAGACGGGTACTAGTATCGGCGTAACAGACAATGTCAATAAATGCAATAATAAATGTTCAGTGATAAATCTATTTAGTATACCCCTCCTCACCAGTTAAGTTCTATTCAACTTCTCAGAAAAAGTTGTAAGACTGGCATTCTTACAGTTTGGAATAACCGTTGGAAGAAACAAATCCTTTTTTTATAATTGAAGGTTTGCAAAGATGAAAGCGTTTAATAACCCTTCCATTTACCATCAAGAACTTTGTTTTAGGAAAAAGGTACCTGTGAGGTACAGTTTGGTATGGTTCCACACGTGTACAGAGACGGTGGGAGAGGGTACGATCAGGGTGTTTGGAGAGTGGGGTGACTTCGAAGGGCTGTGAGATAACCGACAACTCACCCTAGAACGTATACCAACAAATTGCAGTCCTGGAATATTTTTTTGAACAAAACGGCACAATTCAATTATCTTTTCTTTCTTTTGTTGTTGTTATTTTCCAACGAAGAGTTTTTTTCATTACAGTTTTGCAAGTTTCTCAACATCAATAAAATGAACGTGTCCATTACCAAAATGGAAAAGGGTAGTTTTCATTCTCGAAAATGGCTACGCCATTACTAGGCCCCCGAACATATATAGAATTTTAGGAATAAATTCTGCTTATTACGTGCCTCCAACCCCCCCCCCCCCAGGAAAGCATTGCGCCTCCCTAAAATAGTAGTCTAGCTACGCCCCTGTTTCGAATTCGTTATAATACGAAAGCATCTAGCGTGCAGTTTGCCTTTACAATATAGCTAAACTTATGTTTACAATTGCCGTATATCCGGCTCGTCAAAAATTCTGTGAAATCCTCGTTACGGTGGTATATGATCAATTAATTGCAGCCTACCGCTGTTTGTACTGGTCTCCGGGTAATGTCCATGCGTTCCGGAATGACTCCATGTTATTGAAATATTGGAGGGTTCATTCATGATGTAAGTATTCTACAACGTTTTGTCCTCCTAAAAATCAACGACTGGAGATATCTTGACTAGCTTTCGTGATCGAGGCTGTGTCACTATATTTCAACGACCGACTTCACCAGATGTATTATAGACAAGGGATATGAATTGACACATAATTTAAGACCAGTTATGAATATATGAAATCTTCCAAAGTTAGCAAAATAGTGTTATTAAAAATGTCCATAAACATACTGTCGTGCCGGCACTTAATAACGACTATACCATATTTTTTAAATTAATTGATTACTTCATTAATTATTAGAACAATCAGTAAATGTTTTTTTAGTAAAATCGGTTAATTTTTCAATTTTAAATGTAAACTTTCGGTATTTTCGTCTGTGTGATAACTGTATATCACGGGCTTTGCTCATAGTCCTGCTTGTATTCCTCGTTGGCCATAGCATGTAAGAAGTGCTAATAAAACAGCTAAATGTATCAATAAAGAATATTATATGGTAAGAATCCCGCGCTTGATTATTTCCGCAAATTTCGGTATGAGATGATAGTACGTTTGTGAGCATGCTCAGACAAAATCCTGGAAATTTATTGAATGTGATAATAATCTGTATAAGTCGGTACCAATTAACAAAATAATGGGTGTAAAATGATAAAATGATAAAAAAGACATAAATTTAATTCCTTTCCAATAAAGTAAGTAAAGCATATTAAACCGAAATTCGCTGTAAATATTTTGTCAAAAGTCGTAATGATTCTCCTGATTTTTAAGTTTATCAATTTTTGTCCCAACTCGAACGCCATAAAACCATTTGAGTTAGACTGAAGCTCGAATCACACTCTATGCGATTCGTCAGCTGATTCAACTCGCTATAATAGTGGTTATATATATTCAGGCAAAAAACAAAACAAAAGAAGTGTCTGAAATATGTTGGCGTGCGGGAGAATTGATGGAATAAAGAAATCGGTACTACTGAATAAATTTAAGGTACGTCCGTCACCTCACCAGACAGCTGCGATACATTATATTTTCGATTTTCCTGAATGGGTATAAGGCAATATACGAGGAATGAACAAAATCGGTATTGTTGATCATAAGAGAGGAACATCCCTCACCTTACCAACACAACAGATCACCCACAACCCTTATCCCATAAATGAGACCGAAAGCCGAGGAGCTTTAAGTCCTGTTACCCAACTCGTTTACCAAATTATAGATGAAAATCTTTCCAAAATCTTCGACTTAAGTATGTAAAAGAAACTACAGGTAAACACCAGTCGATAATTCTTTGAATATCAGTTATTAATTTTCAACGACTTGCACAGTTTCGGTAACACCATGATGCACCCGCCATCTACCAATTATGCGAAGTTATTTTATCAAAGAGAGGAAAAAGGTTAGGCTATGTTTACATGTTCTAAATATCATTGATTTGACACAGTATCATTTATGAAATCACCGTAACGAAAACACCGGACGGGGATTCCAAAATCCATCCGACTGATAGAAGATACAGGGGCTTGAACCTTAATGGGTATGGAATGGAAAATAATATAAATGAGATGTGTGGCTGTGTGGTCTTTAAATGTCTTCCTCCTAGCGAGTGGGGGAGGGGGGTAGGGGAGGTGTCCTCCCCATTAAAAAGAATTAAAATAGTAGGCATATTTAGACTATGCACCAAGTCTTTATTTAGGTCTAATCGCAAAATTGAGCTAATAAATACTTTTGAATTTGGAAATCCCTTAACTGGACGTTAACCTCCCGATCGGGGTAGGGGATGGAGGAAGGGGTATCAAGTAGCGCACTTAAAGTGTGATCATTCAATGCATAGTTGATGATACACTTTGTTGGAGGGCAAATGGTTGACTGTGGGACTTTATTTTGTTTGTTGAACGAGGATTACCTTTGTGCAGGTGTAGGTCACTGGACCGCGTATGTTATAGACAGTGTTGGGTATGGGTAGCTTTTTATTCAATTGACAGATGTAATTTCGTTCATTCTCTGCTATACTTTCCAGTATTTGCAAATGCTTTTTCAATAACCGAACTTGTACCTTATCTTATTTGTAGCAAAAGGTCATTTTCTAACTACAGTTTTTTTTTTAAAACTTCTCAGCACAAAGTTTAAGAGGGGGTCAATTCTGATTGATGAAATTGGGAATTTGAAGTATTTTGTTTAAGAAATCGGATGGTGAGGGGTGGAGGGGGGGGGGGGTACATTGTACAGTTTTTCCATGTTCGTGAGACAGTCTGTTATATTCCTCTATATAAACTATGACTGGGTATAGATGGGTGAAGAAGGAACGAAGAGGGTTTACATAGAAAAACAAAATATGTCATTTTTTTTTCATTTTATTGTTAAGTACACCCCACAGACAAAAAAAGAAATAAATAACATATAAGTAATGATTTACAAGGCAGCCTCGGTGTTTGTGCTCACAGTTCATTCCTATATAACAGAGTATCGACCACGAAACATGTATAACCTGTTCTCAGCCCATATACAATGATCATGCCAAGATTAAGTGCACTTATGTTTTGTTATTTATTTACCTTTTATTTGTATGACTTAAAATAAAGGGAAAATAACTTTCAACGGAGTTTATAAAGCACTTTGTGACGTAGTCTAATCGACACAATCACGTGTTTCCCATCCTGATGTAAGAGGATGCCATATACCATCTGTTAAGTTGGGTACTTCTCGATGCTATCTTAAAGTTTGATCTTTTATTTTGCTTTCATATTATGTTCGAACTTCATTTTCCAAAATTTAAAGTAGGCGGTTATTATACCTCACATTGAATCTTGTCTTTAAACATATCTTGATGAAAAGAGAAATATAAAAGCTAGGATATTGATAATGACAATAACATATTCGTTTACTTTCCTTATATAATTCATAAATCAGTAACTATCGAACCTTGCTGTTGTTAAATTCATTTTACTTGAGAGGATTGTTTGTCAAGAGTCTGTCCTTAGTCCATGTTGTATGATTTTGAGAAATATGAAATATTGATATAAAATATGATATTCCACCCCCTCAGTATCAACACCCGCACTATATACCCAACCCAGATCTTCGTACCGCATAAATCAAGCAAAAACGAATTAAAAAAGGAATAAAAACTGCTTTCCGTTGTGATCTTTTTCTTTCCTTGTAAAAGATTAAACTAAATTGATACTTGAGCCATAAAAGTCAACACGAACACACTAGAGAATGTTTAAGTGAAAGACAATGCAATATAGATCTTCGAAACAAAGGACGGTTACTTTTTGAATTAACAATGTAACTTTATTTAAAAAATTATAAAATTGTATTAAAAAAAACAAAAGAAAGAATTTAACGGTAAAGTCAGTATATGTTTACCACCCTCCCTTCCTCCATTACATGTCCAACCATCTATGATTCATAATTTGCATATTAGGATATCTTCAGTTGGAGTAAGACTCTAGTGACTACGACTACAACCCCCACCCCAACACCCACCCCACACCCGACTGTACTAACTAATTTCTCTATTAATTATTAGAATAATCAGTAAATGTTTAGAGTAAAATCGGTTAATTTTTCAATTTTAAATGTAAAGTTTCGGTATTTTCGTCTGTGTGATAACTGTAAATCACCGGCTTTGCTTATAGTCCTGCTTGTATTCCTCGTTGGCTATAGCGTGTAAGACCGGCTCGTTGATCACCATTTATGGAGAGCGCCACCATTTTCCGCAATTGTTATCACCTCGATTTTATCAGCTTATTGTCATTAGGGTATTATTGGATTAGAAAAACCTGTGGTATCGTGACGAAAACGCATGTGAGGGACTTGGAAAATTCTAGAACTACAACAAAACTGTAAAAAAAGGAACAGTTTATCTTTTAATCTCGATTATTCGATGTAGCTCTCAGGCTATTTCTGGGACTGAGAACTTCAGTCCGCTTCTAAATAATGAGTAGGCCTTAAACAAGGCGCGTAAATTCAACTTGCCTTTTATTAATAAACGTTAAACTGTAACGGTACAAATAACACACACTAAGAATAACAATTCAAGATAGTTATTTGTTATTGGTAGAACTATCAAAACTTGTCTAACTACTAGTAATAATGTACACACACAAATATGAACATTTGCCTATTCTTATTACAAGGATATATACATCTTCCATACAATTTCAAAACTATTTTCGGAGTACAGTTGTACAGTTTCGATAACACCATGATGCACCCCCCATCTACCAATTATGCGAAGTTATTTTATCAAAGAGAGGCATAAGGTTAGGCTATGTTTACATGTTCTAAATATCATTGACTTGACACAGTATAAGTTGCCGACTACTAATAACCTTTATGGTTGCAATCATTTATGAAATCTCTGTAACGAATAAAAAAGAAGAAGCGGGATTCCCAAATCAATCCGACTGATAGAAGGTATACTGAGGGGCTTGAACCTTAATGGGTATGGAATGGAAAATAATACAAATGAGAGGTGTGGCTGTGTGGTCTTTAAATGTCTTCCTATGTAGCTGGTGGTGGTGGTGGTGGGGGGGGGGTGTCCTCCCCATTGAATAGAATTAAACTAGTAGGATCAATGCATACTGAGGTATATTAAGACTATGCATTAAGTCTTTTTTTAGGTCTAATCTAAAAATTGTGAAAATAAATACTTTGGAATTTGGAAATCCCTCAACTGAACGTTAACCTCCCCGATCGGGGTAGTGGATAGAGGAAGGGGGAATCAAATAGCACACTTTAAGCTTGATCAATCAATGCATATTTGATGATACACTTTGGGAAAGTTGGAGTGGAAATGGTTGACTGTGGAACTCGAACGAGGATTAGCTTTATGCGGGTGTAGGTCACGGAACCACGTATGTTATGGACAGTGTTGGGTATGGGGGCGTTGTGGTCAAGTGGTTAAGGCAGTGAACCGGTGATCTAAGGATTACAGGTCCTAGTCCTGGCCAGATCATTCCGTTGTGTCCTTGGTCAAGGCACTTTATCTCCATTGCCTCTCTTCACCCAGGTGTATGAATGGGGACTTGCGAAGTAACTTGTAAATATAGTTGCGTGCGCCGGTTTGTGGCTGCACCATATGGGAAGTCCCCCGGGGACACGTGGTTGTGGTGCACTGCGGTGCCCCAGGAGAGATTGGTTGAATTGCGCACACTTTGGTGTGTAGGTGTGACAAGTTACCAATGACCAAGGATAGGGTTGTACACGTTATGGTACATTTAGCGCATTTGAACAATTTCTGTTTATTTTAGCACTACATAAATGTTTTCTGATTGATTGATTGATATGGGTAGTTTTTTAATTCAATTGACAGATATAATTTAATTTTTGTGGTATTGTGTTTTATTTCTCAGAGTTGGTAGACAGGAAACAAAAAGGGTATATTTTACCTGACAACTATATGACCATGCCACTACATCTATATGACATGACAGGCATTGGCGACGGATAAGGGTTAAATCGAGGGAGGGGTGGATGGGTGGGTTAATGGATGGGAAACGAACTTTGATTCGATTTGAGGCAGAAAAAGTAAACTCACCTCAAACGTCCCTACAAAATATAACCTTTGTGCATTCTCTGCTATACTTTCCAGTATTTGCAAATGCTTTTTCAATAACCCAAGGTGTACGTTATCTTATTTGTAGCAAAAGGTCATTTTACAGCTTTTTTTAAAAACTTCTCAGCACAAATTATAAGTGGGGGTCAATGGGGGAATTTGAAGACATTAATTTTTAAAGAAATCGGATGGTGAGGGGTGCGGGGCGGGGGGGGGGGGGGTACACTGTACAGTTTTCCATGTTAGTGAGACAAACTTTTATATTCCTCTATAAACTATGACTTGGTAAAGATGGGTGACGAAGGAACGAAGAGGGTATACATAGAAAAACAAGATATGCAATTTTTTAAGTTTATTGTTAAGTACCAAAAAAAAAAAGCAGAAGCAAAAGAATAATTAACGAATAACGTATTAGTAATGATTTACAAGGCAGCCTCGGTGTTTGTGCTCACATTTCATTCCTATATCAGAGTATCAACCTCTTAACATGTATAACTTGTTATTTATTTTTCTTGTATGACTTAAAACAGAGGAAGAAAACTTTCACCTGGGGTTAATGACGTAGTTTATGACGTAGTCTAATCGTCCCAATCCTGTTGTAAGAGGATCTTATATATAAGCTGTTAAGTTTTGTAATTCTCGATGGTATCGTAAAGTTTGATCTTTCTTTTGTTTTCAGATCATATTTCGGGCTTCTTTTATCACAAGTTAAGGGGACGATTATTTATACCTCATATTGAATTTTGTTTTAAACATTTGTTTAGGAAAAGAGAAAAATGAAAGCTATAATATTGATAAAGTCAATAAAATATTCGTTTACTTTCCTCATCATAATCCATACTTCATTTACCATCGAACATTCTTTTCGTAAATTCATTTTACTGTAGAGGATTGTTTGTCAAGAGTCTGTCCTTAGTCCATGTTATATGATTTTGAGCAATATGAAATATTGATATCAAATATGATATTCCACCCCCTTATAATCTACCTTAGTATTAACACCCCAATGATACTCAACACCACCATTCCCAGGCGAGAGAATATTAAAGTAGAAGACAATGCATTATAGATCTCCGAAACAAAAGACGGTTAAAACTTGCATTAACCAATGTAACAGTATTAAACAATTAAAAAACCAAAGAATTAATTTAACGGTAAAATTTATGTTTTTCCAACCTCCCTTCCTTCATTAACTACATGTCCAACCATCTATGAATCATAATTTGCATATTAGCATATCTTCAGTTGGAGAAAGACTTTACTGACTACAGCCCCCCCCTCCCTCCCCACCGCCTCACCCGACTCTACACCACACTATGGGAAATATGCAATTCATAACAATGACTAATTAATTTAATGATTAGTGAAGAGTTAACTTTACTAAAGCAAGCTTGAAAATACTCAACGTTTTGCAACAGTTACATTTAATGCGAAGTTTATTTAGTGCGAATTGTCCCCATGCCTTGTCTCCGTGAATCGGTCCTTGTCACAATACATAGGAAGAAGTTGGATTCAAAGAATGGTGCACCAATAAGACTGTAAGAGAAATATATATATAAATATGGCGTGAATATAAGAATGCGACCTTCAGGCAAGAAAACTAAAAGCACTTATAAAAAAGACCATTTGTCTCCGAGGTTCGAAGTTATACATCAATGTTATTATAATGATAAAATAATATTATATTATAAAGCAAAATTGTGTATTATTATTGATAGTTAGGATATTTAAACAGATTTATCTTCCCTTGATATGGGAGGATAGGGGAGGAGAGGGAGGATTGGGATTGGCAAGGCAATAAAGCACCAGAGGGGTAACTAATTCTTACCCTAGGATTTGAAGAGCAAATATGTGGTAAAACAATATTAGGACGAATAATGTGAAAATGTAACTATATAAATAATTTAAAAATTGGACTAGGTATAGGAAGAGTCATTTCAACTAGATATAATAGGGATTATTAAGAGAAAATATAGTATGAGCCCATCAGCAATGGGTAGTTCGTGTAATTAATTGTTGGGGGGGGGGGGTGATTGCAACAGAGATGAACTATGTTTTGAAGGCTCCTAGCAAAAGAGTTATTGTTATATTCCAACACCGAGTTGCTGATCTGATTTTTTTATGGAATTCTTCATGCCATCATCAAGACAAGGCGAGAAATTTTGCATTCATACTCATGCAGGTACTGTGACTAAAGCCCGCACACTAGTTCCGTTGTTGACATCTACAGAGTAAGTACCAGGTTTACAGTTTCTCAAGTGACAAATACTCCGAGAATCGTTAAGTGTGTGACCTTTGATGAATTTTCTATCTAAGTATATACCCACACTTGATGGTGTCTTCTCTGAGTTCCTGGTGTTTTCCATTTTTTTACCTGAAACGAGAAAAAGGAAAACCATATTTTTGCTTTGTTTTCTGTCGCTTTAGGTCAATGGGTGGGGTTGAGCAGGTATTAGACGGGTACTAGTATCGGCGTAACAGACAATACCAATAAATGCAATAATAAATGTTCAGTGATAAATCTATTTAGTATACCCTCTTCACCAGTTAACTTCTATTCAACTTCTCAGAAACAGTTGTAAGACTGGAATTCTTACAGTTTGGAATAACCGTTGGAAGACACAAATCCTTTTTTATAATTGAAGGTTTGCAAAGATGAAAGCGTTTAATAACCCTTCCATTTACCATCAAGAACTTTGTTTTAGGAATAAGGTACCTGTGAGGTACAGTTGGTATGGTTCCACACGTGTATACAGAGACGGTGGGAGAGGGTACGATCAGGGTGTTTGGAGAGTGGGGTGACTTCGAAGGGCTGTGAGATAACCTACAACTCACCCTAGAGCGTATACCAACAAATTGCAGTCCTGGAATAATTTTTTTGAACAAAACGGCACAATTCAATTATCTTTTTTTTCTTTTGTTGTTGTTATTTTCCAACGAAGGGCTTTTTTCATTACAGTTTTGCAAGTTTCTCAACATCAATAAAATGAACGTTTCCATTACCAAAATGGAAAAGGGTAGTTTTCGTTCTCGAAAATGGCTACGCCATTACTAGGCCCCCGAACATATATAGATTTTTAGAAATAAATTCTGCTTATTACGTGCCTCTCCCCCCCCCCCCCCCACAGGAAAGCATTGCGCCGCCCTAAAATAGTAGTCTAGCTTCGCCCCTGTTTCGAATTTGTTATAATACGAAAGCATCTAGCGTGCAGTTTGCCTTTACAATATAGCTTAACTTATGTTTACAATTGCCGTATATCCGGCTCGTCAAAAATTCTGTGAAATCCTCGTTACGGTGGTATATGATCAATTAATTGCAGCCTACCGGTGTTTGGACTGGTCTCCGGGTAATTTCCAGGCGTTCCGGAATGACTCCATGTTGTTGAAGTATCCGAGGGTTCATTCATGATGTAAGTATTCTACAACGTCTTGTTCTCCTAAAAAATCAACGACTGGAGATATCTGACTAGCTTCCGTGATCGAGGCTGTGTTACTAAATTTCAACGACCGACTTCACCAGATGTGTAGACCCAAGAGGTACTCATGTAACTATGCCAAAACTAGTTAACAAAGCATCACGTATTATAGACAAGGGGTGGCATGTCACACATAATTAAAGACCAGTTATGAATATATGAAATCTTCCAAAGTTAGAAAAATAATATTATTAGAAATGTCTATAAACGAAGTGTCGTGCCGGCACTTAATAACGACTATATACCATATTTTTTGACTAATTAATTTCTCTATTAATTATTAGAATAATCAGTATATGTTTTTAGTAAAATCGTTTTTTTTTCAATTTTAAATGTAAACTTTTCGGTATTTCGGTATTCACGGGCTTTGCTCATAGTCCTGCTTGTATTTCTCGTTGGCCATAGCGTATAAGAAGTGCTAATACAACCGGCTCGATGATCACCATTTATGGAGAGCGCCACCATTTTGCGCAATTGTTATCACCTCGATTTTATCAGCTAATTGTCATTAGGGTAATATTATATGAGGAAAAACCTGTGGTATCGTGACGAAAACGCATGTGAGGGACTTGGAACATTCTAGAACTACAACAATACTGTAAAAAGGAACATTTTATCTTTAAATCTCGAATATTCGATGCAGCTCTCAGGCTATTTCTGGGATTGAGAACTCGTCCGCTTCTAAATAAAGAGTAGGACTACAACAAGGCGCGTTAATTCAACTTGCCTTTTTTAATAAACGTACAACTGTAACGGTACGAATAACACAAACAAAGAATAACAATAAAAGACAGTATTTTTTATTGGCAGAACTATTAAAACAAGTCTAACTACTAGTAATATTGTACACACATACAACTATGAACAGTTGCCTATTCTTATTACAAGGATATATACATCTTCTATACAATTTCAAAACTATTTTCGGAGTAATATATATATCTCGTGCACGTTATATTCTCGTTATAGGCCTATGTGTGTTTATGCACGCTATTCCGCACGTATGTAAAAGCTCACTATAATTCTTCAACAGCGCCATTGTGTATCGAAAACCTAGCTTGTTGGGGGTAAATACTGTACAAGGTGTAAATGCACGGTTCGTTAAAAATGAGTGTCTACATATCGTATACAGAAATAACTACTCGAATATACTCGAAATACTGACATTTTCATTGTACATTTTGAAAATTCGATTAAATTCCCCGAAGTCTCCAAACACGCCAATGTTGCATTTCGTGTATTGTTTTTACGTTACATTCGCAGTATGAACAACATGTTAGTATGTGTATTTTTATAAATATAAGCATGCTAGGTATACGTAGGTGTCCGTACATGCACGAAAAACGAGAAATTGTTCAGTGTGTTACTAAATCGTTGTAGTAAATTGTGAAGTTCGCGAATGCATTTAGGAATCAAATGCGAGTTGAAAGAAAATGCGTTATAAATGCACATAACTGTTTTGCCATGTAAAATGGGACAAAATCGGTTCGTTGAAATGGTTGAGAGTGTTCGTAAAGCGAGTGAGTGAATTTTCAGTTACAGATTATAGGTGATGTATGCTATATATTAGGCATAGGCTTAAGGTAACTGTAATGAGATAACAACAAATATAAAACGACAGTAACCAACTATTTCGGGGGGTGGGAAACAAATAAATTTGGTCAAAATGATGACATAATTTGATGGGGAAAGCCCGTCGTGTCTATATATATGGGCATCATGATGCAATCAGGGTTAGACACTAGTGAAATGTTAGAAATTTCAGCTTCGGAACTACTTTTTTTGTGATTCTTGCTCAATAGGGAATTTTTTATGACGTATCGGAGTAAGATGAATATTAATTATTACATTCTCAGCCAATCAGCGATTGATTTGCAATAGATACTTATTTCAAAACAACTGGAATCTCCCATGATGTTGCAACAATTCCAGAATATTCGATGGCCTGTTGTTTATGTCTTCTAAACGTTATTTCGGTAGTTAACAGCTGCTGCCAAACTGGAAACGTAAATCTGTATGCTATTTGCTATGTGCTGTACACTATTGGAAAATAGACTACAACGAATTCAGTCAATGTACATTATATAAACACAATTTTTATGATTTTAGTTGTTAGTGGACTATCCTATGTCCCAGAAAACGTAAATGATTTGTTTTCTTTCCAATCATTTGAATGAAGAAAATCGTAGAAAATCCCACATTTGAGAGGAATTTTCCTTACAAAAAAATTAAATTAAAAAATAAAGAAATATACAGGGAGAAAACAGAGAGGGTTCTGGGGAATGTATGAATAGGTGAAACACAAATCAACGTGTTAGGAATTGATTCCATTTCATTGCTAAAAAAAAGATCACAAAGCACCTTAAGATTCTGCATTATTGAGACATTTTTTTAATGGTATTTAAGGTAGGCTATGATTAATTATATACAGTGTACTTTTATATACAGCTTAAGTAAAATGACACTCATGTTAACTATCTATGTACATATCACGTTGATGACATTATCCTACTAACTTGAATCATTCAATTTCTATTAATTGTTAATCTGATATGTTCCAATAAATATTTTAATATTTTTTGTTGTTGCAGTGACCTGTTATAATGTACAGAGTAACACATTAAACAATCCAAAGTCTCAGTGGAGAGAAAGCGTGTTGAGGATTGATACAGTCAGTATTGGTTAGTGAAAAAAGGACACCAGTGACCATATTCCAAATCCAACATACTTGTGATATATTTATAACATATTTAAGTATACCTTATCTATACCACCCGCATTACGTCTTCTAGTTTCCTAACCCCATTTATGAACACCATAAAGGGCCTATATATATATATATCTCCACTCATCATGCGAAACAGCAGTACAATGCAAGACTGCATATACGTACATATATACAATACAACAGAACACAATATTTGGCATATATATATATATATGCCAAATATTGTGTTCTGTTGTATTGTATATATGTACGTATATGCAGTCTTGCATTGTACTGCTGTTTCGCATGATGAGTGGATCTGTCCACTATCTATCCATCCATCCATCCATCCATCCAGTTTTTTTCGGGCAGACTATCATTTGGAGCCGATATACTGATATATGTTGAGCTTCTACAGGACAAGCAAGCAACGAAGAATATAACAACACTGCAAAAGTTGACATATATAGTAAACTTCATTTTGAACAAAGATACAGCAATATCGATGGTGTTCAGTCACTATATAGACTATATACTCCAGGGTCACAACACCTGCTTTGCAGAGCGGGAGGATAAGATGATACGTCTTGCTGGGGAAGGGTCTTCTCTAATGTATCCCCTCCCTTTTGTAAAACTTGGTCCAAAAGGAGGTTGCTTCATAGCAAAACTGAACTATAGATGCCACTTTTCAAACAACGTTGACGAATTTTCGACTGTATATACTATATATACCGTGTTTATATGTTATGGTTGGGTACTGTACTTCCCCTGAGTTTTCTCTTGTTGCTGAAGTCCCCGACCCACGGACTTATTACGTGGTATTTCCCCTGCTCTACCCTCTTTCACGTTTTGGATTTTTGTTTCGGTGGGGTTGGGAGGGGTTGGAGGGCCAGGGGGGGGGACAACATTAGTCTGCCATCCGTTCCAGGCAGGGGTCTTGGGAATTTGTTTCGGTAAGAGGGCTTCAATGCAAAATTGTCCTATCATTTCCATCACTTTGACTACGTGTCTGTATTAAATCTGTGAATCTTACCAATGTATCAGAAATCACGTTCAGGCTTCTTTTTTTTGGCGACAACGTGTCGTCCAGAACTCTTCTGTGGTTGAACTCTTCCCCTGCCCCACCCCTTGGCTACACATGCATTCAAAGTGCTCATGTTGTTAGTATAGGGCAATAAACTAATTTCATAAGGGGCCTCTTAAGGTTAATAAAGTTTAAGAAAAAAGAAAATCAGATATATTTCTCAGACATTGAAGCAAATTTATTCAAATTAAATCAATTCTTTAATTTCAATTGTTATGTAGAATATGTTGAAACAAAAAGGTAATTAAATTTCATCAGTATTGACCCGACATTTCAGCATGATAAAAGGTGTTACAGGTTTCAAAGGTCTCAAGAAGAATCTGACCCTTCCTATTATTCACAGATATTGTTGAATATTCAATTCAAAATTCAATGGTTCCAATGGGTGAAAATGTTTTAAAAATGGCAGTGAAATGCTTATTCAAGATCGAACATTGGTGACCATAATGTGACTTTATAGCATATTTCGGAGCAATACTGATGAACTTTAAAAGAAATCTTCAAAGTTTTTCTGTTTTCTAACAGAATTCAGGAAACGTGTAAATTTAGGGGTGTGTTCCGAAAGGAAAATATTTGGAATAATGGGGAAGCAGCGGGGAAAACATCTCACAGTCTCGGAATGTCACACGTTTAATTACTCCGAAACAGGGGCAAAACTTTTCATTGGCTTAAGAGAAAGGTAGAAAGACATTTAACTGTCGTTTCTGGTTCAGAAACCAATGGAATGTGAGCAAATAACTTCACGACTCATGTCACCTAGTCTCGCGCAACAAACCAATTATTTAGAAAATGACTATTATTTTATCGATTAAGATCTAAAACAAGCATAGATAGAATAAAATCAAAGTGACTTATGCACTCCTTTTCTCTTTATAATCCCTCCTCTATACCTTTTCTTATTGTTCACCCCTGCCCCACCCACCTCACCCACTCACCCCGAAAAACTATCAAACCCATCCAATATCACTTACCAAAACCCAGTGTGAATATATTATTAACATGTCTGAGAATTTCCACTCAATGTGCCTTTAAAATAAAAAGAAATAAAAACACATATCCTAATAGTTAATAATTTTAAATTAAAAAAAAGAAGAAAAAAAACAGGAATGGTTATCAAATCAATAATGACAGTACTAATGCTGGCGATTCCTGATCAAGCTATAATCATCTCAAGATATGAGTGTGTCAAGAATATGTCTTATTAATTATAAAATAGATCAACCCTGCGTTGATTTGAATACATCTCGAAACGTTTTTTAAACAATAGTTTAAATGTATGTAATGAAACGAAATGTCGACATCTCTAGTGAAAATCATAAACCTAGGAAGATTTAATTACACATTTAGGCATATTGTCTTTAAAGTTCGCGTTATGAAAACAAAGTAAATGCTACAAGCACAGCTGACAATGAGACGTGATAAACATATGAATAATTCTAACATTGCTCGCAAATGCATCTCGGTACCTCCCGCCCCCTCCACTACCACCACACCCCCGTCGCCCCTCTTCCTTGTAATCCACCATAATGTTGCTTCTATATATGGGGAAGATTAAACAGTTGACACCGTTCATCCTTCAAAATACCTTCTTTCTACCTCTACCAATCAGTTTATTCCAATAGGTTTACTTCCTGCTGATAATCTTTATAAAGAGAGTCAGATTGTTTCATCGCGATTTATATCAATGTTTTTGACTTACTGTCTGAATTAGTACGGGTAGCGAGATCAATTCTGTCAATGATCTATTCATCCTTGGAAGTTCAAGTAGTAGTTCCGCGAAAGTTGTATCTTACAACGCGATGATAGCAGAAGACCTTTTTACCGATGTTTTTATCAAATACTTTCCGTTATTTCCAAAGTTCTTTCACATTTTTTTAATTTTTAGTCGCATGTTAGTATAACTTTTTAAATCACTCAATATATCAGGATAAACCACCAAACTCCTTTAAGCACAGTTCTCATTGTCGATGTCCTTTTCGTCCTTGGAGGTACATGTAGTAGTTTCGCGAAAGTTGTTTTCTTACTACACATAGCAGAATACCTTGTTACAGATGTTTCTATCAAGTAGTGTTTGTTATTTCCAAAGTTCCATTCCGATTTTTGATTCAGTCACATGTTATTACAACTTTTTAAATCTCTCAGTATATCAGGATCAATTACCGTGCTCCTTTAAGCATCGTTCTCAATGTTTAGCAATATATTCTTGTTACTTTAAATCCAGCTCTCAGTCAGCTCCCGTCTGCATTCTCATGGCTGCTTTTTTATTTTAAACTTAATCATCAGGGAGCTGTGACTATTCACTATCCATTTATCCTCCGGAAGTTTGCTGTAAATCAAAACAAAGAAAGACAAATTTTAACCTCAAACAATGCCAGATAAAATACTACAAAACCATTAATTGTTAGTGGTCATTTCAACGTTAAATGATTATTCCGTGTTCGTTCAACTTAAAATGAAATCTTAACACTTGAATATGGAAATTATATTTCCAAACAATAAATTAACATCCCAACTACAGAAATATACATTTAAATGAAGTACGGAGTGTACGTAGTTATAAGAAATAAACAAACATAAACTTATGATGGTAAATGAACATCATTTTAAATATAGGGTTTCTATGAACAATTCTGGGGTTATATAACCACATAATGATTAATGAAAATGTTCTGGGAAACATTTTAGCATGCTAACAATCATGACATTGATATCAAGTACTGGGAAACATTTTTAGGATACTAAAAAGTTTAACACTTTATATCGATTTATATACACTGCTATAAAATAGGTACACATAGTAACGTCATGGGTTATGGTAATTTTTTCCATAATTTTCGCATTATGTGCTATTATTGATGAAACTCTCAAGAAAGTGGTGTACAACTATGATATCTAATATATATCTTCTCTCTGTATTTATTGACATTTCTTACTCATGTGTTTAAATATTATAAATTACCAACAAAGAACAGAACCACTATTTCTATAGTTAAGCTTTAACAAAACAAAATTATGTCCTCCGTTTTGGCTACACCTTCTCGCATGGATTTATTTTCTGCGAATTGTAAACTTTTAATCTGAAATATCTTACACAAAATTATCCCCTTAAAATTGAGGAATTTCAAAGCATGTTAGTGGAGAAGAATTGCTCCTCACAGCAAAACGGTCTGGTGTTATATACGTTGGAAAATGATAGTCGAGGTTTCCAAAACAAGAGACACCATTAATATTAATTGATTTTGTTCATTTATTTGTAGACAAAACTTGATGAATGTGAAATTAGAAACATGTAACATAAAACAAACATTCATTATTTTATTATCCAATGTAAATGTGTATACATTCAGTATAAATTGGAATAAAATTAATAATCTTACCTGATTAATTTGTAAAGTTCGCGTCAATATTGCTCCTCCTTTCGCGTTTTCTGCAGTGTATTTAAAATGATGTATTCCTGCATAATGTCGTCTTTGTACCGTGAAACTCAACGTGAATCCAGCATCACTTTCGCCTAGTGTCAACGTCTTGAGATCGTGCCATTTGCTGGTGTCAGTAAAATCTTGCTCTTGAAAAAGAACGGTAACATCCCTCTCACCCTTTATTCTTATTACATCCTGGTAGGTTTGCCCGACATTTAGTCGTGTCCTATCGTCGTGCCTGCCCAGAAACACGGGTTTACCTGATGAAAACAAAAGCATAAAAATTGCCTTTTTATGACAATTTGTCGACAGTGTCTCAGAGATATGAATGATGTTGGTTGATTTGTTTTCTTCACTAGGTTTATTGCTTTCTTTTTCAGACTTATGATAGGATATAAACCAAATATAAATAGACATCTATATGACAGTAGTTTATACTTTACGCGCTCATGTTTATCGGTAAAATTGTACTTAAAAAACGGTATCATAGTTAAAGGTTTGCTAAAGTTAAAAAGGCAATCAAATGCAACAGGGAGCAAATCTAAGCACCAGGAATTGAAAGTGTGCAAAAAAATCGAAATCTTTAGAGTAACTTAAACATTTATTAGCCACAACAATTTCAGTATCGCTATTTATATTCATATAGTATATGCCAGCTATGTAGATACCATAATTACACAGAAAGTGTGGAAGGTCTATTGGTTAGTGTTACCGCACAGTAGATGTTTAGGACACTCATACAACAAACACAAATAGTACGTTAACAGTCGGTGTCAAAAAAGGAAAGATATAAATGTTAAAAAAGGAAACATACATCTTCTATATATAATCATTATTTCGTTTCCATCGAATATGATATGATGCTATACTGACATCAAAATAAATAAATTAATAATGATAAAACTTGAGCAAGAAATAAACTTATCCCCCCCCCCCCTCACTCCGAACACCTCCCTTTCAACCATAGACCTATAACTGTTAGGAGAAAACCCATATATTCACATACCTCTCGAAGGGTTGGGTGGTTCTGGTCCAGGATATGGTCTTGGATCATATCGATTATAACTCACGCTAATATCTCCTGGTTCCAACATTTTGACTTCAAATTGTTCAAACTTTATCGTTTATTTGGTAATGAAGACTGATATTAACTAAATACGTATCTCTCCTTATATACATGTATAAGAAAATTATTCCACTAGTTAATCCCATATCTATTTATATATAAACGGGCGATCAACTATACATAAGTTCATACGCCTTGAATAATATAACACCGTGTCGATTAGTGGGGGCAGGCAACTTTTATTTATTAGTGCTACGTATTGCGTAGCTATGTTTGCCAAAAAGTGCATACATTACTACACCACACGTAAGAATTGGCGATGCTTTTCATTGAGACGTTATCATGATGTACAGCTATAAAGCGGTCCACTTTACGTGTGTGTCAACCAATGTTAATCGGTCTGTGAGCCTTTTCCTAAATATACACACTGTTTTCGGATACTTGTTATATACAGCTGTGTTATACAACCTAACGTGTATTATTTTACCTACGTCCTATACACATTACTTAAGCGCTAACATTTTTTGTATTAATTTAATGAACGAGGAAATATTCCGGAGAACAGAAAAACTACACACACATGGCGATCGATCGAGCTTTAGTTTTTAAAGGTTTGCTAGTGAACACCCGTCACTTTGCATGGTAGGAATGGGATGTGCGATGTCGATAGAAACCCCTATATCGAACTTAAACATTCTACCTCCCTCACACATTATTTCGGGATTACATGAGACTTTATAGCAGTTGTTCATGAGCAAATAAGACAACACAGAAGCAGTAGTGTGACTCGCTCAATAATTGTATTTAGAACTCTTGTTCTTGTAATTTCCGAAGTATTGTGTGGTGCAGGTACAGAAGCAACGTGTTTTACTTTCCTGCATTCATTTTACATGGAATAGTAGCTACAACACCTTCGTTGCATTACGCAATGGTTTAAAAGTGATCGCAGGCAGACAAACACGAACCTAAAAGTATGACCAAAGATTCTGTCGGTGGGATATGTGGTGAAAACTGTGTTATAATAAATCAGTTAAAGGCGACCAGTAAACTAGAAATTTAGACGATTCATTGAATATAATGAATATAATATGATATTACCAAATTGAATGGTAACATATTTCAGTACATATGAAATATATTCGTAAAGGTTTAACGATCATCAGTTTTAGCCTCAAATTAGGCTAGAAAGATCTGATAATGGTCACCCGTATTCAACATGCATTAAGACAGGCGTTTGAGCTGAATGAGACTAAATGAGAATATAATAATTTTGGTCGTTTGGAAACACGGGAAAGGCAACTTTGAAAATGTTTAATGTTTTGTTGTTGTAAAATTGAAGAATTTATATACAGCTGACCTTAAAAGCTTGTTTTGTGTGTAACATTGGAACACGTTTCTTACGATATCAGAAGATATTGCAGAGAGAAGTGACGTCACAAGACAAACTCTCACCTTCAACACAAAAGCCAATGCTGCTAGCATTTTGGGTAACCTTGCTTTCTTGACAGATAAACAAATAAATGTTTACAGAATTGAATTTTGACTTTCAAAAATGGGATAACTTTGTTATATTTTAAACTAGCCTTAACAATTTAATAGTATTTCCTAATCACAGTCTCTATTGCTTAGCTATTTTTATATTTTGTACATGGAACAGTATTACCGCAGAGTCTCACCTGCTGAATGTGATTGGTTATTTGTATGTTTTGTACATGGAACATTATTACAATAGACTCGCACCCCTGGATGTGATTGGCTTTTTATATGGTTTGTACATAGAACAGTATTACCGTAGACTCTCACCTCCAGAATGTGATTGGCTATTTACATATTTTGTACATGGAACATTATTACCATAGACTCGCACCTCCTGAATGTGATTGGCTATTTACATATTTTGTACATGGAACATTATTACCATAGACTCGCACCTCCTGAATGTGATTGGCTAATTACATATTTTGTACATGGAACATTATTACCATAGACTCGCACCTCCTTAATGTGATTGGCTATTTACATATTTTGTACATGGAACATTATTACAATAGACTCCCACCCCTGAATGTGATTGGCTATTAATATACTTTGTACATGGAACAGTATTAACTTTTACTCGCACCCCTTGCGTGTATAAGCGTCTGTTTCGTCATTGTAAGCTTGAGGGGTATAGGGGAGTGGTTAGAACGGATTTTACAAAAATCTTTCTGGTTGTTTATAAATAAGATAATTAAATACTGGAGTGGTAAGAGCCATGTCGATTCAACCATCTCGAATTCCAGATGATCCTTAAATGGATAATAACACATCTTAGACATCAGACACAGTATTTTAATTTAAAAAAAAAACCGCTGTGATAATATCGGAAGTTCGAACATTAATGCTGTGAGAAATGATGATCTAAGAATAACAAGTTCTACAGATAACAATTATAAGTCTGTAGTTAGTTCATGTTGATTCGATAACCCTTAACTATATTAACAAGACAATAAAAGTTATCAACAGGCTGATCCTGTTTTCCACGAGGTTATGGAATGGATAGGATATGATAATCGGCCACCATACAAAAGAATGGTCAAAAGATCGCCTGTTTTGAAGAAGTTGTGGAGAGAGTTTCCTAGGTTAGTGAATTATGGATGGTATACTTTGTAGAACAGTGCATAGTTGGATTAAGAATCTCTTATCAAACTGTTACTCCGGAGATTTTGGCTTATGATATGTTTAAAACTGTTCATGGTAATGTTACACGTGGTCATTTTTGTTAAGAACGAAAATCTAACAGGTTTAGAGATATTTGTTATTGGCCTTTCGTGAACAGAGATGTGAAGTTCTTGTGCAAAGATTTGTGTATATTGTCATTTTCGTACTAACGTTAATCTTTCTCGAAGGGGCACATCTCCAGGATAGTAAACTTATGAAAGTAAACCTATGAAGGAAATTTGTGCAAAGTTTGGAATAAAGAAACAGAAGAACAACTCCATACCACCCACAGGGAAATGATCTAACAGAACAATTTAATAGGACTCCTGAAAGATCAAAATGTGCAAATATTTAATGTCATTAGGCGATGAGTTGGACCAATACCAAAAGTGCCTTTGAGTTTTCATACAAATCGAGGGTTTACTCAACCACTGGCTTGAGCCATTATTTAACCAATCATGGTAGGGAGCCACCGAACTCCCTTTTAATCGTATTCTCCTCATGTAAACTTCACATGGAATTAGACATCATGCTTTATACTCAAACAGTTGAAAATAGATCTAAAACGAGCACATGAATATGTCCCAGATATAATCGAGTGACCATAGACGTATATTAAGCATATGTATAACGAGACCAGGTCAAACTTGTCAAAGGTCATCTGAAGCTGGTGACCTTGTAGTTGTAATCATCAAAGAGAAAGGTGAAGCCCTAATTGGAAATGTCATTATATGATTCTTTATAATGTGAATAATGTTAATTCTAATCCGGCTATATGTGCCATCATAGATCTGTACTCATTTATAAATGTAAGGTTCGTCACCTCACAACACACCCGCAATACATTTATTTTCGTTTTTCCTGAATGAGTATAAGGCAATATGAGCTATGAACAAAATCAATATTGTTGATCATTAGAAGGGAAAATCCCTCACCTAAACAACACAACAGATCACCCACACCCGTTATCCCATAAATGAGACCGAAAGCCGAGGAGCTTCAAGTCCTGTTACCCAAATCGTCTATCAAACTATATTATGAAAATCTATCCCAAATCTCCGACTTAAGTATGTAAAGAAACTACAGTTAAAATCCGGTCGAAATTTGTTGCTACTTTTTAACGGTTTGTATAGTTTCTGTAACCCCATCATGCACCCGCTTTCTACCAATTATGCGAATTTATTTTATCACAGAGAGGGCTATATTTACAGTTCTTAAATAATTATTTTATTAATTTGCCGAGTACTAATAACCTTTATGGTTGCAATAATTTATACAATCACTGGTATTGAAACAGTGGAGGGGATTCCAAAATCCATGCGATTGTTAGAAGGAATAGGGGCTTGAAGCTTTATGGGTTTGGAATGGAAAATAATACCAATGAGATGTGTGGTATTTAAATGCCTTCCTATTTAGCGCAATATAGAATTAAAAGTGTAGAGGTCAAATGGTCCATTCTGAGGCATATTTAGACTATTCCATTAGGTCAATATTTAGGTCTAATATTGCCAAATTGTGCTAATAAATAAATAAAAATTCCCTCAACTGGACGTTTACCTCCCCGATCGGGGGTAGGGGATGGAGGAAGGGGTATCAAACAGTGCACTGAATGTGTGATTATTCAATGCATATTACATGATACATTTGGGAAAGTGGGAGGGGAAATGGTTGACTGTGGATAGGATAGGGAACTACAAACTGATTTGAGGTAGGAAAAATCACCCAAATACAAACTTTGTGCATTCTCTGCTATATTTTCCAGTATTTGTAAGTGAAATTCAATGAAAGAAGGAGTACGTTTTCTAGTTTTCTTTGTAGCAAAATGTCATTTCTAATTACAGTTTTATTTAAACTTCTCAGCACAAAGTTTAAGAGGGGCCAATTCTGTTTATAAAGTTAGGATTTTAAAGGCTTTTTAACAATCGGATGTCGGGGTGGTGGTGGGGTGGGGCAGGGTATGGGGGGACATGGTAATTTTTTCCATGTTAGTGAAACAGCCTTTTATATTCCACTATAAACTATGACTGCATGGGTATAGATGGGTGACAACAAAAAACGAAGAGGGTGTACATAGAAAATCAAAATATGTCATTTGTTTCCTCACTTTATTGTTTAGTACCGGTACACACCCACTGACAAAAAAAAGAAATAAATAACATATAAGTAATGATATACAAAACAGCCTCGGTGTTTGTGCTCACATTGCATTCCTATAACAGAGTATCTACCACGAAACATGTATAACCTGTTCTTAGCCCATTAACAAAGATCATGTCAACCAGAATAAGTGCACTCATGTTTTGTTATTTAATTTTCTTGTATGACTTAAAACAAAGGCAGACAACTTTCACCGGGGATAAATGACGTAGTTTATGACGTAGTCTAATCGTCATAATCACGTGTTCCCCATCTTGATGTAAAATGAAACTATATGCCACCTGTTCAGTTGGGTACTTTTCGATGGTATTGTAAAGTTTGATCTTTTATTTTTTTTTGTTTTTAGATCATTTTCGAACTTCATTTTCCACAAGTTAAGGGAACAGTTATTTATAACTCATGTTGAATTTCAATATGTTCAGGAAAAGAGCAAAATGAAAGCTATAATATTGATGATGTCAATAAAATATTCGTTTACTGTCCTCATATAATTCATAATTCATTTACCATCGAACCTTGCTGTTCTGAAGTTCATTTCACTGTAGTGGAAGCAATATGGAAATATTGATATCAATTATGCATTTCCATCCCCCTATAATCTACCTCAGTATCATCACCCGCATTATATACCCAACTCAGATCTTCGTACTGCATAAATCAAGCAAAAACGAATTAAAAAAAGGAATAAAAACATGCATTCCCGTTGTGATCTTTTTCTTCCTTCGTAGTAGATTAAACTTAATTGATACTTGAGCCATAAAATTAAACACGAACACAATAGAGAATTTTTGAGTGAAAGACAATGCAAATTTAGATCTTCGAAACAAAGGACGGTTACTTTTAGAATTAACAATGTAACTTAAGTAATCAATTTAAAAAACAAAAGAAAGAATTTAACGGTTAAGTAAGTATTTGTTTACCACCCTCCCTTCCTCCATTACATGTCCAACCATCTATGATTCATAATTTGCATATTAGGATATCTTCAGTTGGAGTAAGACTCTATAGTGACTACGACTACAACCCCCACCCCAACACCCACCCCACACCCGACCCTACACCATGGAAATTATGCAATTAATAACAATGACTAATTCATTTAATGATAAGTGAAGGGTAAACTTCACTAAATCAAGCTTAAAAAACCAACGCTTTTGGCAACAGTTAAATTTAATGCGAAGTTTATTTAGTGCAAATTACCCCCATGTCTTGTCTCCGTGAATAGGTTCTTGTCACACAAAACATGTAGGAAGTAGTGGGATTCAAAGAATACTGCAACCCGAACAGGTGCCCTGTAAGAGAAATATATATATATATACGTAACATATATGAATATGTCGTACAAATAAGAATGCGACCCTCAGGCAACAAAAAGTGGTAACACTTATACGAAGACCGTTTGTGTCCAAGTTTCGAAGTTCCACATCATTTTTATCATAATGATAGAATAACATATATTATGAAGCAAAATCGGGTATTATTATTATTATTATTATTATTGATAGTTAGGTTATTTTAAACAGTTATATCTTCTCTTATGAGACGATGGGGAGGATGGGGGAGGGGGAGTGGAAGGGGAGGGGAAGCGTGTGAGAGGCAAGGCAAAAAAAAGCACCAGATGATGGAGAAGCACGTTAAATAATTCTTACCCTAGGATTTGAAGACGAATAATGCAATATTAGATCGAATAATGAGAAAGTGTAATAATTTAAAAAAATTACAGGGTTCAGTTATAAGGAATAGACATTCGTGAACCTATGATGGCAATTGAACATTAATTTTAATTCAAGAAATAGGGTTTAAATAAACAATTATGGGGTTATACATTTTCTGAGATCTGAAAATTTTTAATCTGAAATATCTGACTTAAAAACTATCCCCTGAAATTGAGGAAATCCAACACATATTATTGGAGAAGAATTGCTCCTCACAGCAAAACAGTCTGCTGTTATATACGTTGCAAAATGTCTAGGTTTCCAAACCAAGAGACATCATAATTGAGTTTGTTTATATATTTGTAGACAATACTTAATGATTGTTTACCTAGAAACATGCATCATTAGACAAGCATTCATTATTTTTCTTCCAATGCAAATGTATAACATTCAGTATTAATAATCTTACCTTATTAAATTTAAAATATCGCATCAATACTGCTGTTCCTTTCGCGTTTTCTACAGTGTATTTACAATGATGCATTCCTGCATTGTGCTTGTTCTGTACCTTGAAACTCAATTCGAATCCAGCATCACCGTCACCTAGTGTAAACGTTTTGAGATTGTGCCATTTTTTGGTGTCGGATGAATCTCGCTCTTGAAACAGAATAGTAATATCCCTCTCACCCTTTACTTCTATAACATCCGAGTGGAAATGTCCGACATTTATTTGTGGGACATCGTCGTACTTGCCCAGAAACATGGGTATACCTGAAGGAAAAAAAAGCATAAAACTTGCTTTTGTTGGACAATTTGTCGAGTACCCCAGAGATATGAATGACGTTGGTTGATTTGTTTTCTTCACTAGGTTCATTGCTTTCTTTTTCAGACTCAAAATAGGATATAAACCAAATATAATAAGTCATCTATGACAGTATAGTTTATACTTTACGCGCTCAGGTATATCGGTAAATTGTTATCCCCCTCCCCCCCCCCCCCCCCAAAAAAAAGGAAAGCAGTACGATAATGAAAGCTTTGCAAAAACAAAAAAAAGGCAAATATAAGCAACTGGGAGCAAATCTAAGCACTAGGAATCGACAGTGTGCAAAAGAATACAAATCTTTAAATTAACATAAGCATTTATTAGCCACAACAGTTTCAGTATCGCTATTTACAATCATATAGTATATGCCAGCTATGTAGATACCATAATTACATGGCATGTGTGGTAGGTCTATTGGTTTAGAGTTACCGTACAGTAGATGTATAGGACACTCATACAACAAACACAAATAGTACGTTAACAGCCGGTGTCAAAGAACGAGAGATATTACGGTAAAAAGGAAATGTATAACTAATATTTCGTTTCCACCGAAAATGATATGATGCTATACCGATAACAAAGATAAATAAATTTTAATAATAATAATAATAGTAATAATAATAATAATAAAACCTTGAGCAAGAAATATACTTACGCCCCCTCCCTCCCCGAACACCCCTTTTTCAACCATAGACCTTTAGCTGTTAGGACGAGATCCATTTATTCACATACCTTTCAAAGAGTCGGGTGGTTCTGATCCAGGATTGGGCATTGGATCATGTTTAAAATAATCCACACTGATATCTCCAGGTTCCAACATTTTGACTTCAAATTGTGTAAGTTTTATTGTAGAGTTGGTATAAAAGACTGATATTAACTAAATACAATATCCCCTTATATACATGTATAAGAAAATTATTCCACTAGTTCATTCCATAACTATTTACATATAAATGGGCGATCAACTTTTTACATATGTTCATTCGCCTTGAATAATATAACACCGGGTCGATTTGTGGGGCAGGCAACTTTTATATATTAGTGCTATGTATTGCGTAGCAATGTTTACCAAAAAGTGCATACGTTACTACACCATACGTGAGAATTGGCGATGCTTTTCATTGCGTGTAGTTATCCATGGTGTACAGTTATAACGTTCCACTTTACGTGTGTGTCAACCAATGTTTTTTCGGTCTGTGAGCCTTTTCTTAAATATACACACTGTTTTCGGACAGTTGTCATATTCAGCTGTGTTATACCACCTTACGTGGATTATTTTACCTACCGTACGTCCAATGTACAGTACTTAAGCGCAAATAGTTATAATAATGTAATAAACAAGGATATACTCCGGAGAAATGCAAGACACACACATGTAGACTTTTGGGTAACTTTGTTTTCAAGACAGATACAAATTAAATGTTTACAGAACTGATTTGACTTAAAAAATAAAGTGGGGAATACTTTGTAAATTTTAAACTGGTCAAAAATATTTCACTGTGACATTCATTAGATTTTGTATTAAAAAAACTATACCTATTATATATGGTATCCCCTCCCTTTTGTAGAGGGTGAGGATAAGGTACTATGTCGTTCTGGGTAGGGGTCTAATCCAAGGTTTTCTCTCCTTTTTTTGGTTGCAATTTGGTCAAAATGGAACTATATTTCCCACTCTTGAAATAACGTTGACGAATTTTCGACTGCATATGCTGTATACCGCGTATACATGCTATGTTCATGCCCTTAACTTGTGAAGTTTTTCCTTTTAATACTCTGTCTACCAGTGGACGGGGATTCTTTCTGGTAGCTAAAGCACCTCTTCCACGGTAGTTCACGTGGTTGCTCTACCCTCTGTTTCGATTTGATTTTTTTGTTTATGTGGTGGGGTGAAGGGGGGGCGAGGTGGAGTGCGAGGGGGTACACAGCATTTGTCTAACATCCGTTCTTGGCAGAGGTCTTGAGAATTTTTTTCGGTAAGGGGGTTGGGAGGGGGAGGGTTAAAATGCAAAACTGGTGCTATACTTCATGTTTGTATTACATCTGTGTGAATCGTACCAAAGTATATGACTTTACATTCGGGCAATTTTTTGGCGACCCCGTTCTTCCTATGGGGAACTCTTCCCCCTGCCACACCCTAGATGTAACACAATAGAACACATTCAAAGTTCGCATAATCCTGTTAATTTTTAATGAAGTTTGAAACCAAAGAACAAAATGCAACATGTAGAATATGATTAGAAAAAAAGTAATTAAATTTCATCAGTATTGACCCGATATTTCAGCATGCTAAAAGGTGTTACAGGCTTCTTAGGTCTCAAGAAGAATCTGACCCTTCCTATTATTCACAGATATTGTTGAATATTCAATTAGATAATTCAATGTTTCCAATGGATGAGAATGTTTTAGAAATGGCAGTAATATGCTTATTCAAGATCGAGCATTGGTGACCATAATGAGACTTCCTAGCATATTTCTAGCAATACTGATGACCTTTAAAAGAAATTTTCAAAGATTGTTTTTAGTCTGCTAAGAACAACGGATAGAAGAAAAATAAAGGATAATGACAAGGGACAAAACCTTTCAATTTCGTTTGGGAATTTTAGAAAGATTCTTTTAACTGTCGGTTCTGGGTCAGAAAGAAATTGAATGTAAGCAATTAACTACACGATTATGTCACCCAATCTCGCGTAACAAACCAAATATTTAGAATATGAAATAATTAGTTTGATTGATTAATATCTTAAACAAGCATAGATAGACAAACTCAAAATGTATGTTATATGTAATTTTCTCAAAATCAGTCAATCCAGCCATGACATATATTTTCACACTGGTTAAAAATTTGTCTGTGAATTTGTTAGTGTATCTTATCAAAGTTAAATGTCTGGTTATGTTTCTTATTGAATCGTCAGTCGGATTTATTGCATGTACAAATTTCTCATGCATGCATGCATTATGTAATGTATTGTTTTCACATTTTAGTGTCAACTGGAGGTCGACAAGTTATTTACAGGTTATATTTTCATAAAATAGCTACTTGTATCTGTCTTTTGTTATGTCTTACATATATTAACTGAACTTACTTATTGTGTATGCTTTGTATAATTCTGCCAAATGAAAGTTTATTTGGAAGTCCAGTTTCTATGCAAAAAAAAGAAAAGCAAAAAAGAAAAAGAAAAGAGAGATGGGAATTCCACACTTAGCCAGTTCTGGAGAGAGGTTATTATTCATACGTGAAAATTGTTTCATCCGTAGCTCAGAATATATAGTGAGACGAAGCCGTGTGCACTAAAAATGCCTCGACCGGTTGGCTACATTGAAAGACTTTGTTGTAACCTTGTTAGACTGGTAGCAAGTAGAATATATATATATATATATATATATATATATATATATATATATATATATATATATATATATATATATATATATATATATATATATATATATTATATATATATAAGATATATATATATATATATATATATATATATATATAAATATATATATATATATATATCTTATATACCGCTCGACAAATCTCCTGTATTTTCTCCGGCTATCATCGTCTTTCTCGTGAACGCGACAATATTCAAATCATTTCGCAGAGAAAGTGATATATGTAATTCCATAAAGTGCGGTTTTTCAAGATATTAAGAGTTGAAAATGTCACCCGTTTGGGCCATGGGTGAACTTGAAGGATGTTTTTTGTTTTGCCTAAGTAGTAAGTTTGCTTTGGATTGAATACCAGTTCCAAGTTTATCCTAGAGGATTTGTATTAAATAATACCCAAACATCCAGTGGCTGTATAGTGTTATCCATACCGAGGCGCTTCTCAGATTAAAACAATTTACACGCTTCTGTCCACTTTATCCAGCAAATCCAAGATTCGCAAGCCATTCTCTTGAGTATTGACAGGACGTATAGCCACCTCTCACTCTCTGTAAAACAAAGAAAGAAAAAACTATATAATTTTAGAGTCATTTTAATCTTTTGAATCTCATTGGACAATAACTTTTTGGAGAATTTGGGTATCCTCCCCCCCCCCCCCCCCTCAAAGGAGCAAAAACCTGACGAGTTAAAACGTTTTCCAATTTTCATTAAGATTTTCTAATTAATTTTCCATATTTTTTTAACTCAGGGTAATGGCTTATGTTGAATTGTACCTTTTTAAACATAGCTGTGAAAGTTATATAGGAAATGGTGGTAAAGGGGTAAGTGGATGGTATAGCAGTGGAATAACAAATTTTGATTTTAAATTTCTGTTTTATTTCTTGCTAGGATAACATTGAGGAAGGGGATGGTGGTGGGTTTGATCAGTGTCGGGTTGATGGAAGAGGGATGGGAGACGTTAATTCCATGTGGAATGCTTCACTAGATATTTACAACGAAACAACATTTGGAGCGTGGTTTTTTGCTTTCTTAAAAGTCGTTTTCATCGGTATGATATAAGATAAATCAGATTTTATTCACAACCATGATACCCCATGAACGCTTTTTGTTTGCAATTACAGGAATACTTGCAGATTCGTAGCCAGGAATTCACTTGGAAGAGGAAGGGGAGTGGGGTGGCAACAATGTAAAAAGGAGAACAATATTGGTATTTGCATGGTAACATATGTAGTTTGTTGTAAACATGGTGGGGACTCACAAGTATGGGTCGTGCCCGCCGTGCCCCCGTGTCTACCAAACCCCCCGTGCCACTCGTGCCCTACGATGTTTACGGCTTTCGAGAAAGGAGTAGACAATGAGGGTTGGGTGGAGCAAGTGGATGAGGTGGGTTTGGGAGCGGGTGGGGGTGGGGGAATTAAGGTTTTGTTGAGAGAGGGCTTATATCATTTGATCAATATATTTATATAAATGGTATATATATATATATATATATATATATATATATATATATATATATATATATATATATATATATATATATATATATGTATTGTGACGCTAACCTGTTCCACATTCAAAGTCTGCTGATAAATTGGAGATCCACGTTCTGAATTCGTAGCTACATATCTTAGCATATGTCTACCCGCCATACGATCCCGGGTCTGTATTTGGACAGTGAATCCCAATTGCTCAGAATCCAACGTAACACGTCCGATTGAGGACCATTCCCCTCGTCCATACAAGCTTCTCTCTTCCAGCGTGACGGTAATAGGACGAATGCCCCCCATCGTTATACTTTTCTGATATGCTCCTCCGGCAAAAACACGAACGGTATCGTCACCACCTCGGGTCAAAAATTTCGGTGAGCCTATACGATAGAAAATGCAAACACTTGTCAAACCTTCACGTACCTACAAACTTCAAACCTTCAAACCTACGCTGAACCTCACACCTTCCCTCCCTCACCCCCCTCCCGCAACCACCTCCTTAACAGGATTAAACACAAGGATCATGACTCAAATGTAGATAATTATTAGTGTATAAGACAAATCATAACTTATAACCAAATCGGACCATTCAATTGCATCAACTCTACCACAATTTATCTGCAACATAACATTTTTCGATCAAATTGAATTCAAGTCTAGTAAACTTATTATGGTACTTTTAAAACTTTGCCCCATATATACATAAAATATCTCTTATATACCCAGACCAATAGATATACGAGACGACAAGGGAGAGGCTTATACACAAATATATAATTTACAAATGTTCAAATTGATAAAATATTTAATTCTAGCTGTGTTACCTCCACCTCCACCACCCCCCCCCCCTCTGTGTCGGATTAGGGAGGGGCATGACTTAGTCCCAGTGATGCAAATGTCCTACCCAGAGAAGAATCCAGCTTTGCCAGGACATAGCCAGCCTATGTTATATAATTTAAAAAAAAATTACTTACCGCGAAAAGTCCTGTCAGTTGGCTCTGGGGCATTTATCGGAGTTTGGGCCCACGTCCATGTAGAAAATTGAACATCCGAAGTCTCAATCATAGTGCTATATGATATATACTTGTTAGTGTAGAATCCACGAAAACAAAGTTTTGTTTATAAAATTAGCAGAAGGTTGTATACAAAGTAACAAATGTAGCTCTTAGTTGCTTGGTTTGTTACAATATTGTGCCAGTATTTCAATATTGCACACGGTTTTATATAGTATGAAGAACGGGGACTCCCCTTACAGATATATAATATAGATAAAAGAGGATGGTTGTTAGTATTCCTCCGCCAGCATTCACCCAACCGTCTGATAACACTATAATTTCACGTAAGGTCATATTCATACGTGAAACCAAATAGTTCATCGAAAATTATATTCTACACATCTGACTTGTTGATACCGATGTGGCGAACGTTACCGTATGTCTTTCGGTAATTAATGTTGTGTGAACATTTTGACGGAACTTACTAGTATGAAATGTAGAAAATATTCGCAATCTACCATATTACTATAATGTCTATTTCACTACCAGTACATACGGCTCAAAGATGTGAGCTTCTAGCTCAGATTTTCGCGAAGTTGCCATTGCTTAACTATACACAATTTGCGAAGAAGCGAATGTTACCTAGGAAATAGCACACGTTAAAATATTCGTGGGTAATATTCAACCAGTTTGGTTCCTAAATATATCTAATTCTTCGTTGATTCATTTCGCATTCAAGAATTGTGATTCCTATCATCAAATTGTGCTTCAACTTTCTTTACTTTAGTGAGAAAAACAAGAAATTTCATTCGTGTTCGATATATCGAGGTCATAATGTTACCAGAAGTTAATCTATACATTTGCTAGAATTTCTAGTTCGTTATGGGTTAAGCGGTGAGTGCTATCAACATCAACACAGTGTATAATCGGAGGGTAGTTGTGTTTATTTGCATGAAAGATCAAATTCACTTCAAATAGGCTTTACCAACAGTTGCATAGCGGTGGCTTTCTTCACGATAGAGGCAGTTGTGGAGAGGGAAGGGTGTGTGTGTGGGGGGGGGGGTGTGGGAGGGGGTCTACTTCACTGAGAACTACCAGTAATTTGCAAATTGTAATTTCTTATTGGAGTGGTGTGTTAAAGGAGAACAGTGGGAAGGAGAAAAGAAGGAGGTAAAGAGGGGGGGACAAGCGGCGACAAACTCCTGCCGATTTAAGGCCTCAAACACACGAAGAGAACAAAGTCATAACAACCAGGTAGATCCAGGTAGTGGCGGGTGAGGCCGGGCTTTCCCCCTCCTGAAATGTCTTTGGTACTAAGAATTCGTCTTGTTCAAACTAAGGTACATTTAGTGGGGTAACATTAACACTCTTTGATAGAGGCCATTCCTTATACCTTTTACTGAAATTTTCCTTCGATATCTATCGAAGGCGTTAAATGTTTACCTGTGAGGTAACTTCTCATTGGGTGCAGTATATAGCTGCAGCTGCCTGGGGGGGGGGATTGTCTCTGGGACAGGTTATCATTGACCAGGGGTAATATAACGTCTGTAAAGCGCTTGAGACTATCGCTGGTATAAGGCGATATATAAAAAGCTAATATTATTTTAATTATTATCGATACAATGATGTCTCCCGGGCCAGACCTTCTGAAGAAAAAAAGGTCCTGGATCCTCCACTGTCATCAATTTTATTTGACACGGATGGATGAGATTGAACGGTTGGTAACTTTCTCCTCAGTATAACTCGAGTTCTTGTAAGAATTAACTCGTATCTGATGTCTAGTTAGATTAAGGGCTTTGTACAGATATTATAAAGGATTTATATGTCGGGTAAGTGTGTTAACCATCGCTATATTTAGACGTTGCCATAACGTATCATTCTCGTGCCCCACAATGTGCTTTGGAAATATTTGAATACTTATATTTTAACTTTGCTTAATCCACCCCCTCATTTCCCCCCTCATTTCTCTCCTCTCTCCCCCTCCCCACCCTGTCCCACTCAACACAATGTAAAAGGCTGGTTAGCCCTCTACGTGAGCCAAACGTTAGTATTACGTAACTAAATATAGCGCAGTCTCTCTTTTATATGCCAACCTTGTAAAGGAAACTTTACGATTATTATGATTTTGTTATCTTATATATAGGTACAACATCATTGGTATGGAACATATATGTAATGAAATATGTCCTTCATAACACGAAGAACTTCATGTGGAAATGAAGAGTAAAAGTCAAAATTAAAACATGGCCTTGATTTGATATCAATATGTATTTCTATTTGAGAAAAGACATTCATTGAGAAGACACACAACGCCGATGAAAAAAATTAATAATATTTAAAGATAAAAGAAAACTTGTCTACTAAATGGATTAAAGAAGAACAAAAATACAAAGAACCTAATTCTGCACAGATATAACACATCATTAATTCACAATACTTTTATTCTGTCATATCGTTCCTTTCTAAGCTTCCGCGAAATTTGACAACCTGCAGTCTCTGAAATCATTGAAAATTCCATTGTGGAATACCTGATCGACACTTCTGGGCAAAGTGTCTGCCCATTCCCTAAAAGTGTGACGTATTCGAACTTATATACGGCTTTACCACTCATGACTAGAACATTTTAGCCAAAATAAAAGGGTTTAGCAACTTTACACAGGTTTATTTTCAACCAATCAGAAAGCTTCATTATGTATTTTCAAACATATCGACTGAACTGTGTTAAAGCTTTGATCGTCAGTAATATTGCTCCCAAGTCTTTCGAAATGGAATATGCTGGAAATATACCTTAGATTCTTCCTATAAGTACTGAAGCGAAATCTTTGGAAATGTATTTTCAAAACAAGCAAATAGATTGAGATATCGCTTTAAAAAATCTTTGGCGGTCAGTAAAAAGAGTAGATCAAACCCATTTGAACCAAGAGATGTATCTACGACATTGTTAGAAGTGATATGACCTCGTCTTTCTGCCGAAAAAGCTGATTTCCCCCAATCTCCTCCTCTCGTCTCCTCTTATAACATGAACATGCTTTAACAAGACTCATATTACAAGGTTCTGCATACTAAGCTTTTAAAATTACACGATTCATTCTTTTCATAACTACCATTTTTAGTTCACGTATAGCTTTGAAGAAAAAGAACAAATTAAAACAAACTGTGATATAGTTTACTATCAAAAGGATTGAAATAAAATAAATCATGAGAAATATGCATATCACATTATTTTTAAGCAGTTAAAACCCGAAATAGTTAGGATTAGGACTTAAAGACCGAGAGATGTATCCAATGACATTGTTATAGAACTGACATGACTGCGTCTATCTGCCGAAAATGCTGATTATCTCCCCCCCCCCTCTCCCCTAATATAATGAACATGCTTCAATAAGACTACAAGGTTCTGCATACTAAGCTTTTAAAATTACACGAATGAACCTATTCATAACTACCCCTTTTAATTTAACGTACCTTTGAACTACATCAAAAACAAATTGAAAAAAAAACTCTGATAAAGTTATCATATCATATAAAAGCAGTTAAAAAACCAAAGAAAGTCAATTTCACAGTGTGTCTCCTACGATTAGTTCACATTCCACCTGCTGAAACTAGCCACCTTCGTTTCTCTGTTGAAAACAAAAACAAGAAAGAGAAAAAAGTCATATCATTAATACTATCATCAAAGTCAATTTATAGTAATTCTTTAATGACGTAAAAGGTCAATTGTCTGCATTGTTGGCAAGATTTAGCAAGATTACACTGTCTTTAGTTGATCTCAAGTGTATTTTCTTGAAAAGAAAAAGAAACATTGAGGGGATTGACTATGAGATGAGGCAAAATATGCAAAATATGCAAGTTGGATACTTGTGGAGCTGAACGAAATTTCATAAATTTACATCTTTTGACCATCTCTATCTGCATGAAATCATATTGTATACTTTCCTGCTCCCTTTCCTCCCCAAACCTCCTCTATCACCCATTTGGCATTTTCATCAGTACTGTCATACCTATGCAAGATATATTAACACAAAATAAAGTTTCAGAAGTTTCATCTTTGAAGTATGAATGCACCTATTTGTTGAAAGAATCAAAGTCCCTTAACTGGCAGAAAGACTTTTAGTGACCATTATTTCGGCGTCAATTTGGCTAAAGCCTTGAAATTGCTTCACTGTATGTCGTAAACTGAAAGCTAACTCAGACTAGGTGGACGATGCGTAGCCTAACCATACACTACAATGCATTGTTTGGATTCATTCTAAGGGGTATCTGTTAGAATGTAGGTAAGCCAGTCGTTAATTCTAAGTAATTTTACAGTAACAATAAGGTGTTCTCAGGAGTATAGTCTTAATGTGACATCATCGAGCCACAGGTGCTTCCAATTTTGATGTTTTTTTTTAATTTTATCACTCATTGTTATGTTCAAAGGCCATTATTTTAAAATTGCAACAGTAATTGTTTCAAATATGCTAGACTGACAAAACAAGTGGTCATACACCTTAGACCAAATCCATTTTAATACCATATCACCATTAACACATATATCCTTCATTGAGACATTTTATTGTCCAATTTTGACCTTGTTCGATGTCCACGCAGGGAAAGAATGTAAGGTAAAATCCGTCCGAAGAGTAATTGTTTTGAATAGAAATGATAGAAAGTGTTCTCTTTATGATAGACAGATACGCACCCCATAAACCTTCAGATAAACATATGCAATCGTGGTGCCTTTACTGTTGGTAGCTTCAAATATGAATGTGTATACATCAGGTGTATGACACCCAATCGACACCGTAAACCCTGCGTCTCCACATAGGAGTGCCACAACGCCAAGCTCTCGCTTGTTGTTACTTTCTGGAAATATCTCCTGGTACATAGTGACTTTAATGTTCTTCTCCCCTTTAACTATCATTGAGATGGTAGCTGTTTGGCCCACAGTACAAAATATTGGCTCGTCTGGGTCATTCTGTAGACCTTTTATTACTGGACGGCCTGTAATAAATATGATAAAACAAACCACACAAAACATAACATAATCAATCAATCGGATATAAGAACTAAATCTACAATTATCATTCCCAATTATCATATCGATAATTACGCAAACCAACCATATCCGGCCATTGGATATTTCCTCGTCACTTTTGACATCTCTAAAATATTCCGCTCTCCGAAATATGTGTTATTCCACATTGTAATATTCTTGAATTTTTTCCCTTTCATTTTGTTGTTGTTGTTGGTGATGAAACACACCATATACTGCTTTTACATTCTTTGTAGGTCATAGGTCAAATGCCTTTCATTTAACAAGCAGGCAATCGTTAGCAAACTTAAAAACGTATCTTCCAACACAAATGTCGGGCAAAGTTCGGTGTTGTTGCCTTTGCAAGCTAAACTGAATATTGAAATTATAACGTTATCTACAGGTGTATATGTGTGGTTTAAGGACTCATTGTGAAGGCTAAGTCTATTCTTAGCTATAGATACGTGACCATTGTGTCGTAAAAGAGCATCTACTATAAATTAATATTAAATATAAAAGAGTTTTATGGACGATTGGGCTGTTGCTTTATACTAAGGTACCAGTTTAAGATATTCAAACTTGACCAAAAAACGGCTTCGTTTTCCTCTCTCCACAAATTGGAAAGGAAACACTCGAATTGGGAGAACGAGGTTTAGTTTCAACACGGATCAGAAGTGAGTAACCTTCTTACCGTAACAAACTGCTACATTTTAAATATGAAGTCAATGAAGGTATTTTGTTCCAAAGCCTGAGAATTCACTCTTTAAGAGTGCACTGGGTCATCAGTCTTTTAAGAACTCACCGAATAGTAACATAAATAAAAGGTAACACCAACAAAGAAGTTGCCATATGTATCTATTATGTAAAAAATAATACAAGCAGGTCCAAAATAATATAAACTTGTCCAAAATAATATAAGCATATACAATATAATATGAGCATGTCCAAACTAATACGAGAATGTTGAAAAATAATGAAAGAGTGTTGAATGTAACTGCTAATTTCAACTTGATATGAACAGTTTGGACACATGTACCTATGGGCATGCTCATATCATTTTTGACACGATTATATAGTTTTAGATATTTAAAAGAAAAATACATATGGCATTCTGTAGATGGGGTTTGCTCTATTTGGAGTTCAATTTGTACAGGATTTCAGTTTTAGGAGACAGTGGAGTTCACTCATCGAAAGAGTTGTTATTTTGGACACCATCAGATAGTGAATTTGTACTCTTTGGAATTAAAACTGTAGACATTAGCTTTTGACAACACTACATCTTTATCGCAAAGCATTATATCCTCTTTATATGCGGACAACATTTCCAACTAGGCTATACACACTGATTGTATTTCCAGAGGTTCGAAAGTAGTAAGGAAGGTCGTCATTCCACTGTAGGCTTTTGCCAACTGTATAGAAAAAATGGTGGTCTTGTTTTGGTGACATATTTTGCCTTACTATAGAGACCAATCACGTTGCTAACCAACTCTAAATCATGTTTTCATCCTAAGGCCGTATCACGAAAGCAATAATATTAATCAATAGTAAAACATGTTCTCGTTCCACAAATGAAACTCACCAACATCAAAATTACCAGGCTCGGGTAACGGTCTAGGTAAGGAACTATGTTGCCAAGTCTTAAAGGTAACGTCGGATGTTTCGATACCCATCTTCAACGATTTGGACGAAATTAAAACAGATTGAGGTGCGTTGGCTTTAGTCAAAGTGACAGAATGTTGTACTCCTCACAGTAGTTTTATAAGAAATTTTATCTAATTTAATAATTTATATTGGAATTCCCCCTTGTTCGGCTTTTACATATGCATGAGTTACATATCATGTATCTTTGCGCATGTTTTTGCACTATTAACCTTTTCCTTTTTTTTTTAAATTAAAATTTATGTGGAAATGTTGGATAGATGGTATGCAATGATGATAGCTGAGACTAGACACCTGCACTCGTGTCCTGCAACAGTGTGGTAAAATACGTAGACTTCGTTGGGCAATTTTATTCTAGGTAGTACTGCTTTTTTGTTGCCGATCACGCATAATACTGTGAGTTCGTTCTTTCGTTTGTCAACATACTCAAATCATCGCTACATAGCCTAACCCCTAATACACTCAACTATAGAGCTATACCAAAAGAGCATAGGCGATCAACAGCCACAGATAGCAGACCAGCCAAAATTGCGGATTCTCGCAGTACGCCAGAACGTTATATTAATAGCGCCCTCTATTTGATTCACCTTGCGTAACAGTCCTTGTGCGTGGACATTGTGTTTATTTGTGCCTAATTCTGCTGTTCATTGCGGAGTAAGCCCATTTATTTATATTTGAGGGGTAAATAAGGTGTATTATTTTCAGTGAAATACAAATTTATGTTAATTTTTAAGCATTTTTTCAGCCTTGGTAAGTAATGCGTTTATAATACCATACAAAAGCTCGTAAAGGACTATAGGGACATAAGTTATTGTAATGGTCATATGTTTCTCTGTATGCTTGATATAGAACGGTAGGAAAACCTTTATTTGGTCATGTTTGTCCTAAAGATAGGCCTTCACCTGTTTTTTTTTCATTTATTTATATACTAGTTACGTAACACAAACATTCTGGAAAATCGCGTAAAAAACGGTACTTCTAAATTTGTTGAGTTGATAATGTCTATTTATCCCGTTTACCATTCATAACATTAAAAGTTAACGATTCCACTTTCCTTCCTCTTTGATAAACACAAACAAACAAAATAAATAAACAAACAATTGCTAAGTTCCCACAATGCTTCAAACACAAATAAAAGTTTATTATCGATGAAATTTATAGCCATCAGTATTTCGAAATTCAATTTTCAAAATAGACACATCGATTTCATTTAAGGAATAATAAGTAAAAGTAAAAACATATTAATTTGAAGTAAAATGTGAGTGTATTAATTAAAATAAAAAAGAGCGTTCTAAAAAGTTTCTTTTAAGAGTATGATTTTTAGTCTAGCCTTTAAGTTGTTGTCAAATCTCACTAGATTGAAAATGGGAAAAGAAACAATCATACCAATTTATTGAACCAAGTGTTTTTGCCAAATTAGTTGCCTTGTTTTTATGATAAAAGCATTTTATTAAATTAAATTTCTTATTCTTTAGCAAATTAAGATAGCCATATAGAAATCACGAATTTCGCAAAAAAATATATAAAGAACTAACAAAGATAATTAATTACAACAGTTAAAAACATTAATGAAAATAAACCATCGAAGGTCTATCTGGCAGGCAAATAAATAATACAATATAAGACCCCAAAAAATGTTCAGCATAAAAGCAAGATTAATTTACAAACTCTGATTCATCTGTTAAAAAATTTGCTAGTAATGAAAAGTATTATCATAACTTTAATAAATTTCATAATGAATTTCTCAAAACATTAATGAAAGAAATTCATAAAGGAAAAATAGAGGATGACAGAAACGCTAACGGTTAGCAGTAAATGAGAAACAAAAATCCAGAAAATATTCCAATTTTAATTTGGGTCCTTATAGTGTCAAATGAGTGTACAATTTGCGCCATCCTCCACCCGATCGCATACCGATAACTCGAAATTGTATATAACCTTGCCGAAATTGTTATCTGCTACGAGTCGAAATGTGTGCTCTCCGATGTGTCTCTTTTTCAGAGAAATATTCAGATCCACTTTTTCTGCCTCATTAACACGGGCTCTTAGCAGGATAACTGGTTGGCGGGTAGTCTTGTCTGTTATATGGACCGTTAGGGGTTGCCCACGCAACTTTAATGGAAGGCTGAACATGTTACCAACATATTCAGAGAACCGTGAACGTCTGTTTAAAATTTGTGGAGCTGTAAATGAATCCATCATGTATATGAAAATTGTAATAATGATAACAACAATAATAATAATAAAACAGAAATAGTCCAATAAACTTGAATTGAATACTAACTAAGAGAACCAAGAATCTCTGTTTAAAATTTGTAGAGCTTTTTGTAAATTCATCAATTAATAATGATAAATATCAATATCAATACCAAGAATAAGAATATGAACAAGAATAAGAATAGAAAACAAACAAGGGTTGTTTTTGTTTTCAAGAGAGGAATATTTAACAGAAAGATTAATCTTATTAGGCAGTTTGAAGAGGTTGATATATCTCGAATGGACAGATATTGTGTATTTAGCTATTTCATGATAAATTAATTTTTAGGAAGAAAGCACAATTATCCTTTTATGCTTTCATATAAAGTAAATCATACCCAGGATCTTTCGTTTATGTTGTTGTTTACAAAAAGGCATATCTTCTAGCCTATAGACAGCCTAACCCCAAACCTACACACTATATCATACGTTGTTTTAGTTTTTACTATCGTCAGCGTAGAATATATTCATATTTTTATATACAATTTGCTTAGTAAAACTGATGACTTTTTTTGTTAGAAATAAAGGAGAAGTAATGTGTCAATGTCAACTACACGTGTTATGTTAATTTAAAATACTACTGCAGTTGTTCATCGACAAAGGTAAATTAATATATTATTAAGAATAATATCACCACAAATACAAAACAATACCCTGCGACAAAATTACGCCACATAGAATCAGGCTTTAAAACCTATATTTCCATTGCATAAAAGACAACTTTTGTATCAATTATTTTCTAAACGTTAAAACAAATTAACCTTTTCCTTGCCTCCCATCACGAGTTTCTATTCCATGTCTACAATTTCCATCGTATTCAAACACAAACTTAAGATCACCAGGTTCAAAAGTTGACGCCATTTTATCTTTATACGGTTCTATATATCTCAAGATGCAGAAGCTGCAGAATAACCTTTATCCTACCAATTCATCCTATAACGAAGGGCGCCAACTTCATCGTCGGTCGATCTTTCCCATCTACTTTTAAAAATACTAATTTTGTTTATATTTTTTGAAGTAACACTAAATGCACAAATAACTATTATTAATATCTGAGACATTTTATTAAAATCATATAATTCAATTTCACCTCCTCTTAAGGCTCAAATTTACCACATTTTCTTTTCGTTTTAATTATCATCTAGATTAACAAGCTCATTATGTTCGACCCTTTCCCAATCGTGCTTCTTAACATTTTCTCTAGCATGCATGGAATTTTAATTAAAATAAGCATTCCATACTCTATCAATGACAGCTATGGTCGGGCTCTGATATCAAATAAATCCCGCTGATTAAACTCTCAAATCACCACTAATTAATTGTCGTATCATCTTTTGTTTCTTTCATTACAGATGAACTGGATACTGCAGTGTAAGACTGATTTATATAAACGCTGCCACAAAAAAAGGAAGATTCAAATTCTGTAATTAAATTTTGTCTTTATTTAGGAGGTACCATGATACAGCAGAAACAAAACAAAAATTGAATGAAGTACTTATAACAACAGTGCAAACGACAAATCGACGGACGCAAAACTACATCACTATATCACTACGTGGATTCAAGCTTTGAAACGTGTCGTCAATATTACTACTTCAGCCTTCAGTCAAGAAATAAAGTATTATATTGTTATTTCCTTTTCAATGTTGAAATCTTTTCCTATACGTTTTCTCTGTGCAACGGGACGTGTATGTGCAGACGGTTGGTGTCCTTATATAGTGCTGTGGCCAGACAGACATGTATGTACATAGTCGCGTTGGTGTATCACATCTACCAACAGAATATATGCTGCTTTATATCCTTCAATAAATGATTTGTCATAGAGTACAACACAGCATAATTTGTGTGCAGTCGATTGTGTTCGAAATAGCCAGCGTATGAAAACCGTTTGCTGGAAGTTAGCGTCAGTGTACCATGACCTTTGTGACATATTACCTGATACAATAAATATTTGCTCGGAATTGTTGTCGATGGAACTCCCCAAGATATATTTTTGGTATCGTTCGATTCACCTTACCCTTTGTCGTTTACTAGGTAGCGTGCCCTTTTGGGATAGCTTTACGTCATGCACGCCACATAGTTTTTTTTAAATATGTTTACACCTTTGCACCATTCAGACCACGCGTCATTATAGGTTTTCTACATTCTTGAATTTCATGCTATAAGGAACAGCAATAGACAACTTTTGTCACCTAGTGAAGATATATCAATTGTTGGTCCTTTTTAGATCGAAATCGTTAGGATCCGTGAAGAGAAGAACACCTTCGGTAACGGTTTTTTCCATTGTGAACCAGTTCCAAAATGGCGACAAGTAATAGCGAAAATTTGCTATTGGATATTGCAATAATAACGACTCCACCCGCCAATTTGCCAGAACCAGCCGATTGTCTGCCAGAGGAGCTCAAAGAAAGATGGGAAGCTGGTAAAGTAGTATTTTACTATTTTTAATTTTAACGTTTTGTAGAAATGTTATTAAAGGTAATAATCCCACTCAATATTGCTAATAGCTACAAAGGTTGTATAGCGTGATAGTTTATGAATATATGCTAGCATTGCCATTGCTTACATTGCCAATCACTACATCTGGAGATACGATAATGTTAAAAGATAATGTTGCTAACTTTTGTTTTAAGTTGTTGATATTCAAAATGTTCAGACATATATTTGGATTGGGTTGATGTATATTTAAATTCTGGTCTTAAACTTGAATGGCAACAGGATAGTTATATCTTAACAAGGATACGTGAAAATGAATCACGAGGATAATATAATGACAGAGTTGCATTACTATCTAGATGCTTTGTGCGTTTTTCACGTACGCACATTCATCATGAATACATATCTCTCTCTCTCTCGTCTCTTTCTATAGTCATAATTAACTATTTTAGTGTTGCTAAGTTTGCATACATCATAAAATTTTGTAATTACATTTTGAAGTATTTTGAATTTAAGTTTTGGGTTTAGTTTATTGGAGAAGAATCTTTACATTTATTATTTTGATTGATGTCAGTAAATGAAGCAATTCGTTTTAGCGATTTTAAAATACAAACATTGCATCATTTAAATTTTGGTCGATGTTTCGGTACGATTTTTCTATTTTTCACCTGTTTACCTGACGTTTTTATTCTCTCTCTGTTCAATTCTTTCAAAACAGATCTAGATTCTAAACTCTTCTTTATAGAACTAACCATAGTGTCTTGTCATAATTCATTACAAACTAAATAAATCTTTTTATCGATTATGTTCGTTCTAAAACAAATGTGAAGCACATTGCTCATGCCATCATTCTACTATTAATAATAAAAACAATATTAATCTACAATTTTAGGAAAATCAAAGTTGGTATTATTCTTGTTGTTTCTTCCATTAAAACCCTTTGTCTCAATTAAAACTAAAATGCTGAACCATCCCCGAACCCCCCCCCCCTCCCCCTGACTGACGATTGGAGGTTGAGAGGACATGACCCCTGCCCCTTTTCTATACTTGTGCATGCCATACGGAGGTACTGGGGTATGGTTCAGGGGTAGACAGGGGCAGAATGTTGAGGTATTTATCCGCGAATGGACAGTTTATATTGTATTAATTTTGGTGGGCACCACGGAGTGCTCCCCTCATTCCATACATTTCTTTTCCATTTAAAACATCACCTTCTCAGACTGGTTTTGCGGCCCCAGTATTAGAGTATTTCTTCGCACAGTGAACTCTCATCTGAGAATAATGAAATAATTGTGTCGCATGTGGTTTGACAGAGATGTATGTAATTACTAAAGATCAACACACCATAAAATTCGACTTGATTGATATGAATATATTTAACATAAATATATTTATAAATTAAGGCACAGGGGGCGGATTTTTTGCTATAATGTTTAAAATAACCTTTATCAGTGTATATATTTTTTTGACACGCCTAAGTTTAAGCACTGTAGTTTTACTGATATTTCTCCCATTTTTTCTTCCATCGTAGCTAAAAGGAGAAACGCTGAAAAGGATAAGAGAAAGCGAAAGAAGAAGTCTGAAAGACAGCGTTCGGGAAACGAGTGAACTACATACAGGTTCAATGTATCAAGCCCTCTACAATCTTGGACACGAAAAGCGTTCGTCGACTTCACAGATACACCACCATCACGAATATCATATGCAAGGCATAATGAGTGGTGTAAAATTTGGACAATGACTGAATGGATATCTTGGATAGAATGAGAAGGGTAGAAGGCAACGAGAGGAAGTGGGATTTATTGGGAGAGGGCTAGCAATGTTGTCATACTATTCGTTTACAGTCATATTTTTTTCAGGTCATAAAAATTGGGTCAATATATACGAATGGCTAAATGGTGCTGTGGGATAGGGGTCGTCGGTTAATAGTGGGCTAGATTATCCTTAGCGTACCTTAGGGTGGCTATATCAGTTGCAGAGAGTTATCTTTCGAAGAAAAGGTACCATTAAATAGAAAACAGCTGTAGGAAAAGATTCGTATATCTATGATAAATTGTATGGCAGTGTAATCATGACGTTCGAGTGTTTCAATGTTCAGCAGTTACAAGGACAACAAAATTTATAGGCAGGGCCCATGGGGCAGCAAGATGTGATGGCATTTGTCTGCTGAAAATGGCATTGCTTATCCCTATCAATGACATTCTAGAGGCGTCAATGACCTCTTCAGAAGTGATTTTGTTTTCATTTATATTTTCTTCTCAAAATATTGTTATGTACACGAGTGGGATCTAGACTTGACCAGCGTTGTAACATGGGCTTACATTAGACCTTGTAAGGTCTTAGAGGTAATCAGAAAGCGTTGATATCGATAATCTTTGGCTGACTGAAATTTTTATGCTTTGCTGTATCATAGATGCACAGGCGGGCCTACAACTTTTGACCAATCACCTTGCAAATAACTGTTTTGTATGAAGGTCTCTATTTACATAATGAGGGCTCACTTACTGGAGAAAAATACAGCTCCAACAACTAAAACGTATATCCCCATGCATCTTGGGGTTTTCCAAGAGTCGTCAACAAGACAAATCATCGTAGATTTGGAAGAAAGTGACAATGTCTGGCGCCAGGGTTGTATCCATCGTTTGCATAAATATGTGAAGGTATCTTAGTTCATCTTTTTTACGCAGCAGCTAAGTGTAAATACCGTTATTTGTCACCTTACTAATATTGCAACGTGAGCCTGTCCAAGCCTAGGCCCACTAATTGGGCCTAACGTGATTGCTACCTGTAGACTAAGCATTCGCAATAGTGATGCTGTGACAATGCTAACAGTCTATCGGCCTAGTGTTATCGTTAGGCTAGGCTGTAATATTGTACTGCGAACAGTGATAACACCCAACAACGTTAGAATCAAGCGGTTGTTGTAAGCACCTTCGAAATCTTGTCACAAGGGTATCAACCATCTTCAAATGTGAATGCAAGGTTGTGAATTGTTAAAGTGGCAGTTGTGCAAACTCATAAACAGTTTTTGATGCAAGTAGGGCACATGTCATCAAACTTGTTAAAGCTCATATTGACATATGTTACTGTTAGGATAGGCCTTGGCCTAATTTAGGCTTCAATGGATGACAGCAGTGTTCACAATTTCAAGCTCAAAAAGGGGAATGCAAGCACTAAGGCTTTGTGCCGTCATAAGTAAGTAGTACTGTATCTGTCCATGTTCTTAATGCATTGGTTTAATGGACATACACCTTGGTGTAGTGCTAAGCATGGAGGATTGAATATTTTTCAATGTGGAATTAGACTTATATTATCAGTTTATACAAATTCATGTAACATTGGTTGAAGAACTATGTGCACTCTTGTTCTGGTTGTATGCATGCGTTACAAAAGAAACTGGCCAAAGGATCGACTAATCAGGTTATTAATATATGTCACAGCAAGATAAGATTTTGTATGCTGTCTTAAATTAAAGTTATCTGATATCTGGTACATGGAAGTTTATCAGGAGAGAATTAATCCATAGAGAGGGCTTTCCAAATGTTTTGGAGGCTGCATCCTGCAAGACATTGACCTTCTTGAGAAATTTAAGTCACAGATAGAAAAATGGAAAATATTTAATATATGAAAGGGTGAAAATTCAGAGTATGTGTCAGTACATTATCTTTCCAGAATGTGTTCTCAAGACTGTCTTTTAAACATCATAATAAAACAAGCATATATACAAACACTGACAAAGGCTTGTTTACCATACATAATGGTGGTCCATGAGATTTTCAAATAGTGACCTGAAATGTATGCATGTGCTAATTGTAAGAACTTGCTTTTGACGTACCATTGCTTAATATCATATATGTGTACATCGTGCAAGAGCATTAACTAGGTTTTGAGCTGGACGATCATGAAGGCAAGTTCTCTGTGTGATAGCTACCATAGATACAGTGCTTCCCATGTAGCATTTTGGAGTATGGAATTAATGTAGTATGCCATGGGTTCACTACAGCTATACATTCATGCACATGTGTACTGTACTTCAGACATGGAACAGAGTCTTTCTCTTTCTTCTGGAGAAATTATCTGAAAAATGTAAATGTATGTCAGAAGATGTATCATTAACTATATTCATGCTGTTTGAATAAATTTTCTCCCTCCCTCCCCCACCTCCACACACACACACAGTTGGCAACTTACTTGAAATACCATTGAGGCATTGGCTTAATCAGGGGAAGCAAACTTGGATCATATTTTTTTTGAAATATTAACAATTAAATTGCCAATCAAAATGACCCAACTGTGCTTTCTAAATTTCTTGTATTATTATTGCCTTGCGCCCTTGCTGTTGCTCAGTATCCTTATAGAGTAGTAAACTTTCTATTTATTTGTTCTAATCTCGTCCTTTGTCGACAACAACATAAATTTTTCAGGCCAGCCCCAGCCTGCAAAGCAAATCACCTATGTGTAAATACTATTTCTCTAATTTGAAATCAGTACTATTTTTTTTTTTTGTGCAAAATTGAACCTACTGTATGAGGGGAAAACCTTATTGTTCAAAGTTGCTTGTAAATACATATATGCGTAAAATTAAATTGTTTGTTGTGTTGTTTCATATTTGTGTTTCCTATCATATTGATATGTTTGAAATAAACTTAGTCTTGACCTTTGGGATCATGATTGTGTTTTGCTTACAATAATTAGTCATGATTTAACAGGAATCTTGAATCTGAACAAGTGGAACATTTGTGGTAACGTTCTCAGTTCTGCAAAGTTGTCAAGGAATGCGGAAGTAAGCCTCACCCTAACAACTGTCGTAGAGTTACAGTAGGTTATCCCATCCTGCTTGTTCTACCCATCCTACTGTATGTGTGCAATATCTTGGGTACACAATTGAAATACTCTGAAAACCCACGTCCTAAATGTTCAACCATCCTACATTTTTGGATTGATTAGCACTCCCATTGTCACTGCCAAGTTGATGCCAGAACAATAAGTCACCGTTTCAAAAACTATAAGTGACCATCGTCTCAATTTCGATATCAAAATGGATGCAGACTAAAGAGATCTGATGTCAAATTTGTACAGAATTCTTGACTTTTTTTGGGATGCATTTAAGTTGGTGTGATAGATTCAAATTTCATAGTTATGATCTGAAGTCAGATATAAATGTAGTATTTCCCCCATCGAAGCAGATGATAGGAGATATATATTAATTGATTAAATCTAGCCTGAATTAAGTCTTCCCAACAGTTGTTATTATATTTAATTATGATTTAGTGGATCCAAATAAAATCGGTATGTAGTGTAGTGGTATGGCCAGAGTATAAAGAAATACAATGCCCACCTTCCCGCCCTCCCCCCCCCCCTCCTCTCCCATATCACCACAAAATAGAACCAAAGAAGAACGGAAAAACACACAGTCACACACAAGGAGTTGTTCTCCTGCATGACCAAATGAGGTTGACTAGAAGCGGTCAATATAAAATGTATTAAAAACGTCAGTAGAAGAATCAGTTCTATAAATGCAAACAATTTTGCAAATTGGTCAAATTAGTTTGTACTTTTTTGTTCTTTGTTTGAATGCAATTGTTTGTGTGAATTGCACAAAAGGCTTGCTGGAGCACAGCTGTGGTCTGTATTTCTCTGGTCTGAAGTTGTTAATCAGACGACAATTTCCCACAATGATATAGAGTACAGGTATGTGTCTACCATAGATTGATCATGTTCCCGGGACCAGATTTCAATTGAATTTTCTAGCTAGTGTCTAAATATACTACTCTTAAAGATTTCCAAATATTTGCAGATATCTCAAATGATACTTTGGTTACCATAATTGCTGCAAGATTTATGACAGTGTTGACTTCATGAATTGTATAAGACACGATAAGATTAGGGAATAATTGATTCAGTATCGAATTGTCAAATGCTATGCAAAATTTACATAAATATTGATAGACAAGTGTAAAGAGGACTTTTTTCATACATGTTCACTTCACACATATTCATACACTTCACACACATTCATACACTAACATGCCACACAAATTCAAAACTGCTGCACAAAGCTACAGTATCATCCTTATTTATTCTTGTACTGTACTCAATTTTATACATATTGCATTGAACCCCTTTTGTTCAAACCCACAGATTATCACCACAGCATTCAACTGTGCAGAACAGTGCACACTATGTATCCAATTTGTCAGTACATTTTGTACAGGATATCATCAAGTACATAGGTTTTTGCATGCTGATCAATGGACACTTCCACATACATTACACAGCCCATGTATGACACACATTGTTGCAATGCGTAAAATAGTGGGCTTTAGCTGCAGTCGGTTACTAATGGCAACGATGGCAATTGAAAACTGGAGATTTACTGTGTGTGAATTGGTTAATGATGTTAATATTATTTTAATAGAACAAAAAAAAAAAAAAGTAGTAGAGTTAGTTTAGTACATATTGGTAATAAGTTCAGGAAGTATCAAAATTATTATATAAAAGAGAAAAACATTTGTAACAACTTGTTGATCCACTACACAAAAAGCCTGTAATAACACAAAGACAAGAGAAACAGGATTTCTCTGTTTTTGTTTAGTTTGCCTCTGAAGAAAGTTTTTTCAAGCAGTGTGATGCATTTCTCTTGTGTGTACTTTGGTGCCCATTTGGTGCCCATTCAGATTGTTTGAAATTTGCCTTGGTGCCTCCTACAGTATTTCAATAAAAGTCCAAGGCAGCTATTAACTTGCCATGTAAACTGTTGTTGTTGTTGTGCCCCTCTCTCGATCGTTATTTTCTTGTATTGAACTGAAGTGTTAGAAAGTAAACACAAGGACAAATTTCTGCCACCTGTACCAACAATGTTCGCATTGGAAACTTATCTTGCCAATATGGCCAGACGAGTTTATGCAACGGTACATGAAATGTGCAGGTCTAAAGGACTTTGGTATGTTAGGGTTTTGACAGACAGCAGCATACTCAGACAGAGCCTTATCATTATGTTAATAATGATATTTGTTAATTATGTTAATAATTAATTATGTTAATAACAGCTGTGACCCAGTTCAAAATCACAACATGGAAAGTTAGCTTGGCGTGTTGCTTTCAATGTTCAACACAGTTACTGTAGATTATACAGTAGTACATTACAAAAGCGATATATACTATAGCTGATCCCTTGTTTAGCCGTATCCGACTTTTACGACCTTTCTGATGTAGAGCAAACTTGTGTACCAAGGAATGACTTTCTTTTCTTATGAAATTTTGTGATCTTATGAAAAAGTGAAAAGAAATTCTTTAATTCTATAGTTGATATTATAATAATAGTGGAACATTTTTGTGCTACTTAATTTTTATGGTACAAAATTGTTAAAACCCTACATTTAATCTCATTATCTACTGTTAATGTTTCCTGCGTCTTTATTACTGTGCAGTGTTGCAGGTGGTTTTGGACTCTCTACACTCATTAAGACACAGAGCACACATGAATTGCAGAAGGAAGGACGTGCAAGTTGATGATTTTATTTTAATCATGTACAGTAGGTGCTGTTAGTATGGTACAGTATGTATAATACTGTGTGAATTAACAAACAGAAATGATTTTATTTTACGTGTGTGAACTAGTACTGCTCATGACATATCATGTGCAAGCACAGGCAGTTGAAGCATGGACAAGGTTTTAAATAGAATTGATTGTTATGAGTTATCCAGCTCTCTAAAATGGCTAAAATCTTTTTCTTGGACAATCCAAACAATCTTTTTCAGAGACCCGACTGATTTATTTCCAAATTACAATGCTCCGTTGTGCTTTGTAACACACGTTGGTATTGTTGGACAAGGCAACTTTGATATTTTCACACATTTTTAAGCAATGATAAACATGATCTGAGTTTTTGGAATAAAATAGGCTCCAAGTTGATTCTCTCCATCCTTGTTGTGTAGTTTGTCAAAAATATGCAGGACTTTGGCTGCTGATTGAGTTAAGCTAAGTACTGCAGAGTCAAAAGCCTTCAAGTATTGCATCCTTGCCCCCCACTTTGCGTGGATGTGTGAAAGAATACACTACAGACAGTATTCTGGTAACTACAGTAACTACTTTAGTTGATTGATTACATAACTTTACAAAATGACAGCTACCAGAAATGAACTTTACACAGTTTCTCCCAAACCTGACTGTTTAGGGGGAGCTGTACCTCAAAACTATCTCTGTCATGGAAACTTTTAAGATGATGATTGACTCTGTGTCGCCTTAATGATGATGGTTAGTTTGTGTCCCCTTTAAGATTATGGTTGATTTTGTCCCCTTTAAGATGATAGTTGGGTTTGCATCCCCTTTAAGATGATAGTTGAGTTTTTCCCCTTTGAAGTGGTGATTGTTTTTGTGTCCCCTTTAATATGTGGCCTTTGGTTATTAGTAGATTTGTAGGCTATATGGCCCAAGTTGAGGATAGGATAATTTATTGATAAAATTGGAACAGTACACAGTGTGAGATAGCTAAATATTTAAGTAAACAATTTATACAATTTTTTTTTTCTTTCTGTGATCACATGGAAAAACTTCACATAATCGGTGTGCACATAAATAATTGTACACAGTTAAGTAGTTCCTGTCACATAATGAGGAGAAAGCCTGATGAAAATTATTTGTAACTTTCGTTGTGAACCTCCCATTAGATGGCATTGTCATGAAATGGCCTTAAGAGTCTGTAAACATGGTCACAATCTCTCCTGTTTTGATAATTTCGGCCAATAGTGTTTCTCTTTCGCCGCTGTTTATAACTTTCAGATTGGAGGAAGTATTGTTCAGTTGTTTTTATTGCCTTTAAAATGAAACCGAAGATTGGCTGAAAACTTTTAATCTAGACAGGTTGAAACACATGTCCAGCACATTTCTGTTTATGGTGACCGCTGTACTCTATGCAAATAAGGAAGTCGTTTGTTAAATGATTGGGAGGTTTAAATCGTTTCTCCTACATGGATAAAATTCATCTCTTATTTAGGAACAATGCATCCACTTCAATACCACAATCTAGTAATGAGGACAACACAATTATTACTACTGTAGCAACAACTTACTGTATGCTGAACCCTAACTGCATGGGGATGTCACTTGGAAAGGCTTCTCCTACTGTGCAATAGACTGTTACTGTAGGACACAGGAAATATCCAATCAGGACTTTCCTGCTGGGGACTTATTGCTATTGATGTATTACCAAGGACTGTACACCATTTGGTGGTATTAACTTGCGTGGACATCTCTTGTCGTATCATATGAGTCGGTCAAATCATATTGGATTCTGGAAAAAAAAGTACCTGTTTAAAATAGTATTTCCTTCTATTTTCTCACAACTTATTTAATTCAGATCTCTTTCAATATCTAGTTATGTGGTCTTTATCAACTGCAGATGTCATTACTTTGTATGAAGGTAGTCCTGCAGGCAAGCTGAATTTGATTTCGATGTAAACTCATACAGTCGTCTCACCTGTAGTAAAACATCCAGTGCATAAAGGTAGCATCCTTTCATGTTTGAAAGCTTTGTGGAATTTGAGCCACCATGTGGTGTGAGACAGAAATAAATGGTTTTGATTTTGGAGACCACGGATCAAGTTGGATGCTTTGAGACTTGTTCATAGTCTTTGCACAGTAAGTACTGAGCTATTGTCAGGTCTTTGTGTACAATGTTCCATCAAATTTGCAGAGCCTGTTTGAACATTTCATAAGCAGTACTGTACAGTATGTTGACATGACATTATCATCGTATACGTCATTCTAAAAACATTAACTTCCCATTTTTCATGACAGAGTGCAAATCTGAGTTCAAAGAAGTCAATCTGGCTACCAATAGATGGGAAGTTTAAGAGGAAGTTTCCAAGACCTTCCTCTACCAATTGTCATATTTCAAACTTCCCTGTTCACCGCCCGTTCTACTCAAAAGCAACTATACTCTAATCCCAGTCATGTCTGGAATCCTTAGATCTTATGATACTCTCCATAATTTCTGCCACATTTAGGTGACTCACTTCCGGTCTACCTTCCTTCATTCTCATTATTTATCCAAAGTGTCTGAAAATCTGAGTTTTTTTAGTATGCAAAATTTTGGTATCTTTTAAAATTGTTTGTTTGTTTTAAGTAGCCATCTGAAGGCTGATCTGATCTGATATAATGAGGTGATACAAAACAACTTCTCTGTTGTACTAGCCATAATTATACCAATAGTGAAAACTTCAGAGCTTTCAATGCTCAAATTTTTAATACACTTAAAAATTAATTGTCTGCAATATAGCAGTCTGAATCACTTTGTCTCAGATCTGATACACAAATCTGATGAAATGGTCACCTTTGATCTAAACAGCCCTGAAGCTCATGCTTCTCAATGTTTCTGGAAGAGCTTTTAGTCTGCAACATGTGGTATCTTTAACTTTTAAAGAGGTTTGTCTCTGTGTTACCATCTGACCCATCTTATTGTCTCAGATCCGATATACTTATTTTGATGAACAGTTGCCTCTGGGTCTACCGACCTCTGTGAGATTCTACCCTAAGCCTGGAAGAAGCATTTTTCAATACACAACATCTTCGATCACTAGAATGCTCTCCTTGGAATGGTCATCTGGCAATCTCTTTGGTGCCGTAGATGTATCTCTATCAACCAATGCTATTTGATTTTTTTTTCAGTTTCAGTTTTTTTACTGTTGATGACATTCATTGTTAATTGTGATGTACATAGGTTAATACTGAGCAGCATGATATAATAAGGTACCTGGCAACTTAATGCAGTAGTATGCACAACTTTGGCTTCCAAGTTGAATACAGTGTGAGCTGTATGGGAATGGACTAAGTCACTAAACTAAACTATACCATTACCATCTTTTGAATCCATACAGTGTGAAAACTGAGTAGTATAAATTCTTTTTGATGGTATGAATTTTACATAAAGTTGGTTGTAGGCAGCAGCAACTGGTAATGTCTGTAGACTCTAGTCTGTCATTGTTTAATACCACATGAACAATTGATCATTGTCCTATTGTTTTTGGATTTTTTTTCCTCTGTGTATGTCCGTCAAGGGTTTCATGAGCTTGGTTACTTGTAACTAAAGTACGCAAGCAAACCTCAGTGTAATTTCTCTGTTAATTAGATGCATCGTCACAATTGTTTGTACAGACTACAGTACCTATAGGAATTACATGACAGCTAAAAGATTTTCCAGCATATTTTGGTATTATTACTGTACACCAGAAATGATACCTACTGTACATCATACTTTTGTGTACTCGTTCCACTTCTACTGTAGATAGTAAACCAGAGAGGAGTGGCCATATTTTGGGGGCATTCGTTATGAAATTTTCCTACTTGCATTCGTACATTTCTGTATGAAGTTAACTTTAACTGTATACCCCAAAAAAGTAGCTTGCCAAGTTAGTTTGCAGATATTTTTACCGAATGTCATAACTGCAGGTATACAAATCCTGGCAAAGTAACCAATTGTGTAGTGTTTGTTATTCAAGTGAAACGGTTTTATCCTAAAGTTGTGCTACTGGTAGAAGTTGCTTGTTTACAGTACAGAGCTGAGCTTTGCAATATTCTTTAATGATCAAGGCATATGTGCTCTCAGATACTGCATGGCTCTACCAGACCCATTCCTCCAGGAAGTGAAGGAAATCTGAGTCATATGTTAATTTCCTCGCTCTCTATGCCCACAAGCAACAAATACAGTCAAATGATGAATTTTCAGTCTATGCTTTGAAATTTGTTGATTCAATGTTAAGGGTACAACTACATGTGAAATACAGTTTTTCATTTCAAAACTGCTTCAGGCAAAATGTTATAAAGTGTACTTGGCTCTTTTTGAAGAACTTTTCTTCAAATTGTGGTTTTGAAAATTTTACTTTTTCTGTTAATTTCATCATTGAGTCATTAGCCTCCATCAGTTACATATAGTTCATATACTTTTGTGTTTCTAAGTTAAAACCCTTTTTCCGACCTTGTTTTCAAGGTATTTCAGTATATTCCTGCACTTCTCATTTGTCAACAGTTGTGTGCCTGGACCTACAAAGCCATATTAGCACTTTGGGATATTAAAACATCTCAAAGGTTAAAAGCACAGCGTCAATCAAAATGGAAGTTCACAGATGCCAGCTGGTTAATTTCAATACCAGCTAATATCTTGGTTTTAAGACAAAGGTTGTGGTAGCTTGATATTCCCTCAGAGGGTGAATTGTTTTACAAGGTAAGATGACATAGAATGACAAATTTGAAGAACTTTAGCCAAAAACTGTTGACTAATGAACATCACATGTTTCATGTTTCGTTATTCAATAATTTACCATTCTGACAGACTGCTTTTGCCAACGCAAATTCAAATTACAACAGCTTTCTTCAGGCTTACTGTTTGGAATCATAGCTCCCGAGCAGCAATGTACTTTCAGGAGGGCATGCTTGATGCAATATTAACTAAACACCTGCAGAATCAATAGAATGGTTAACCTTGCTTTTGACCTTTAAGAATGATTATAATTATTTTCTGTAGATGTTACTTAAATGGTTAGTTTAACATGTATAATGACCTGCATTTGCTTATCCCTACCCCCCCCCCCCCTACAAGTTCAAATTACCCTTGAAAGTAGCTCAGAACTTTCAGACTATATCCTAACCTCATTTATAATCTGGTCCTCTCCCTCATATTATATCATTCCATATTCAATCTTGTTTGGCTCTGATCATCAAATTTGTGAATATCACAGTACCAAAGAAATTGTGGGTGGTTTTGCAGTACATATGGTATATACTTTGGGTCCACACCTTTAATACACAAGTTTGTATACTGTTTGAAACTCATAAACACTTTAAAAACATGTCAGGACATGTTACAAACATGTCAGGACATGTTACAGTACCATTCTTTAATCATTTCCTCTCTCCTGCCTCCCCCCCCCCCTAAAAGTTCAAATTACCCTTGAAAGTAGCTCGGAACTTTCAGACTATATCCCGACCTCATTTATGCTCCGGTCCTCTCCCTCATATATCATTCCATACTTAATCTTGTTTGGCTCTGATCATCAAATTTGTGAAATACCACAGTACCAAAGAAATTGTTGGTGGTTTTGCAGTACATATGGTATATGCTTTAGGTCCACACCTTTAATACACAAGTTTGTAAGTGGTTAACTCATAAACACTTTAAAAACATGTCTGGACATGTTACAAACATGTCAGGACATGTTACTGTACCAATCTTTGAAGGGTGTGAAGACTCGCGCAAAAAGAAACGTCTAATGCCGGTAATCTGACCTAGTTTCGAATGAGGTGTAACAGAAGTGTTAGACACCACCATCCATCCCAGAAAATGGACACACACAGCTTGCTACCATCAGTAATTAGACACTAGTGTACAGTCAGTACATACAGCTTCGGTCAAAACCCATAGCACAGTGTACACACAATATAGCGATGGACATCTCAGGTCCAGCTAAAGATAACAAGGTATCACGTTTCATTACTGTACTGTCTGCATTTTGTAGCGACACGAACAAAACGTCACTTGCAAGCAACAGAAAGTTAACTTTTTCAGATGGCCGCACGCGGTTTGGGACGAGTCTTCAATGCCTTTAATCATTTCCTCTCTCCTGCCCCCCCCCCCTCCCCTAGAAGTTCAAATTACCCTTGAAACTGGTAGCTCAGAACTTTCAGACTATATTCCGACCTCATTTATGCTCCGGTCCTCTCCCTCATATATCATCCCATATTTAATCTTGTTTGGCTCTGATCATCAAATTTGTGAAATATCACAGTACCAAAGAAATTGTGGGTGGTTTTGCAGTACATAAGGTATATACTTTAGGTCCACACCTTTAATACACAAGTTTGTAAACTGTGTTAAACTCATAAACACTTTAAAAACATGTCAGGACATGTTACAAACATGTCAGGACATGTTACAGTACCATTCTTTAATCATTTCCTCTCTCCTGCCCCTCCCTTCCCCCCCTAGAAGTTCAAATTACCCTTGAAAGTAGCTCAGAACTTTCAGACTATATCCCGACCTCATTTATGCTCCGGTCCTCTCCCTCATATATGCTCCGGTCCTCTCCCTCAGATATCATCCCATATTCAATCTTGTTTGGCTGTGATCATCAAATTTGTGAAATATCACAGTACCAAAGAAATTGTTGGTGGTTTTGCAGTCCATGTGGTATACACTTTTGGTCTACAGGTTTAATACACAAGTTTGTAAGTGGTAAACTCATAAAAACTTTTAAAACATGTCAGGACATGTTACAGTATTATTCTTTATGCAGGTTGGACACTGGCTATGATAATGACAGGAAATCTTTGAAGGTTGGTGGTACAAAATTAGTAAGTCACTGGGGAATACCAAAACATTGTAATTATTGAGCAAGAATATAAAAAGTGGGGCTTTTCTGATTGCCATGGACCATATTATAGAGAGGGAGCTATGTCAGCTTACTGTGCATGAAGATACATCATTAATGATGGCTATGTATACTGTATAGCATGTACACGTACAGTAATGTCTGTGTGCACACTGTACTTATATATGGCAGTACTACTGTACATAGAGCTGTTATACCTATTAATAGGTATAATACTTTAGCCTGGCATTTTGCTATGTATACTGTAAAACTGCATTGCATAACATTGTGTGTGTGTTACATTCAGGATTTTGGTTCTGTATACAGTTCTACCAATTGGGTGGGTGATTAAGATAATAAAATGTCCAATGTATTTAAACTCAACCGAGACTGTTACCAATATCTACAGTTGATATTTCTGTTTGTATTGCCTGTATTTATGTTGAACTATTATATAGGCTTCCAATTCTGTACATATGATGATGATGAACCAAATTTGCTGACATTCCAAGAACAACCTGGTTGTGTGTTGGAGGGATGTCCAGGAAAAAATACATACATGTATGCATACATTCATACATACCCAGTACACGCATACATACATGAATTTATACATACATACATGTATGTATGTATGTATATATACATACATACATATACATTTGAACTGTCATTCATAATTACAGCATTATCAGAAATATTGTATAATTTACTGCGATGGATGTTGAAATTGAGGCTGTCCATCACTTTCTTAGAGGGTGCTCTGTCCATTGTCCATGGGTCAGTAGGCTCTAAGAAAACAAAATGCCACCCAGTTGAATATTGTCAACTTCACACGTGCAACAAAGGTTGCTGTGCATCCTGCAACCTGCTGTACACAGCAAGTGTAGAGCAATGTAGTACAGTCTATACTAGTACATAATACTGTATATATATTACTACACTACTACACTACACTACTACACTATTACTACACAGAACTGTGTACAGTGTATGTACAGTATACTATACTATGTAGGTTAGTACTTGATACCGTTAATGTACTCAGTCAAATGTGTTCTACAGTGTGTATGCAAATGATCTCACTTGTATTTCCTTGTAACGAATTCTATGAAACAGCAGCCATCTTAGAAGTAAAATTAACTTCAAGGGACTATAAAATGATTATCTGTTTTTGATATCCCTTGGTACATGGCTAATTGCCCCATTTATCCACACCACTTCCAACTTGGAAACATTACTATATCTAAGCAGTTTCCCTCCAGTACGTTGACTTTTCGTTGCTGCATAATTTCATGACGATAAGTGATAATCCTCCTCTTGCATTAGTCGCAGACGTAGAGGCGATGTTCCATCAGGTGAAGGTCATCCTAGAGGACTGGGGTGTCCTAAGGTTCCTTTGGTGGCCTGGTGGAAATTTGCATACTACAGTAGTTTGAGTACAGAGTGATGGTACCCTTGTTCGGTGCCACACCAAGCTTAAGTTGTATCTAGGCTATGGCGCTGCAACACACAGCAAGAGGACAAGGAGACACTTAATCAAGTGTACATTAGATCTGTTACGTTGCATAAACATGTACAGTAGGTTATAAGAATGTCACATTTTAACCACACTTGGATGTATAGAACTGACTGTTTGAAATTTCTTGTAACGATTAATAAGGAATCTGGAAGTTATAGTTATTTACTGTTTACAGTTTGTATTGATATGTTTGTCTGGTTAGCTGCTTTAAAGCTTAAAAGAGCAACCAATAATGCTGCCATTTATAATGGAATCTCTGGTCAGGTCATTTGCCTCTGCCATTCCTTGGAACATGAAGTTGAATACTGTGATCAGGATAAAATGTGAAATATACCTTCTTGGGGGGCTTTGAACTTCCAAGTTCACTATCTCTTGTAAATATAAGGGAAATTTCCCTTCCAATAACTTGGTATGCTATATACTAACATGTAGGCAATGATCAGGTGTCCTACAGTAGCTCAGCAATCTTGAACTTAACATACATCTGTACAATGTTACATGAACTGTGATTCACCTGCAGATCTACAGCCTTTGAACTGTGTTTCGTACCAACGAACCTATCTTAAAAAATTGTATGATTCACTGCAAAATATAGAAGCAGGGGTTTTCCATAAAAACATAGAGGGCACTCTCTGTGAAATCATGTCCTTCGTACAGTAGTAGGGCCAGCGGACGTTGAAAACAAAATGGCCTCCAACGTACAACATGTGTGTTGTTGATATACATACAGTAGATATTGTACAGTATACAGTAGCACTACTGTACTGTACAGTATGTACTACCTACTGTATATATGTACTGCACAGTAGTATGCATGTAAATTTGAATTGTGATGTGAAATTTGTATTTCTCTCTACCGAATTACATGACATAACTATCATTTCATAGTATGATAATAGGGATATAACCTTTATTGTTAATTGCACCAAAATATGAAGAATGTCAGTTTGAGATTTGTCTTAGTAATAAGAATTTGAATCTTTCCAGTGTGCATCTTTTAAAGTTGTCATAACTTGCTTTGGCAGATTTTGCTGGTCAGTTTTTGCGTCTGCATTTTGCTAAATGAAATTGCCCAATTGTGTGACCAAGTGCGAGTGATAGGGCTAAAGTCTTTAAGTTAACCGCACCAAGATATACACAATATTTATCTAAGATTTCCTTGAAACAAGGCAAATCTGCCCAGTGCACACCAATGAGAATTGGAAAACTTGACAAAATAGCATATTCAATGGTCTTCTCCTTTTTGTTAGATTTAGTCGTGTAATTGGGCTTCCAAGTGCGTATGATAGTGCCAAAAACATCAAGTTAACAGAACCACAACATTAAGCAATATCTGCCTAAGATTTCCTTGAAATAAAGCAAATATTTCCAGTTCACCCCAAGGAGAGTTGGAGTCAATGCTTTAGCATCTTCAGTGGTCAGCAATCTTGTGGGATTTAGTCGTGTAATTATGACACCAAAAGTGTATGATAGGGGTAATATCACAAATTAAACTGCACCGCAATTAGCAATAATTGGGTAAGATTTCCTTATAACAAGAAATATCGTTTCAGTGTGCATACCAATGAGAGTTAACAAGTGTAATTGATTTTTGGTGTATACATTTGTCAGATTTTGATTGATTTTGTCATCCAATGTTGAACCATGAAATGTTGAACCATGAAATGTTGAACCAGGTGCTGATGGCAGGGATTTTAAATTGTCAATTTCACCGAAACCAAAGCATATAAGCGTATATATATGTGTGTGTGATTTGCTCTCGGAACACTTGAGGCAAATCTTTCCAGTGAACTGCAACGAGAGTCGGAAGTACATTACTCAAGACATATTCACCGGTCAGCTTAACTGCTTTTGAATGTTGTTAGATTTAGTTGTTGTAAATGTGTTAGCAAGTGCACATAATAGGACAAATATTCCCCAGTTTTATCAAATTGAGGTATTAGCAATACCAGACCTTCATTTCTATAAATGCCAGGAGCTCTATTAATCGCTCTCCTGGATTTAACAAAGAGGCTTTTATTGAGCTCCTTAAAATTACTCTCCTGAAACCGTTGAGGAGCTCTGTTTGATAGAGACAACTGTTTTTATGCATGTGAATTTATAAAAAGATTATTGCAGTATATTTCATTTAAATTCTGTTTTTCATAGAAATACTATACCTTAGTACAAATAAACTGAAAGAATAAAAAGCAAGCTATAACTGTTTTCTGTCATCATTTATTTCATGTCTCCAAATAAATATTGTAAAGTTAGTGTTGTTTCTAGTACTTCTTAGTACTTTGTTAGAACTTTTAGAACTTTGTTAGAACTTTGTTAGAAATGTTATTATGAACTGCTCAACAAACAGACAGCTTTAACGTTTAAACTGCAAACAATGAATAAACAAGTTTCAAACATTGAACTTATGATTGTGAAACTGAACTCTTAAATGCAAATAAAGCATTAAAATTGAAAAGAGGCCGTCAGAATTTTATAAAATGTGCCTTGTTAAATAATTCACAGCCCAAATTTGACAAATGCATCATACTGTGAAATAGTCACTAAACCATATCTGCAAATTTTCTAGCCCAGTTCTCTCATTCTTCAAAAAGTTCTGGTTCCGATCATCCACTATCTGAATCTGATGAATCGCTCACTAACTTTTCGGTAGTGGCATCACTAGTTTTGACTTCCATTTGCAGTTTTTCTCTGTTTTTCCATGTAGTGACATAGAACATTGTGGATTATTTCATGTCAAGCTCTTTTTCACTAGCTGTCTTTCGGGCTTGGGAACCATCAGAAAGAATACTAAATGCAGACGTACGTCGTACAAAGCATTGAGGTTAACTTTGTACGAACAGCATCAACTAAAATTCTTGGAGAAATTCTCTGGCTTTGTTGCTACTGTCTGTCCCCTGGATCAAAGATACACCATTTGCTTTCTGAACCTTAACAAGGGTTGAAAATGGGACAGTGGTAAAACCATCAACTGCCATCATGTACTGTAAGCTGTTGTCAATAGTTTGTAATATGCTTGCTGTGATTGCTGCAACACTGTATAAACAATGCTGGGTTGCAGACGTTTGTGCTTGGTAGAATTAGCTGGTGCATCATTCTGATCTTCACCCAGAAGTTCTTGGTAGTCTAGTCCAATAGCATGACCCTAAAGTATAATACATAGAACAAGAACTGTGTACTCAAAACTCAAAAGGCACAATTGACAATTGTTTACTACATGTAATTATCACAACTGAAAAGTTTCAGTGACTGCAAATACCTAATGTGCAGCACTCTCTACATCAGCCTGTACAGTAGTTTGCATGTTGTCATAGCCTATCTGCTTAGGCCCCAGCCTAGATCCATTGCTAAACGAATGTGTGCATGACCAAATTATAAATCCATCATTTCATTCTTCTTTATAATGTACTACTCTGTACATAAATTTGATTGAATGAGAATAAAATATACCATGATAACGTACAAGATCGATGTCCTTACTCATAGGTCAGGCTGAACCCATAAACCCTCTATAGTACTTACTAGTAGTACCTCTACATACCGTTGACAACGTCAAAAACACCAGAATGAAATCTACCGATGTTACTAAGTCGACATGCTACTTGTTAGTGCCTTGCCTACGCATAACCTAACACAGCAAGACGTAGCCTAATATAGGCCTAAGCATGTTCGTTTAACATGCAACACAACTCTTTGTACTTTGAACTAGCAGATTCCCGGTTCAGTCTTTCCTTCTGTATTTTGTTGTTCGTGGTGACTCTACGAATTGATAATGCTACCATTTGCATACGATTTTGAATCAACTATGCAATTTAATTGCTGTTCATATAAAAGTTATTCAAAAGTGAGGCAAATTTGGCAGTGTACAATGTACATGGGTGGTGCTTAGAAGCTCCAACTGGCAGTGTGTCAAGTGTTTCACGTTAAATTAAATGGAGACAAAAACAGTTCTGACCGTTGTGTGGGCTGAAAATAAAATTAAGAATTGCAATATGTAGGATTAATTAAAGGGAATATATTTATTGTAAAAATTTTGCATAGCAGGTTTGAAGGCTACGGACTTTGTCTCTTTTAAAAATAAGTGGTTCTGTGTGGAAAAACTGATTTGCATCTTGCCACTTAGAGGACTTTGCCCATTTTGCATAGCATTTTGTGCTCCAATACGGGTTAAATTATTCACTGTTTTAAGATCTGTTTGAGACTTAGCTTTTGATCAGGTACAGTAATCTTCTGAGCAGTAATATGCAACAGAGGTCAGCATTTTGTGTACATAACAGATTCACTGGTAAGATATTGCTCGTTTCTTTAGGTTGTATCGTTGCACTTCTATTTGTGTACATACAATAAAGATATAAGGTGCAATTTCTCCTATTTATGCTACGATTATGTGCCCAATCTATAGTTGAACCATTATGAACTAGGTGATAGAAACCTCAGATCTTCATCACAGAGGCTTCAGTAGAAACAAATGAGGCTGTAGATCTTTCCGTGTTCTTGCAGCAAAAGTGTGGAATGTCAGTTTACCTCCTTCAGATAGGCTTGCCAATACTGTGAGTCTTTTCAAGACAAACTTAAAGCCCTGTCTCTCCCAGGTCACATATTACCACAGTTAACGTTTTATTTATTTAAATGTTGGTCATTATTTTGCAAAGGGCCATGAGAGACTCCTGTCAGATACCGGCCCTTTATAAGTGTTCATTATTATGATTATTACCTAATGTAGATGAAGATTGTATCATTAGCTGTCCAAGATTTGTCTACTACAAGTGGTATGATCAGTCTCTTATTTGTATAATACAATAGTTATTTTAAATTATAAGAAACACCCATCTTTTTTTTCTTGTTGCACAAAAGATATTGGTGATACAGGGTCTGACTAATTTCATTCATATATACTCTACAGTATGCCACAGTGAAATTAATACTCTGTGTTTCACAGATTTTGCTGGTCGCCGATTTCTTCCTTATATTTGAGCTGGCTGCTCACTCTGGGATGGACTTAATGTAACCCAACTCAACTTGGCCGTCATAACGTTGACAATGGGGCAAACGTGGGTCAGTGTACTGTACATATTAAAAGTACCTGTATTAAGACTGCAACTGAGGCAAATGAGGCTGTAGAAACAAATGAGGCTGTAGATCTTTCTTTGTTCTTGCAGCAGAAGTGTGGAACAGTTTACCTGAACTTCAGATAGGCTTGCCAATCCCTAATCCTTTCAAGACAAACTTAAAGCACTTATCTCTTCCATGTAACAAATTATCACTAACACTACCAAATTGTCTTTGAGAATGTCATTCTCATCAGCAGAGATTGACGGGAAGGGTGGGGGGGGGTCAACGAAGTGGAGGGAAGGGTGGGGTCACGGGTTTGGAACCCTTCAAATCAATGGTGGTGCTATGAGGCCATCAGTTCATGTCTATAGTAGTGGTTCCAACAAAGTCACTGGTTCACTGTAATAGATGTAATGAGTACAGTACAGCAATACTGTGTACAGTGCAATATATGTACAGTAATATCACACATTGTTGTAGCTTACTGTACTGTATGTACTAAGAAAACACTGTGTGGTGTAGGGCTAGATTTTGTCCATGTATTTGTCAATATTGGATTGTTCAGCCCCAAAAGAGTGTGTGGTCTGTTCCTAAAAGATCGTTTAATTAACTACACTCTGTTTCAGCCGCGTGATTGGCACATTTCATCTTCTTTTGCAAGATATTTGTGACTAGTTTTGAAGGGTCAAGGGACACATTCTTGACTTCATTTTAGATATATTTGATATAAATTGTATAATATGTCGGTTGAAGTTTATAGTTCTGAATTCGCAACAGGATTTCATTCACAGAATAAAGTTGCGGACCATGTACTGTAAACAGTTAACTAAAGGAAATACTGTGTACTGGGGAAGTACTGCATGGACAAGAACTAATTTTTCTTATTGTATTTTGTGTATCTTAGTTCATTGGCCATGATACAGAGTGCGGCCTGTTCCTAAAACATTTAATTAATGGCGCCTTGTTTTGTGTCAGTTTGCACCATTTTGTGGCCTTATCAAAAATCTTTACAGCCATTTGTAATTGTCTGTTGATCACATTATGTTCATCATTTCTGATCAAACTTGTCTATGGTGCTGACTGTCGTTTTGATGTCAGTTTTAAAGTCGCAATACTTAGGCTTTATTCCACGAATGTAATTATTTCCCCCAGTTGTTAATTGACTAAAAAAATGTCCCTGTTCTAATGCATTACAATTGGGTGAGGACACAACAGCACAAGTTGTTCAGTTTGAAACCATGAAATGTAACATTCTGACAATCAGATATTGGGGTACCGGGGATTTCCGGAAATAAATGGTGGCGCTATGTCACCATCAGTTCATGTCTTTAGCATTGGCTCAAACATGGCCGCTGGTTCCTACAGTAGTAACAACTGACTGCAGTATGAGAACAGTACAGTAACATTAGCTGTATGCAGTGTACAATACTGTACATGTATTGATGTGTGTAATGTAATATATGAGAAAATACTGTGTTGGGGTAGGGCTAGTTTTTGTTTCTATATTTCTGTATTAATGGTTGAGTACCCCTGATAGAGTGTGCGGTCTGTTCCTAACAGGTTATTCAGTTAACTGCACCTTGTTCCAGCCACCTGAGTGGCACACAGTATTTTCTTTTGCAAGAAAATGATAGCTAGTTTTGATATGAAAAGAACGGTATTGTGTCTTTCAATATTAATAAAACTCTCTGTTGGAGAAGGGCTAGTTTTTGTCTCTTTATTTCTCTATTAATGGTTGAGTACCCCTGATAGAGTGTGCGGTCTGTTCCTAACAAGTCATTCAGTTAACGCACCTTGTTCCGGCCACTTGAGTGACACACAGTATTTTCTTTCGCAAGAAATTGGTAGCTAGTTTTGATATCAAAAGAACAGTGTTGTGTCTTAGTATGTTAAAAAACTCTCAGTTGGAGAAGGGCTAGTTTTTGTCTCTTTACTTCTATATAAATGGTTGAGTACCCCTGATAGAGTGTGCGGTCTGTTCCTTACAGGTCATTCAGTTAACCGCACCTTGTTCCATCCACGTGTGACGGCACAGAGAACCTTCTTTCGCAAGAAATTGGTGGCTAGTTTTGATATGAAAAGAACAGTATTGTGTCTTACTGTATGAAGAAAACTTTGTTGGAGATGGGCTAGTTTTTGTCTCTTTATTTCTGTATTAATGGTTGAGTACCCCTGATAGGGTGTGCGGTCTGTTCCTAACAGGTTATTCAGTTAACCGCACCTTGTTCCATCCACTTGAATGACTCACAGTACCTCTTTCGCAAGAAACTTGTGGCTAGTTTTGATATGAAAAGAACAGTGTTGTGTCTAACCATATGAAGAAAAACTCTTTTGGAGAAGGGCTACAGTAGTTTTTGTCTCTTTATTTCTGTATTAATGGTTGAGTATCCCTGATAGAATGTGCGGTCTGTTCCTAACAGGTCATTCAGGTAACTGGACCTTGGTCCATCCACTTGAATGGCACACAGTATTTTCTTTCGCAAGAAAGTGGTGGCTAGTTTTGATATCAAAAGAACAGTATTGTGTCTTACTGTATGAAGAAAACTTTGTTGGAGATGGACTAGTTTTTGTCACTTTATTTCTGTATTAATGGTTGAGTGCCCCTGATAGGGTGTGCGGTCTGTTCCTAACAGGTTATCTAGTTAACTGGACCTTGTTCCAGCCACTTGAGTGGCACACAGTACCTTCTTTTGCACAAATTTGTAGCTAGGTTTGATATGAAAAGAACAGTGTTGCGTCTTGGTAGGTTAAAGACTCTCAGTTGGAGAAGGGCTAGTTTTTGTCTCTTTATTTCTGTAATAATGGTTGAGTACCCCTGATAGAGTGTGCGGTCTCTTCCTTACAGGTCATTCAGTTAACTGCACCTTGTTCCAGCCACCTGAGTGGCACACAATACTTCTTTGGCAAGAAATTGGTATCTAGTTTTGATATAAAAAGAACAGTGTTGTGAAGATTACTATATTAAGAAAATTCTGTTGGAGAAGGGCTAGTTTTTGTCTCTTTATTTCTGTATTAATGGTTGAGTACCCCTGATAGAGTATCCGGTTTGTTCCTGACAGGTTATTCAGTTAACTGGACCTTGTTCCAGCCACTTGAGTGGCACACAGTACCTTCTTTCTCAAGAAATTGTAGTTAGTTTTGATATGAAAAGAACAGTGTTGTGTTTTACTGTATGAAGAAAACTCTGTTGGAGAAGGGCTAGTTTTTGTCTCTTTATTTTGTGTATTAATGGTTGAGTACCCCTGATAGAGTGTGCGGTCTGTTCCTAACAGGTGATTCAGTTAACCGCACCTTGTTCCAGCCACTAGAATGGCACACAGTACCTTCTTTCGCAAGAACTTGTAGTTAGTTTTGATATGAAAAGAACAGTGTTGTGTCTTACTGTATGAAGAAAACTCTCTGTTGGAGAAGGGCTAGTTTTTGTCTCTTTATTTTGTGTATTAATGGTTGAGTACCCCTGATAGATTGTGCGGTCTGTTCCTAACAGGTGATTCAGTTAACCGCACCTTGTTCCAGCCACTAGAATGGCACACAGTACCTTCTTTCGCAAGAAATTGTAGTTAGTTTTGATATGAAAAGAACAGTGTTGTGTCTTACTGTATGAAGAAAACTCTGTGTTGGAGAAGTGCTAGTTTTTGTCTCTTTATTTTCTGTATTAATGGTTGAGTACCCCTGATAGAGTGTGCGGTCTGTTCGGAACAGGTTATTCAGTTAACTGGACCTTGTTCCAGCCACCTGAGTGGCACACAGTATTTTCTTTCGCAAGAAATTGGTGGCTAGTTTTGATATCAAAAGAACAGTGTTTTGGCTTACTGTATGAAGAAAAATTCTCTGTTGGAGAAGGGCTAGTTTTTGTCTCTTTATTTCTGTATTAATGGTTGAGTACCCCTGATAGAGTGTGCGGCCTGTTTCTGACAGGTTATTCAGTTAACTGGACCTTGTTCCAGCCACTTGAATGGCACACAGTACCCTCTTTTGCAAGAAATTTTTTGGTAGTTTTGATATGAAAGAACAGTGTTGTGCCTTACTGTATGAAGAAAAACTCTCTGTTGGTGAAGGGCTAGTTTTTGTCTCTTTATTTCTGTATTAATGGATGAGTACCCCTGATAGAGTATCCGGTTTGTTCCTGACAGGTTATTCAGTTAACTGGACCTTGTTCCAGCCACTTGAGTGTCACACAGTACCCTCTTTCGCAAGAAATTTGTAGCTAGGTTTGATATGAAAATAACAGTGTTGTGCCTTACTGTATGAAGAAAAACTCTCTGTTGGTGAAGGGCTAGTTTTTGTCTCTTTATTTCTGTATTAATGGATGAGTACCCCTGATAGAGTATCCGGTTTGTTCCTGACAGGTTATTCAGTTAACTGGACCTTGTTCCAGCCACTTGAGTGTCACACAGTACCCTCTTTCGCAAGAAATTTGTAGCTAGGTTTGATATGAAAATAACAGTGGTGTGTCTTACTGTATGAAGAAAACTCTGTGTTGGAGAAGGGCTAGTTTTTGTCTCTTTATTTCTCTATTAATGGTTGAGTACCCCTGATAGAGTGTGCGGTCTGTTCCTGACAGGTGATTCAGTTAACCGCACCTTGTTCCAGCCACTAGAATGGCACACAGTACCTTCTTTCGCAAGAACTTGTAGCTAGTTTTGATATGAAAAGAACAGTGTTGTGTCTTACTGTATGAAGAAAACTCTCTGTTGGAGATGGGCTAGTTTTTGTCTCTATATTTCTCTATTAATGGTTGAGTACCCCTGATAGAGTATCCGGTTTGTTCCTGACAGGTTATTCAGTTAACTGGACCTTGTTCCAGCCACTTGAGTGTCACATAGTACCCTCTTTCACAAGAAATTTGTAGCTAGGTTTGATATGAAAAGAACAGTGGTGTGTCTTACTGTATGAAGAAAACTCTCTGTTGGAGAAGGGCTAGTTTTTGTCTCTTTATTTTTGTATTAATGGTTGAGTACCCCTGGGAGAGTGTGCAGCCTGTTCATGACAGGTTATTCAGTTAACTGGACCTTGTTCCAGCCACTTGAATGGCACACAGTACCCTCTTTTGCAAGAAATTTGTTGGTAGTTTTGATATGAAAGAACAGTGTTGTGCCTTACTGTATGAAGAAAAACTCTCTGTTGGTGAAGGGCTAGTTTTTGTCTCTTTATTTTGTGTATTAATGGATGAGTACCCCTGATAGAGTATCCGGTTTGTTCCTAACAGGTTATTCAGTTAACTGGACCTTGTTCCAGCCACCTGAGTGGCACACAGTATTTTCTTTTGCAAGAAATTGGTGGCTAGTTTTGATATCAATAGAACAGTGTTTTGGCTTACTGTATGAAGAAAAACTCTCTGTTGGAGATGGGCTAGTTTTTGTCTCTTTATTTCTCTATTAATGGTTGAGTACCCCTGATAGAGTGTGCGGCCTGTTCCTAACAGGTTATTCAGTTAACTGGACCTTGTTCCAGCCACTTGAATGGCACACAGTACCCTCTTTTGCAAGAAATTTGTTGGTAGTTTTGATATGAAAGAACAGTGTTGTGCCTTACTGTATGAAGAAAAACTCTCTGTTGGTGAAGGGCTAGTTTTTGTCTCTTTATTTCTGTATTAATGGTTGAGTACCCCTGATAGAGTATCCGGTTTGTTCCTGACAGGTTATTCAGTTAACTGGACCTTGTTCCAGCCACTTGAGTGTCACACAGTACCCTCTTTCGCAAGAAATTTGTAGCTAGGTTTGATATGAAAATAACAGTGGTGTGTCTTACTGTATGAAGAAAACTCTCTTTTGGAGAAGGGCTAGTTTTTGTCTCTTTATTTTTGTATTAATGGTTGAATACCCCTGGGAGAGTGTGCGGTCTGTTCCTAACAGGTGATTCAGTTAACCGCACCTTGTTCCAGCCACTAGAATGGCACACAGTACCTTCTTTCGCAAGAACTTGTAGCTAGTTTTGATATGAAAAGAACAGTGTTGTGTCTTACTATATGAAGAAAACTCTGTGTTGGAGAAGGGCTAGTTTTTGTGTCTTTATTTCTGTATTAATGGTTGAGTACCCCTGATAGAGTGTACGGTCTGTTCCTAACAGGTGATTCAGTTAACCGCACCTTGTTCCAGCCACTAGAATGGCACACAGTACCTTCTTTCGCAAGAACTTGTAGCTAGTTTTGATATGAAAAGAACAGTGTTGTGTCTTACTGTATGAAGAAAACTCTCTGTTGGAGATGGGCTAGTTTTTGTCTCTATATTTCTCTATTAATGGTTGAGTACCCCTGATAGAGTATCCGGTTTGTTCCTGACAGGTTATTCAGTTAACTGGACCTTGTTCCAGCCACTTGAGTGTCACACAGTACCCTCTTTCGCAAGAAATTTGTAGCTAGGTTTGATATGAAAAGAACAGTGTTGTGTCTTACTGTATGAAGAAAACTCTGTGTTGGAGAAGGGCTAGTTTTTGTCTCTTTATTTCTGTATTAATGGTTGAGTACCCCTGGGAGAGTGTGCGGCCTGTTCATGACAGGTTATTCAGTTAACTGGACCTTGTTCCAGCCACTTGAATGGCACACAGTACCCTCTTTTGCAAGAAATTTGTTGGTAGTTTTGATATGAAAGAACAGTGTTGTGCCTTACTGTATGAAGAAAAACTCTCTGTTGGTGAAGGGCTAGTTTTTGTCTCTTTATTTCTGTATTAATGGATGAGTACCCCTGATAGAGTATCCGGTTTGTTCCTAACAGGTTATTCAGTTAACTGGACCTTGTTCCAGCCACTTGAGTGTCACACAGTACCCTCTTTCGCAAGAAATTTGTAGCTAGGTTTGATATGAAAAGAACAGTGGTGTGTCTTACTGTATGAAGAAAACTCTCTGTTGGAGAAGGGCTAGTTTTTGTCTCTTTATTTTTGTATTAATGGTTGAATACCCCTGGGAGAGTGTGCGGTCTGTTCCTAACAGGTGATTCAGTTAACTGCACCTTGTTCCAGCCACTAGAATGGCACACAGTACCTTCTTCGCAAGAAATTGTAGCTAGGTTTGATATGAAAAGAACTGTTGTGTCTTACTAAAAATACCCTCTGTTTGACACGGGCTGGTTTTTATTCTCTTATTTGTGCATTTTTAATTGTCTGTTGATCACATTATGTTCATCATTTCTGATCATACTGTACTTGTCTATGGTGTTGTCAAATGTCAGTTTAAAGTTGCAATACTTCGAGCTTCTTTCGACGACTGTTATTAGATCTCTCAGTTGTTAATTAACTGAAAATTTCACCTGTTCTGATGCTTCCTTGCAAGTGAATTTTGAACGTCCAAACAAAATAAACTACAGTATGTAGCCAAGTAGATGCAGAACCAATGAACCACCTATTGATGTCTTGTTAAAGTGCACACATTTACAGCTGATCCACTCCAACTGCTGGAACAATATTGCTGGCATTTGATTTTCTGTAAGCAGACAATGGATTGTAGATTTATCACACCCTAAAGTGTGAAAGAAGGAGAGGGGGAGGGGTGGGGGGGGTGGGGCAGGGGAGGTAGTAGAAGGGTATCTGTATGTAATTGAACTTCAAACGTTTGGCAGCTAAACCAACTTTTGGCCATCATTCAACGATACCCAGAGAGGCGGACCCTTTGATCTTGACGTTTTATCTGATACTGAGACCTCTGCTACTTTTCAACCAATGTCCTGGACACAAGATAAACTGGCAGGGTGTGATAAAGCTGATCTGTTGTCTGTTTCTAGAAAATAAAAACTCAGAAAATTTGCGATAGTCAGTAAGGTTCTGACAGTGGAATTTCTGTTGTTGTGTTGGAATTTTCACTCGGGTAAGGCACCACCACACAAGGTGTTCAGTTAAACCAAGAGATGTAACATTCTGACAATCAAATATCTGTTGGTGTGTATGAATTTTCAATCTGGTAAGGACACAGCAGCACAAGTTGTTCAGTTAAACCATAAAATGTAGCATTCTGACAATCATATTTTGTGAGACGGGGGATTTCCGGAAATAAATGGTGGCGCTATGTCACCATCAGTTCATGTTTTTAGCATTGGCTCAAACATGGCTGCTGGTTCCCAGTCACAGCTGACTGCAGTATGAGAACAGTACAGTAACATTAGATGTATGCAGTGTACAATACATGCATTGATGTGTGTTATGTAAAATATGAGAAAATACTGTGTTGGGGTTGTGCTAGTTTTTGTCTCTGTATTTCTGTATTAATGGTTGAGTACCCCAGATAGAGTGTGCCGTCTGTTCCTAACAGGTCATTTAGTTAACCGCACCTTGTTTCAGCCACTTGAGTGACACACAGTATTTTCTTTCACAAGAAATTGGTAGCTAGTTTGATCTAAAAAGAACACTGTTGTGTCTTTCAATATTAATGAAACTCTGTTGGAGAAGGGCTAGTTTTTGTCTCTTTATTTCTGTAATAATGGTTGAGTACCCCTGATAGAGTGTGCGGTCTGTTCCTAACAGGTCATTCAGTTAAACGCACCTTGTTCCATTCACTTGAATGGCACACAGTATTTTCTTTCGCAAGTAATTTGTAGCTAGTTTTGATATGAAAAGAACAGTGTACGGTCTAACTGTATGAAGAAAACTCTCTATTGGAGAAGGGCTAGTTTTTGTCTCGTTATTTCTGTATTAATGGTTGAGTACCCCTGATAGAGTGTGCGGTCTGTTCCTAACAGGTCATTCAGTTAACCGCACCTTGTTCCAGCCACCTTATTGCACACAGTATTTTCTTTTGCAAGTAATTGATAGCTAGTTTTGATCTAAAAAGAACACTGTTGTGTCTTTCAATATTAATAAAACTCTGTTGGAGAAGGGCTACAGTAGTTTTTGTCTCGTTATTTCTGTATTAATGGTTGAGTACCCCTGATAGAGTGTGCGGTCTGTTCCTAACAGGTCATTCAGTTAATCGCACCTTGTTCCAGCCACCTGAGTGGCACACAGTATTTTCTTTTGCAAGTACATGATAGCTAGTTTTGATCTAAAAAGAACAGTGTTGTCTCTTTCAATATTAATAAAACTCTGTTGGAGAATGGCTAGTTTTTGTCTCCTTATTTCTGTATTAATAGTTGAGTACCCCTGATAGAGTGTGCAGTCTGTTCCTAACAGGTCATTCAGTTAACCGCACCTTGTTCCAGCCACCTGAGTGGCACACAGTATTTTCTTTTGCAAGTAATTGATAGCTAGTTTGATCTAAAAAGAACAGTTTTGTGTTTTTCAATATTAATAAAACTCTGTTGTAGAAGGGCTAGTTTTTGTCTCTTTATTTCTGTATTAATAGTTGAGTACCCCTGATAGAGTGTGCGGTCTGTTCCTAACAGGTAATTTAGTTAACTGCACCTTGTTTCATCCTTCTTTTGCAAGAAATTTGTGGCTAGTTTTGATATCAAAAGAACAATGTTGTGTCTTAAATACTATATGAAGAAAACTCTATGTATGAGAAGGGCTAGTTTTTATCTCTTTATTTCTGTATTTATTTCTGTGAGTAGTTGACTGGAAACTTTAACTGTTCTGATGCTTCCTTGCTAGTGAATTTTGAACGTCCGATCTGTAGCCAAGTAGTTGCCAAACCAATGAACCACCTTTTGATGTCTTGTTAAAGTGCACACATTTACAGCTGATCCAACTGCTGGAACAATATTGCTGGCATTTGATTTCATGGAGGCAGACAATGGATTGTAGATTTATCACACCCTAAAGTGGAAATGAAGGGGAGGGGGTGGGGGGGGTGGTGGGTGGGTGGGGGTAGGGAATAGAAGGGTGTCTGTATGTAATTGAACTTCAAACGTTTGGCAGCTAAACCAACTTTTGGCCATCATTCAACGATACACAGAGAGGCAGTCCATTTGATCTTGGATGTTTTACAGTATCTGACACTGAGAACTCGATAATATCTCTATAGTCGATAATATCTCGATAGTCAGTAAGGTTCTGACAGTGGAATTTCTGTTGTGTTGGAATTTTCACTCGGGTAAGGGCACCACCACACAAGGTGTTCAGTTAAACCAAGAGATGTAACATTCTGATAATCAAATTTTTGTCATTGTGTTTAATTTTCAATCGGGTAAGGACACAGCAGCACAAGTTGTTCAGTTAAACCATGAAATGTAATGTTCTGACAATCATATTTTGGAAGACGGGGGATTTCCGGAAATAAATGGTGGCGCTATGTCACCATCAGTTCATGTCTTTAGCATTGGCTCAAACATGGCTGCTGGTTCCCAGTCACAGCTGACTGCAGTATGAGAACAGTACAGTAACATTAGCGGTATGCAGTGTACAATACATGTATTGATGTGTGTTATGTAAAATATGAGAAATACTGTGTTGGGGTAGTGCTAGTTTTTGTCTCGGTATTTCTAAATTAATGGTTGAGTACCCCTGATAGAGTGTGCGGTCTGTTCCTAACAGGTTATTCAGTTAACTGCACCTTGTTCCAGCCACCTGAGTGGCACACAGTATTTTCTTTCGCAAGTTATTGATAGCTAGTTTTGATATAAAAAGAACAGTGTTGTGTCTTTCAATATTAATAAAACTCTGTTGGAGAAGGGCTAGTTTTTTTTCTATATTTCTGTATTAATGGTTGAGTACCCCTGATAGAGTGTGCGGTCTCTTCCGAACAGGTCATTCAGTATACCGCACCTTGTTCCATCCACTTGAATGGCACACAGTACCTTCTTTTGCAAGAAATTGGTAGCTAGTTTTGATATGAAAAGAACAGTGTTGTGTCTTACTGTATGAAGGAATATCTCTGTTGGAGAAGGGCAAGTTTTTTTCGCTGTATTTCTGTATTAATGGATGAGTACCCCTGATAGAATGTGCGGTCTGTTCCTAACAGGTTATTCAGTTAACTGGACCTTGTTCCATCCACTTGAATGGCACACAGTACCTTCTTTCGCAAGAAATTGGTAGCTAGTTTTGATATAAAAAGAACAGTGTTGTGTCTTAATACATTAAGAATATTCTGTCAGAGGGGGCTATTTTTTGTCTCTTTATTTCTGTATTAATGGTTGAGTACCCCTGATAGAGTGTGTGGTCTGTTCCTAACAGGTCATTCAGAAAACCGCACCTTGTTCCATCCACTTGAATGGCACACAGTACCTTCTCTTGCAAGAAATTGGTGGCTAGTTTTGATATGAAAAGAACAGTGTTGTGTCTTACTGTATGTCGAAAAACTCTCTGTTGGAGAAGGGCTAGTTTTTGTCTCTTTATTTCTGTATTAATGGTTGAGTACCCCTGATTGAGTGTGCGGTCTGTTCCTGACAGGTTATTTAGATAACTGGACCTTGTTCCAGCCACTTGAGTGGCACACACTGCCACACAGTACCTTCTTTCGCACGAAATTTGTAGCCAGTTTTGATATGAAAAGAACAGTATTGTGTCTTACTATATTAAGAAAATTATGTTTGAGAATGGCTAGTTTTTGTCTCTATTTTTCTGTATTAATGGTTGAGTACCCCTGATAGAGTGTGCGGTCTGTTCCTAACAGGTCACTTAGTTAACCGCACCGCATATATCTGTATTAATGTTTGAGTACTCCTGATTGAGTGTGCGGTCTGTTCCTGACAGGTCATTTAGTTAACCGCACCTTTTTCCAGCCACCTGAGTGGCACACAATATTTCTTTCGCAAGAAATTGGTAGCTAGATTTGATATGAAAAGAACAGTGTTGTGTCTTACTATATTAAGAAAATTCTGTTGGAGAAGGGCTAGTTTTTGTCTCTGTATTTCTGTATTAATGGTTAAGTACCCCTGATAGAGTGTGCGGTCTGTTCCTAAGCAGTGATTCAGTTAACTGCACCTTGTTCCAGCCACTTGAATGGCACACAGTACCTTTTTGCAAGAAATCTTTTTGCAAGAAATCTGTGGCTAGTTTTGATATGAAAAGAACAGTGTTGTGGCTTAAAGAAAACTTTCTTGGAAAAGGGCTAGTTTTTGTCTCTTTATTTCTGTATGAATGGTTGAGTACCCCTGATAGAGTGTGCGGTCTGTTCCTAAGCAGTGATTCAGTTAACTGCACCTTGTTCCAGCCACTTGAATGGCACACAGTACCTTTTTTCAAGAAATCTTTTTGCAAGAAATTTGTGGCTAGTTTTGATATGAAAAGAACAGTGTTGTGGCTTAAAGAAAACTTTCTTGGAAAAGGGCTAGTTTTTGTCTCTTTATTTCTGTATGAATGGTTGAGTACCCCTGTAAAGTGGGTGGTCTGTTCCTAAGCAGTGATTCAGTTAACTGCACCTTGTTCCATCCACTTGATTTCTGTTGTTAGTTGACTGCAAACTTTACCTGTTCTGATGCTTCCTTGCAAGTGAATTTGAACGACCAACGAAATAAACTATGTAGCCAAGTAGTTGCCGAACCAATGAACCACCTTTTTGATGTCTTGAAAAAGTGCACTTTTTCAGCTGATCCACTCCAACTGCTGGAATAATATTGCTGGCATTTGATTTTCTAGAAGCAGACAATGGATTGTAGATTGATCACACCCTAAAGTGGGAAAGAATGGGAGGGGTAGGGGGTGAGGTGAGGAGGGGTAGAAAGGGTATCTGTCGGTAACTGAACTTCAAACGTTTGGCAGCAAAACCAACTTTTGGCCATCATCAACGATACCCAGAGAGGCAGACCATTTGATCTTAGAGGTTTTATCTGACACTGAGACCTCTGCTTCTTTTCAACCAATGTCCTGGACACAAGATAAACTGCAGGGTGTGATAAAGCTGATCTGTTGTCTGTTTCTAGAAAATAAAAACCTCAGAAATTCTCGATGGTCAGTAAGGTTCTGACAGTGGAATTTCTGTTGTTATGTTAGGCACTCGGGTGAGGGCCCCACCACACAAGGTGTTCAGATTGACAGTTTAATTTCTGTCGGTGTATTGGAATTTTGAAACAGGTATATACAGTAAGGGCACAACCACACACAAGATGTTCGGTTCCCCATACATGCTCAGAGGAGGATGCTGTCGAGATGTTAGTTGAACCATGCATGATACCAGTTCTAGCTCGCCCATTGGATCACATGTATTGCCAGTTGAAAGCAGATAAGTTTCTGCAGTTTTTACATTTGTTTACTTTGTATATAACGTGTGTCGCTTGGGAACTAGTCTTTCAATTTTGTTCCCTAGACTTCTGTAATCCAAATATTCTCACACCTTTGGATTTTACATTATAAAATAATCTTTGGTATCGGTGGTGTCATTACTTGAAACTACTTTATGTGGATGAACCCGACAGACATTTGTTTAGGGAATTCCAGATATTCATCGTGTGGGACCATTACCAAAGGAATACATCTATTTTGAGTATGCCAGGGTTTGACTGTTGGGACTTGGTCCTCGTTGGCCAAGTATGAAGTATCTAGGCTTAGTTTCTGAAAAAAGAAACTAAAAGTATGAATGTTAGTTTTGATCTTAGATCAAACTAGATTTATTGGTTTCTGTCCTCTTGCTTAAATTTAAGCAAAGCTTCATCAGTGGGAATCTTATTTTTGGTAGGCTAGAGTTATTGACAGTTAATTTGGGTATATTTGTACTTTATGATCACAATTTCTTACTTTCAAAGAGGGTGGATGGGAAGGGGGAAGGGGAGGGGGAAGGGGGGGAATGAGTTATACTCAACATTTCATGTACATTCTTGAGAACTGAATTATTCTTCAAATTTGTGTTTAAGATAAATTTGTGCTGTTATAAAATAAAAATGATCAGTTGATTAATAACAAATGACTGGAAAGATGATTGGAGTACAGTCAATGCTCATGTCCTATTGGTTTAGCATTTTGAAGTTTTCATTCAAATGCTGTAGTAAAGTAGTTGTACATAGTCAATGGTGGCAGCTATCAATATTAGCTGTAAACATGTCTTTGAGCATGACCTTCACATCAGAGGCTTCTAAAAAGTGACTCATAGGTTGGGGGACGGGGATCCCCAGAAATAAATGGTGGCGCTATACTGTATCACCATCAGTTAATGCCTTAAGCACTGGCTCAAACATGGCCACTGGTTCCTAGTAACAGCTTACTGCAGTATGAGAACAGTACAGTAACATTAGCTGTATGCAGTGTACAGTACACATGTTGTGTGTTATGTAAAATATGAAAATAGTGTGTTGGGGTAGGGATAGTTTTTTCCCCTGTACTTCTGTATTAATGAATGAGTACCCCTGATAGAGTGTGCGGTCTGTTCCTAACAGGTGATTCAGTTAACCGCACCTTGTTCCAGCCACTTGAGTGGCACACAGTCCCTGCTTTTCGCAAGAAATTTGTGGCTAGTTTTGATATCAAAAGAACAGTGTTGTGTCTTTAAGAAAACTCTCTGTTTGAGAAGGGCAAGTTTTTGTCTCATTTCTGTTTTAATGGTTGAGTACCCCTGATAGAGTGTGCGGTCTGTTCCTAACAGGTTATTCAGTTAACTGGACCTTGTTCCATGAACTTGAATGGCACACAGTACCTTCTTTCACAAGAAATTTGTGGCTAATTTTGATATCGAAATAACGGTGTTGTGTCTTTGAGAAAACTCTCTGTTTGAGAAGGGCTAGTTTTTGTCTCATAATTTCTGTTTTAATGGTTGAGTACCCCTGATAGAGTGTGCGGTCTGCGGTCTGTTTCTTACTGGTCATTGAGTTAACGCCACCTTGTTCCAGCCACTTATTCCAGCCACTTGAGTTTTGAGAGCAAAAGAACGGTGTTGTGTCTTACTATATGAAGAAAACTCTCTGTTGTAGAAGGGCTAGTTTTTGTCTCTTTATTTCTGTATTAATGGTTGAGTACCCCTGATAGAGTGTGCGGTCTGTTCCTAACAGGTCATTCAGTTAACCGCACCTTGTTCCAGCCACTTGTTCCAGCCACTTGACTTGAGGTTTGAGAGCAAAAGAACGGTGTTGTGTCTTACTATATGAAGAAAACTCTCTGTTGTAGAAGGGCTAGTTTTTGTCTCTTTATTTCTGTATTAATGGTTGAGTACCCCTGATAGAGTGTGCGGTCTGTTCCTAACAGGTCATTCAGTTAACCGCACCTTGTTCCAGCCACTTGTTCCAGCCACTTGAGTTTTGAGAGCAAAAGAACGGTGTTGTGTCTTACTATATGAAGAAAACTCTCTGTTGTAGAAGGGCTAGTTTTTGTCTCTTTATTTCTGTATTAATGGTTGAGTACCCCTGATAGAGTGTGCGGTCTGTTCCTAACAGGTCATTCAGTTAACCGCACCGTGTTCCATCCACTTGTGTGACACACAGTACTTTCTTTTGCAAGAAATTTGTGTTTAGTTTTGATATGAAAATAACAGTGTTGTGTCTTGCTATATTAAGAAAACTCTCTGCTGTAGAAGGGCTAGTTTTTGTCTCTTTATTTCTGTATTAATGGTTGAGTACCCCTGATAGAGTGTGCGGTCTGTTCCTAACAGGTCATTCAGTTAACCGCACCTTGTTCCATCCACTTGTGTGACACACAGTACTTTCTTTTGCAAGAAATTTGTGTTTAGTTTTTGATATGAAATTAACAGTGTTGTGTCTTACTATATGAAAAAAACTCTCTGTTGGAACAGGTCTAGTTTTAATCTTTGGTATTGGTGGTGCCATTACTTGAAACTACTTTATGTGGATGAACCCGACAGACATTTGTTTAGGAAATTCTGGATATTCATCGTGTGGGACCGTTACCGAAGGAATACAGCATACAATTTTGACTGTTGGGACTTGGTCCTCGTTTGCCAAGTATGAAGTATCTAGGCTTAGTTTTTGAAAAAAAGTTAAAAAGTATGAATGTTAGTTTGGATCTTAGATCAAGCTAGATTTATTGGTTTCTGTCCTCTTGCTTAAAGTTAAGCAGAGCTTCATCAGTGGGAATCTTATATTTGGTAGGCTAGAGTTATTGACAGTTACTTTGGGTATTTTTGTACTTTATGATCAAGTTTCCTTACTTTCAAAAAGGTTGGATAGGAAGGGGAAGGGGAGGGGGGGGGTGTGAGTTATACTCAGCATTTCATGTACATTCTTGAGAACTGAATTATTCTTCAAATTTGTGTTTAAGATAAATTTGTGCTATTTTAAATAAAAATGATCAGTTGATTAATAACAAATGACTGGAAAGATGATTGGAGTATAGTACTGTAAATGTTCATGTGCTATTGGTTTAGCATTTTTAAGTTTTCAAAAATGCTGTAGTAAAGTAGTTGTACATAGTCAATGGTGGCAGCTATCAATATTAGCAGTAAACATGTCTTTCAGCATGACCTTCACATCAGAGGCTTCTAAAAAGTGACTCATAGGTTGGGGGATGGGGATCCCCAGAAATAAATGGTGGCGCTATACTGTATCACCATCAGTTAATGCCTTAAGCACTGGCTCAAACATGGCCACTGGTTCCTAGTAACAGCTTACTGCAGTATGATAACAGTACAGTACACATGTTGTGTGTTATGTAAAATATGAAAATAATGTGTTGGAGAAGGGCTAGTTTTTTCCCCTGTATTTCTGTATTAATGAATGAGTACCCCTGATAGTGTGTGCGGTCTGTTCCAAACAGGTCATTGAGTTAACTGCACATTGTTCCAGCCATGTGAGTGGCACACAGTCCCTGCTTTTCGCAAGAAATTTGTGGCTAGTTTTGATATCAAAAGAACAGTGTTGTGTCTTTAAGAAAACTCTCTGTTGGAGAAGGGCTAGTTTTTGTCTCTTTATTTCTGTATTAATGGTTGAGTACCCCTGATAGAGTGTGCGGTCTGTTCCTAACAGGTTATTCAGTTAACTGGACCTTGTTCCATGAACTTGAATGGCACACAGTACCTTCTTTCGCAAGAAATTTGTGGCTAATTTTGATACCAAAATAACGGTGTTGTGTCTTTGAGAAAACTCTGTTTGAGAAGGGCTAGTTTTTGTCTCATTATTTCTGTATTAATGGTTGAGTACCCCTGATAGAGTGTGCGGTCTGTTCCTAACAGGTCATTCAGTTAACTGGACCTTGTTCCAGCCACTTGAATGGCACACAGTACCTTCTTTTCGCAAGAAATTTGTGGCTAGTTTTGACATAAAAAGAACGGTGTTGTATCTTACTATATGAAGAAAACTCTCTGTTGGAGAAGGGCTAGTTTTTGTCTCTTTATTTCTGTATTAATGGTTGAGTACCCCTGATAGAGTGTGTGGTCTCTTCCTAACATATCATTCAGTTGACAGCATCTTATTTCATCCATTTGAGTGGTACTCAGTTTTTTTTTTTTCACAAGAAATTTGTGGCTAGTATGAAAAGAACAGTGCTGTGTCTTTAAGAAAACTCTCTGTTGGAGATGGGCAAGTTTTTTGCTTGTATTCCTGTATTTATGATTGAGTACTCCTGATAGAGTGTGCGGTCTGTTCCTAACAGGTCATTTAGTTAATCACACCTTGTTCCAGCCACAAAAGGGTTATAAAAACCCTAGAGCACACACTCACAACTACTGTAGGCCTATGCAAAATATACTCAAACCTTGCATGAAAGAACATACATCTTTCGTTCTATTTAAAACAACCACAACTTCTTCTTGAAAAAACCAAAATGTCCTCCAATCCTACAGATCAAGACTTTATAGTAGATCATAAACATGTTGTCCGAGGAGCACACGGTCTTCATCGTAATGTTCTACGCATCTTAAATAGAAATGGATGCCCCTGGTAACCACCGATGGTAACCACCGCCGGATCGACATGCCTCCTCGGGTTGAGAAAGAGTAAACGCTGAGAACCCTAGACAGAAATGGAGTGAAAAGTCTGAAGTTTTTTGTTTGATTCTCACTTGCAAGTCTCTGCTCTCTATCCACACGTGATACTGTTCGTGATAATAAGCCCTGACCAGAAATGGCAATCGTCGATCCAAACCAAGGCCCCCAGCAACTATGGGATCAACCATGGGATTAACTTCTTTGTGTATTTTTTTTCTTCAAAAACAAGCTATACCAATTACTGTAGCATAGATCTAGCAGTTTGGTATTAAACAAGTGTTATCCTGATACTTGCAACGTTGATGAATGGCATACATGTAACATTAGTGTGCCAGTTGTCATCAGTTGTAGGTCATAGTCAAGACTTTATTTGTAAAGCATTTGGTGTGATCAGTGACAGTTTCCTCATCTATAGATCTATGTCTGAAAGTTTATACTTAAAGAGCTACTGCCGATACTGCGTCGTTAATTCTGGCGAAATAGTTCTTTGTTACAGTAAATTCACACATGCAGCGGTACCAGTGTGTGTCGCACGAACAGAGACTTCTCATTGCACTGTCAGCTGGCCCAGTTTCTTGTACTGTAGAATCAGCGAACCTTACCTTCATAGAGGCCTCTGGTGGTAAAAGGATATTAAATGCTTTGTTAATGTCATCTCATTTTGATAAGCCACAGTACCAGTCGGTTAATTTCCCTGCCACTAGTAAGTCTGTACCCCACTGCGGTATGTCCATTAGACGTGAAGAGTTCTTCTTCAGCAGCTTGAGGTTTATTGCGGCAGATACAGGCAATTACGACAGTAAGTGGTCTTATTACACTTAGATACATACTCAACACAGCGACCCTTTCGCCACAATGAATCATTGGCAATTAGAATATTGCCAAAACACAGCGTATCAAATTATAGTTGGTCATTTCCATTTGAGGGCTTCCAAGAGAGGGAAATAAGAAAAGGTTCGGTCTGCAGTGGTGGACGAAATAAATATTACCGAAATCGTCGCCATGTGTTTATTGAAGTGGACATATTGGTAATGGAATTGGTTGGAGTTCTCACAATTGGATGACTCAAGCAGTTTTGGTGCTGAAAGTTGTAATTGAACTCTCCTGCTTGCTGTACATAGGAAATGAATGAAAAGCTTTCATTGACTGATATTAGTTTTATCTTGTTTTGGGTGGTTTTGAAAAAGCATGACCTGATAGAAAGATATTGTGATGAAAAAGGCCTTTAAAACTTCAAGGGTTTGGGATTTGGATCGTTTAATAACTGGTCTTCTTCAGACAGAGAAGGTCATCGCTGAACTGTTTTCTTGTTGATATGACTTGATATCAGTTGAAAGACAGATCTACTTCCCAAGTACAGTAAGAGGATGGAGACTTTGAAGTGTACAAAGTGACTACAGCTTATTCTGGCTTCATCTTGTAGAGTAATCACTATGTAGTGAAATCACTTGTAGAGACCTCGCATTGTAGAAAAATCTCTTTGCAAGTTTGCAGTGAAATAAATATGTAGAGAAGTCACTAGTAGAGAAATCAATATGTAGAGAAATCATTTTGTAGAGAAATCACTTTGTAGAGAAATCACTTTGTAGAGACATCACTACAGTATGTAGAGACATCACTTTGTAGAGAAATCACTATGTAGAGAAATCACTATGTAGAGACATCACTTTGTAGAGAAATCAATATGTAGAGAAATTACTTTGTAGAGAAATCACTTTGTAGAGACATCACTACAGTATGTAGAGACATCACTTTGTAGAGAAATCAATATGTAGAGAAATCACTATGTAGAGACATCACTTTGTAGAGAAATCAATATGTAGAGAAATTACTTTGTAGAGAAATCACTATGTAGAGAAATCAATATGTAGAGACATCACTTTGTAGAGAAATTACTTTGTGGAGAAATCACTATGTAGAGAAATCACTTTGTAGAGACATCACTTTGTAGAGAAATCAATATGTAGAGAAATCACTTTGTAGAGACATCACTATGTAGAGACATCACTTTGTAGAGACATCACTTTGTAGAGAAATCAATATGTAGAGAAATCACTTTGTAGAGACTACAATATGTAGAGACATCACTTTGTAGAGAAATCAATTGGTAGAGAAATTCACTATGTAGAGAAATCAATTTGTAGAGAAATTTCTTCAAATATTACATGCATTCCAGTTGGTTACTTGGGGTATACAGAATAATTTATATATCAGTACTACTGTATATTATCACAGCTCCATGTCAGAGAGACTTGACAATAATACAGGCTAATTAATTTTCCTTGGTTTTCATCTAAGAATGGCTTGTCAGTGCTACAGTAGCTTGTCACATATTCTCAACATACATACCTGTACCTCTCTTTTCTTTACATAGCATTTAATTTTGAATTCATCGGTGCTGAATTAATTGAAGGTCTAATCCCTGTATAGATACACTACTATATTCCGTCATCAGTATACAGTAGTTAGGGGAAATCTCTCTCTTTTTTAACAGTTCATGAAATATATGCGTATACCACTTTATAACTGCTAATTTGCATAGCGCAATATCCTTTCTTCACAAAGTAGTCATAAATTATTCAATTAAATCCACTGGTAAATTTATTTTGTAGAGATGCCTAGCAGAATATCCCGCCTGAAGCCACCCAAGCTGAAATTAAAATGAATATTTGGTCTCCGCTTGGAGGAACACTCGAGTAAATCCGTGTCGAAACAGTTGGTTGATTTCTGCCAGGTACTGAATATCTTTTAAGGCCGACAACATTAGGAGAACTTGTCGGGATTAACACTGGAACAGGGGGTGCCAAGGAGGCTTTCATTTTCCTCCAGGCATTTGGTAGTGATTGTTCTTAATTGAGTTATTTTCTCATTGGTGGTGTCGGAAGAGCAAATGACTCATTTGCAGAGAGAATTAGCGATTTCTTTATTGTCTGCTGAGGACTTTGCGATCTGGCACTTGATTAACAGTTTGATATGTCGTGTGTCAGATGCCCACTAGCCAAGCTACAGTACTGTAGCTCTGTGTTTATTGAAGAATAATATGTAAAAAGAAAGGCGTCATCGTGAAAAAGCGATGGACACTTCTTTGGCATTATGTTACTGTAAAAAACAACGAAGCAATCCTCATTGCGTGAGTAATATTAATAACTGTAGAATGATGAGAGCTTTATTGACCCAAAGATTGTCGTTAAGCTGTTAAAAGAGACAACAAAATACTGTGGCTCATTGAAGTTATTTAGCAAACTTGTCAGAAATCTGGAAATGATCTATAACTTCAGGAATATTTGCAGGTGTTTGAAGATTGCATGGACAACTGACATCCAGAAAATGACTTGAGACCTGAAATGCGACGGTCTGTTTGCCATTTTTCATTTTTTAATTGGTGAGAAATATTCCCTGCTAATTTTTGTTTCTCTTCTTCTTTTATCTGACAGATTAAACTTGTTCAGCAGGTGGAAGGTTTACCAGACACTGAAACATGGACTGCCACTTGTTTATTGATGCCCAGGTCGTTGCTAACAAGTCAGTTCAACTCAACTGTTGGCTTAAAGTCAGGATGATCATCCAACATGAAGTTATACGTGAACCGATCTACGGGCTTCTGTCTTCCCCAGGCATAGCAAATTAGGACCAACCAGAATCCCCGGCCCTAATTCCTGGTGGCGGTGACCTTTTCTTGTGCACGGCAAGACTGGAGTTACAGTGTAAACAAGATGCATGATGGTGAGCTGGTTTTACTTTTATTAAAATTACAAAATTACAACTACAGTACCGTAGGTTGTTAGTTTTCAGATGAAAATCCCTTGTCCTCTTGGGTTTGCCTCATGAAATGTTTTGATGTGTAAAATGGTGGACTTTCGGTTCTTCTGTGACATGTGCGAGCAACTTGCAAATGAGTAGAAAAGAAGGGGAGGGCGTATGTTTTGTGTGCAGTTGGGGATGGATTGATTCATGTTTTATATAGAATGGAACATCTTGTGTCAAGGGTTCTTTCCTTGGAGTGAGTTTACAAACATATTCTCTAATAAACCTCATCTGCTATTGTACCAAGAAAAAAAGTGTGGCAAAAGTTAGTCAGAAGAAAAATGTATTTTAACAGAATCCTTTTAAAGCGTTATGCCTAATGACACACTAATCTACACTTGTTGCCCTTCTATATCTAGGGTGGACTTTGGGTTCCTTGCACACGTGTTTCAAACGGAAATATTAAAAGGAACAAATATTAGGACTGTGTGCCATATGGTTGTAGAACTCATGTAATCATTTATTTGGCATGTGATACGATGAAACACCTTGGTTTAATTTGGTTGCTGTATGTTACAATCTCTTTGGCAGTAAATTACACCTTCTGTCCTTCCAATTCTGAGAACCAGACGATGATTGACGGAGGATTCCGAGATGCAGAGTGTTGGGAGGCAGAGAGAATCTAGTGATGATGATAAATCTAAATCCAGAAGAAGATGGACAATAGAGGCCGTGAAACTCTTCTGAGACGGTATGCCACACTTTTGTGTACTACGATTGCATGCTGAATGGGGCTTTGGGGCCTTTCAACAGAGAGTACTGTCATAGCAGTTCTACCTGGGTTACATTTCATATGGATTCTATAACAATATTCTTCTCGGAAACTTTCTAAAAACCACATTTTTGATGAATTTTTTAAGTATCGTGACATAACAACCCTGTGTATAGAAATAGTTTTAATCCACCTGCTCAGATTTATGCGTGGTTTTCATTAGAGACGAATCGTTTGATTCTGGCAAAAAGAAAGAAGCTAAACAGGGTCAGCATTTTTTTTTACTTTTGTTTTACACTTACTTGAGCTTTAAGCGATAAAAAACAAATTAATAACTTCCAGTATTGGTCAAATCCTTTAATAATATTGAATGAATTATCACTAGTGATGTATATACTATCTAATGAATAAGTCAGATAACGGTGCAAGATTGATAATTAGATTGTCTTTCCTTGATGATTGACATAATTTTAGATAATTAGTTGTTTGTGATTGAAAATTGATCACTTCCTTAAAGTCTCCTAAAACGGTGAACGGTGTATGGATAAACGGCAGTCTCCAGGGCATCAAAATTTGTCTGGCAAATAAGCAGTGCTGGGAAACTTCATTAAAATTAATTTGTCCGTCCCCTTCTGTCTAGTTTACCTGTTTCTTCCGTTTTCGTTCCATCTGTCTTTGAAGAAGGTCCTGTAAGGACCAGGCATGAGCTTTCTCCGAGAATTCACGGAATATCAGTGATTTCTTTTCTACCTTGGGGACAAAAACTATTATCCTAACACACTGAAGCATACGCAAACTGGAGCCTATAGTTGCAAAGTTCCGTGATTTTTTTTTTACCCCAGGCTCATACCTGAAGGACAAACTTTTATGGCCTTAAGTTTTTTTCTGTACTTCCACGATTGTGTTTCTTTACAGGGAGATGTCCGATACCGTTTTGACAAAGTGTCTTAACTTTCATGGACAAATCAAAGAAGAAGTAATGGTATAATTGGGATCTCCAGATTGTTGATCAGCCGGAGTTCATTGGTAAAGTATATTGTAGTAGAATATGTCTCATTTTTAAAATAAGGATGATTTCTCATAAAGGCAGTCACCACAACAATTTCTTCAGCTTTCACAAGAGCAGCCCCCCAAGGCAGTTTTCAAAATTGGGAAAGGGCACCAAGGCAGTTGTGAGAGAAGACACACATATATATAGAAGTGACAGAAAACTGGGATGTATCTCTCACTTAGTATTTTTATTTTAAGTGTATTCTTAGATGTTCGATCAATTAGTTAAATAGTAATGTTTAGGGGACATTATGACAGAGAAGAATGACGTCGTAGAAATGAACTGGTGTATTCTTAGGCAAATTTAGGCTCTAACTAGGTCTACATTCAAATTTGTGCTAATTACTTCAATTTATTTCTTTGTGAGAGTTGAAACAAAAGCAGAGGGGAGGGGGGAGGGGGCGGGGGTGTACAAGGAGGGTGGAGTGTGGGGTGTACACTCCCTGAATCCAGCCCTGGTCTTTTGTTCATTGTTGTAGACATGTCCTCATCTCTTGATCATATTTACCAAGAGTGTAATGATGAGGAATTGAATTGATCATCATCTGGAGTAAGATTTTAGTAGTTACTGGTCAAGTTAATTAAAGCATGGAATGCGTCATTTTGGGTTTTAACTGTAGCAACGTCCATCTTGAAAGTCGTAAAGAAGTTTGTGCAGCTCATTTTTAGCTGGTTGTTTATTCCTTTTTCTTTCTACCTGAATTTTCAGAATGTTGATGTTACACCCTTCAACTAATTTTGTCAATCCCTTCACTTGCCTTACAAAGTCACTTATCCTCATCGTTTTTTTTGCTTTCTTTTCAGAACAAGGAGGGAAATCTTGAATAAAATATTATCAAAGCGACAAGCCCAGAAATGAGTTTGGGTCCATGGCATTTGGAAATGAACACTGGTAAATGCATCCAATAGGTTCTACAATGAATTTCTGTTCACAATTTGTACGTACAGAGGAATTCTGTGTCTCTCATATGTTTGAGGATTCCACTATTACAAATTAAGCATTCTTGCATATATTAAAATCTGTAATTTCCTTTGGAATTTGCAGGGTAACACCAAAACTTGCTCTTCATTCTTGCTTTGTTATTGTATGTATTTATGTATTTTAGATCCTCCTGCAATCAGGAACTCGCGAAAAAGCCTCATTGGCTTATCAAAGCCGCAAGCTGACCGAAGTCAGTCTCTTACATTCATATTTAACGTCCATGATTATGAATTGTTAATTGTCAACAACTCTGTAACTGGACGACATACATTAATCTGGGAGTGACTCAAACCGGGGACCTTATGATTGAAGGGGACCTTATGATGACGGGGACCTTATGATTGTTATTGGTCAAGTAATGCATCATTTTGCTAGGTGATGGGAGATGATTAATTTCCTTGCTCTTTGATCCATCCTGTAATTTGAAGCCCCTGGGAATCATTACACTTTTAAACCGAAATTTGTTAATGTTGGTATTGAGAGTGGCACAAATTTTACTGTCTTCAAAATGAGTTATCCTCATTTTCTCTCCTTTTCAGAAAAAAGGAAAAAAGGTTGAAATTAGCAAGAGGTGACAGGATCTCCAAGCGCAAGGATGAGATGTACTTCATGAAGGTGCAAATGACGAAACTGCAATTTATGCTTCCAAGAAGTTTTCTTACTTGAGTTTCTGTTCATCATATGTAGGTACAGAGTAACTGTGTTGTCTCCTATACATTTGAGGATTACCTCTATTCCAACTTAAGCCTGATTCTAGCATATTTAAAACATAATAAATAAAAATAAAATAAAACTGCTGGCAAACTGCATAGATCCACTAGAGAGCCTGTGTAAGAGAATGTCTAAAAGTAAGTTGGCCTGTTGTTTCGATCCTAGCAGGATCTTTTTCAAAGGCTAAATGACAAGTAACAGTAACAGAAGGGACGAAAACACCCAGAGAATACAGGCAGGTTAATGAGCATGGTGAACACAAGGGGATTAGTAGGGGATTAGTAGACAAGGGATGGAGAGAAGAAAGAATATATAAAACATTTTAATTACATTTGGAAGTGTGCCAAAGTTGGGAGTGGAAAGGGTAGGCAATGGGGGGGGGGGGAGGGGGAGTAGTGAAAGGGAGAGAGAGAGATTGGAGGTATAAGGAGGACATTGTTGTGTTACTTCACATGTGTAAATGAAGGACTAACATATCTGGTATGCATTTTACCACAACACAAAATGAGTAAGGTACTTTGCACTAAAATGAAATACGTATAAGCAGGTTTTGTGCAAAGGATGATGTCCTTTTTTTATTATTTTGACGGAAAGCAAAATTTGTAAACTTCAAAACTGCTAGACTAAATCTTAGCCCTAAATTGATCTCTGTGGGACTGACCTTATCACAAAAAAAAAGTCTTTTAATCCCCGTCTGTTTTGAAATGGTCAAGGTACGTAGGTGGTATAATAAACATCTGTATTGGAATTTGGGATCTTGAGAAAAAGGGAAGGAATGTTTCTTGCGCCTGCCATATTTTTAGAGCATTGTAATCAAACATAACCGGCCTCAGTTAGAAAAATTCAGGTTTTATGTATTTGCTACCTAAAGTTATATGAAGTCACTCAATTACATGGTCAAGTGGAAGTTTAACGTTGTGCAATTTCTTTGACTTGCATACTCAACTCAATCATTTTTTTATCAGTAACGGTAAAAACTTTATCGACATATTTACTCGACTCTTTTGCAATCGATGCTTTAATATTGACCTGCAACACAAATTAATAGTCTCCATACTAGAGGATGAACTGCGTTTTGGTACTTATTTACTCCAATTGGTAATGGTAAGGGTCGTTATTCCTTTATTCAGATGTGTTCCAAACTTGGCTTAAATGTCTTAAATTCCTCCTACCTACTGCTGTCCCTATTCAGCATCTCCATTGGGTTCTTTGGTGTCATTTTAACATTCTGTTATGACCTAGGAGTGAAATAATAATCACTTTGATTAGATTTTTCTGTCTAGCGTACAGGCTTGTATGTTTGGGGTTGTTGTCTTGCAGTAGCCTGAATCAGTCGGGGTAACACTACCGTCAAAATGGTACCAATGCATCTCGGAAAATGTCTACAAAAAAACTCTTTGCGCATGATTCCATCGAATATGACTATATTCGTGGCCCCTCTCTTTGATATACCTGCCCAAACATGCAACTTGTAAGGATGTTTGGGTCTCCCGTTCACATTTCAGTCTAATGCAAACTCTCCCGTGACTGTCTAATTCAATAGTGCTGCACTTATCGGTAAACACGACGTTGTGGTAGGATACCTTCTGGAGGGCTAGCTCTCGAACATGGATGAGACGCTTTACTTGGATGGCATGTCTGATGCGTGGTGCGTTTTTAGTCTTTTCACAAATCCAGCCAAGTTCAGCCCGCTTCTATTTCTTGGACTGTAGAAGTGCATATATCGAACCCGGTTCTTTGCCAAAGTTCTCTTCTTAAGTCGGTTGAAGTTAGCTCCCCATTTTCCTTCAATAGTGCATGAATAATTTCACCGCACTGGGCCGTCATAATCTTTCTTCCACCTCTTTGCCTGTTACGTACGTTTCCTCTGGCATGAAACCTGGTGATAAAGTTTGCGACAGAATTTCTGGATATAACAGTGCCAACATCTCTTGGCTCTTTCCATACGGCATAGGGACGTTTCTACTGTAGTATCACAGCTCTTACTACTTTTAACTGAATTGTCGGTGAAATTAAACAACCTGGCATCTTTAACGTTTTAAGTTCTCTTGGGCGTTACCTACGAGAGAGTGATTCTCTGGACTGGGACACTCTTAAGTCTTAACACCATTATTCACCAGACTCCAAGCGCGTCCGCACATCACCATAACAACCTTTTAAAAATCTTACATAGATCTATTAAATTAAAATTTGATCGCTTCAAACAGGTTCTTCACCTAGCTTCATTCACTGATTTCAGAATTTGTTCTCAATCTCTGACAATTACCCTTAAATTGGCCCTTTTGTTTGGTTTGTTTGTGTGGGTAAATGAGCAGGATACTCACTTATACTTTCATAGTTTGTTACTATCTTGTTGTCTAAAACATGAATCAATGACTACAGAGCTCAGGAAACTAACCCAATTTTGTTAATCAAAACTTGCTAGGTATCAAAAAAAAACTATCAGTTCTTACTCATTCTTTGATAAATGAAACATTCCGTATCTGAGAGATTTTCTTAACCACAAAACGCCCCCATTTGCCATCCATAATCAACTTTATTTCATTATTTTCTTAATGGCCAATTATCACAACCAAAAAACAATAAAAAATGACTAATACTTTGATAGTTTGTTACTATGGAAGGATGTTCTCTTGTCCTCTAAAGTAGGAAATCAATGACTATCAAGTGCAGCACTGGAAACTGATGTTTTTTGAAACACTTGCCGTTAGGCCTATCATTGAAAAAATATGAATACTCACTCATATTTTGATAAAATTAAGGAAACACTATGGCTATAATTAAGGTATTATCATTTGCTTTGCATGGATGGTGTGGCATATATGTCTATTTCTTAAATCAATTGCAGCATGCAACCTCTTCCACTCACTCACTTCTGCCTGTGGAGAAGGCTGAGGCATAAGAAGTTTTCTTATGCCGAGGCATAAGAAAAAAACCAATCTCCTTATCTCACACAGCCTGTTAACATCAAGCTGCTGCTTATTCCCTAATGGGAAGTATTTCCATTAATTGTTCATGGACTGAAAAAAAATGCGACATCAGTTTTTGTGCCATTATCGCCCCATCCTGATAATAATTGTGAAATAAACTTATCTTCGTCATTGAGGGCTCCCAAAGCTCCTCCGATGGCATTGGATACTGAGGGTGGTGTAGAATAAACTTCCGCAGGGTGCTGAACTGTTTGGTGCTCTACAGAAGTCGCGCGCTCTGAAGGTCGTTCCCTCAATGCCTTTATTTCATGTTCCTGCTTCTGCAGTTGTTCCTGTTGCTGCTGAAGCAGAAGTTTTATCTTCCCCATGCGCACATCAAATTTGTCTTCAAGCCATTTCAAATCTGGTGTCGCAAATCCCTGAGCTTGTTAGAGGTGGAGTGCAGTTTAGCCATTCTTCCAGTACCTTCGGTGGAGTTCCTGCAGATGATATGTCTTCCACCGCATCAAACAAGGCCATCGTGGCTTGGCCAGCACAGTCCGGAGCCATCAGTTTGGTCCTTACGTGGTTGTCTCTAGGTGGGGCCTCCCCTATTACTATTCTGGATGCCATCTGTGAACAAGTTAGCCAAAAATTATCATCATTTGTTTTGGAACATACTGTACCTGTGTTTAACCAAAACTGTCTTCTGCTGGATTGATTTTTCCACTGCACCTTTCTTGTTCTTTGGCCGTTGTCCGTTTGCCTCAACTGGGTCCTTCAAAACAAATAGAAACACAATACCAGCAATTTTGCAAGGCAATAACTTACTACTGAACTAAAGGTTCTAAATCCATCCGAGCTAGACTCTTTTTTTGCGTAGGTTTACTCCCCAGCATTTTACAGTGGAGTGAACTGAAGCAAGTAAAGTGCCTCTCAGTAACTTTTTTTTCACCTTCCTTTTAGATCCTCTTCTCTCCTTTCAACCTTCTTTTTCTTTTACAGCATTGGTAACATTCGGAGGAGAATGTTCGATCGATAAATGGCAATAACCCTTTGTCAATAATATCCTTATAAAAGTCTGATTTCATAATGTGACAAAGGTACTTAAGGTACAGTACCTGCATAATGCATATTTCTTGTTAACCACCTCTTCTTCTATTTGCAATTTATGAAGTGAGCCCTCTTTTTAGCCCTTCATCCCTTGTAGCTTCAGCGAGCCTCCCTTTCAGATTTGTCCCCCTACCGGGTTGGAATGACGGATCCTTTCAGCACAATACGATCACATAGATCTATCAACTCCAGAGAACATGTCACCAAGTCTTCATCTTCTTTTTGCCGGTACGAGAAGAAACGCTGTTGCAGCTGGGCAATGCTTTCCCCTTCTCCAAACACCTTCGACAAAATACTGAAAATAACCTCTGGATTCTCCAGTGCAGCATCTCCACGGCCTGCGATCTCTCTCCTGGCCTTCCCCCCAAGATGATCTACGATGTAGTTCGCCTGTTCCTTTTTGGTCAACCGCCTAGCAGCTATCTGCCCTTTGATGTCTCTAATCCACTCTTCAATTCTGGGGTCTGTAGGGCGTTGAGGTTCTCGCGAAACCTTTCAATTCTTCGGTTAGCTGATACGTACACCGTACGCTGATCAGGGGACGCAGCACCATCTCCACAAGTTGTACCGTCCGATTGAGTAACTTTCTTCTTTAAAGCATCCACCTCGGCTGCAGCCTTCAAGGATTTTGTCTGTTTTCTCACTAAGGCGTCCTTTAATGCAACCAGTTCCAGTTTTAGCTGGTCTACCTCTGACATCTTGTCAGCTATACAGTATACCGTTGGTCCAACTAAAATCAGCAATATAGTACAGTCTTTACAGAAAATGGATTCGATCCTACCTTGTCTACTGCAACCTTTTCGAACATGCCATCTTGAAGAGGGGTTCAGTTCTGCACACCGGAATCCTGCCGACTACGCCAAATGTGACCAAGCAGGGGGTGGGGTAAATGATTGCACAACAAGCTTTCTTCTTTGTCTCTATCATTTAATGCTATCCTGGTGTTAACCGAACTGAAACCTTTAAACAAATAAAAAGAAAGAACAATACATAAAAACAAGCTCACTTAACAAGATAAAACAGAGCTTTTAACAAAATGACTCCTATTTACAATGCTATGAATCAACACATATAAGTACAGCAAATCTTATAAAGATCTTGGCAGTGATGATTACATACAGTCTGACTTTATTAAACAGCTGATGGTATAAAGGCAATTGTACGACAGAAAACATGTGAACGGGGATCCGCAAATGAGGTTTCCCTCCTTACTTCCAATATGCATGAGTTTTATTACCTTCCCTTTAAAAGATTCCACAAATGGTGGTAATACCCCTTTAAATACTGAACAATAGTAAACATGGTGTTTCCTGTCTCTATGCTGTTTACATTAACATCTATTAAGTAATGTTGAAAACTGGGGGTGTCCCTTTAAATAATCAACAACTCTATGACATCAATTCTCATAGCATCTGAACATTAAATACAGCACGATTTAAAACAATTCTTAATTAGCTCCTCAATCTGCTTTTGTTGAGCCATGATTTGAGCACTCTGCCTCTCTACAACTTCAGCCAGAGGTTTTTCTGCTTTAACTTCCTCCACAGCTCCATATCTTGTCGTCTTACTAACTTTTGTCTTTCTGTACCATTCAAGAGCCTGGTCCCTCGTCTCGAAGAAAATCCAATTCTGACCTTTCTAGGTTAAGGCGCCGCAGTTCCCTCTTAAGCCCTTCATCCCTTGTGGCTTCAGCAAGTCTCCCTTTATGTTAGCCTCCCTACCGGGTTGGAATGACGGATCTTTCAACACGATTCGATCATATAGATCCACCAACTCCAGAGAGCACGTCACCAAATCCTCATCTTCTTTTTGCTTGTGGGAGAAGAAACGCTGTTGCAGCTGGGCAATGCTTTCCCCTTCTCCAAAAACCTTAGACAAAATGCTGAAGATAAGCTCTGGATCCTCCAGCGCAGCATCTCTACGGCCTGCGATTTCTCTCCTGGCTTTTCCCCCCAAGATGATCTACTATGTAGTTGGCCTGCTCCCTTTTTGTCATCCGCCTAGCAGCTATCTGTCCTTTGATGTCTCGAATCCACACTTCAATTCTGTGGTCTGTAGACCGTTGAGGTTTCTCACGAAACCTTTCTATTCTTCTGTCAGCTGAAACATACACCATACACTGACCAGCAGACGCAGCACCATCTCCATTAGTTGCACCGTCCGATTTTGGTAGCTTCTTCTTTAGAGCCTCAACCTCGGATGCAGCCTGCCTTCAAGGATTTCGCCTGTTCCTTCTCTAAGGCCTCTTTCACCGAAACCAGTTCCCGTTTTAGTTGGTCTACCTCTGACATCTTGTCAACTATACCATCAGTCCAACTTAAATCAGCAATACTCTGTCTACACAGAAAAATGGATTCAATCCTACCTTGTCTACTGCAACCTTTCCGAACATGCCATCTTAAAGAGGGGTTCAGTTCTAGACACCGGTACCCTGCCGACTACGCCAAATGTGACCAAGCGGGGGGCGGGGGAAATGATAACACAACACGTTTTCTTCCTCGTCTCTATCATGTAATACTCTCTTGGTGTTTACCGAACTGAAACCCCTCTTCAAAGCACAACCAATTCTCTCTCTACGAGGTCATCACTGCACTGGTAGACTCTTTAATTGTCATAAAACAATACTACTGACAGTGGCCATTGGCAAATGCCATAAATCTTGAGTTTTGCAAAAAAACAAATTGTTACTGTCCTACTAGGCCCACTGAGTACCGAGCAGGCTACGCAAGTTGGGTTCGTAACTAACGAGTCTGGTTTGAATGTCGCTTGCTGTAAGGAATTTTTCGGTCACCATTGTCACTTGGGACCTGTTGTCTATAAGGCAAGTAGTGAGGACGCCATCAATGAAAATATCAATTGTTAAATAGTCCCCTACAAATTTAGTTCTTATGTCCTGTTTTGGTTTCCTTTGTTGTAAGGAGCGAGCCTCTTGTTGACAACACATCCGCCATTTGGCTCGCAACAGTGGATTCCATTAGTTTAATGGATTCTGTGATGATTGGGATTGCTGTTGTCCACTAGTAGCAGCAGCTTTTTTCCGGCACACCCTTTCAATATGTCCTGCAATTTTGCAAAACCTACATATAGGTCGCCCTTCAGGGGTTTACTGGTCATTAGGTCGACCCGGGTACCTGTTTGTTTGGGGTGGGGCTGTCTGTAGCTTGGCTACCTGCTCACACAGGTCCTTAACTGTCTGCTCGATACCTCTCTGCCATGACGATAACTGTAGTTGCAGAGAGGACACATCGCTCAAGGCACCATCTCTCTGTGAGCGCTGATCTGCTTTCACTTGGCTGTGGAGTACCGGTGGTTCTGTCAGAAACTCCTGCTCCAGGTGAAGTGCCTCTTCTTTTAGCTCATTAAATGACTATTAACGATGTTCCCAGCTGTGGAAAACACTCTTTCCGCTGGTACAGAGGTTGATGGAATGCCTAAATAACACCTGGCAAGTTTTGCCATGGTTGGGAATTTCCCACCATTTTTTTTGCCACCACTTGTTTAGAATTCAGTCCCTTTGCTCTTGTTTCTGAAGCATGTAAGCTTCAAATTCGCGTTTGACAATGTCTGCGGCAGTTTCATCGGTATCATCATCATCATCATCATCATCATCATCATCATCATCATCATCATCATCATCATCATCATCATCATCATCATCATCATCATCATCATCATCATCATCATCATCATCATCATCATCATCATCATCATCATCATCATCATCATCATCATCATCATCATCATCATCATCATCATCATCATCATCATCATCATCATCATCATCATCATCATCATCATCATCATCATCATCATCATCATCATCATCATCATCATCATCATCATCATCATCATCATCATCATCATCATCAGAATCTGACATGAGGAAGTCCATTGCTGTTGCATTCTTTTTCACAGCTGGCTCTCCTATGTCATCATCAGGACGATCGTGCTCGTATTGGAGGGCCAGATCTACTATTAGGGCGTCATACGCTGCCTTTCTTGAAGTCTCATCCAGAAATTTCATGTTCTTGAATCTAGGCCAGTGTTCTTGAATCTAGGTTCAAGAACACTGGCCTTCGTTACCATGTCGTCCTCGTCCCAGTGAAATCTCTGATGGATATCGGCGGCAGTAGCTTCGTTGAATGATACAATCGCGCGGTAATCTTCATCTGTAGGTGTCAGGTGTTTAGATGTCATCTTCAGCAAAACGGGCCGTACACATGATATGCTGGTTGTAGTAATAATGACGACGACTGATTCATTTAATTACACCTTTAATGAGGTTTTAAACAACAAAACACAACCAGCAAAACGAACCCAAGTATATAACATGTATAAGGCAGAATAATACATGGAAGGCCGTAAAGGCCAAAAACACATACAGCTAAGATTAACAATATAATACAATAACACCACATTCTCCCCATCTAAAAGAGAAACCAGAAAAACACTTGACAACGTTCGACATAGAAGTATGTTAAAGGTCCAAACGATCAGGAGGTTTACCTTTCCTCGCTGAACGCCTCATGCTTAAAGTCTCTTTTACAGCCAAACTATCCTCAGCTTCACAACCCACTGGGATAGAGCCTTTTTTATCAACACTTGGGGCTTCCTCAGTTAAATGCCTACTATCAACTAAAAGTTCAGTTCCATTTCCGCCCTTAGGCCCTCCCCTGAGGTCATTATTCTCTACCACACCAACAGGGGCTAGATGACGGAGTGAGACTGTCGATTCTCTGCCGTCCTGAAAACGGACATGAGCATACTGGGGGTTAGTGTGGTATGTGGAAAACTCAACTGGATTGGATCAACAGAAATTGTAATTATGAATAACAAACAATACACAGCTGATCTGGGCACAGTCAAATAATAAAATAAAAAAACTTACAGTTGTGAGGTGCGCACCAAAAAGTTTAAGTAAATACACTTAATTTAAATGTCATTTGTGGTGGGTTGGCCTGATGGTGACATCAAGTATTCCACGACATCGGATCTTCCACGACAACAGATCTTCCACGACATCAGTATAGTTGAACATAATAGTATAAAAGGTATTATGAATGTCTCCCACAAAATAGTATCCCTTAATTTATAAGAAATAGTGTCCCAGGATATCCTTTGCAGTAAAATAACGTCCTTTATAACAAATTGTGTCCCCAAAATATCCTTTATAACAAATTAATATCCTTTATAACAAAGTGTCCCGGAATATCCTGCTTAAGGATGCACAGAACCATGGCTAAATAATTAGCATCCAATTAACTCAACACGCAATGCAATCGATAAAATACTTTAGGGGGGTTTGCCTAGATCTTGGTGTGATACATTCCAATGCTTCTTCATGTTCGATGAGACATTGTCAATGAACAATTCAGTTTCTGAATCTTGCTACTCTACAACATGAGTTTTCTCATTGGAGCTGTTCTTTGGTGTGACCTTTGACCTACAAACTTTCTCAAAATGTTTCAACTCACCACATTTATGGCATTTGCGTATTGTATGCTGGGCAGTTTTCTCCATGTAAGTTGCTCCGTTCCAGTTGTTTTCTCGACTTAAGACTCAGAAACTCCTTTTCCGTTTGGGGTTAGCGATATGTTTCTGATCCCTTCCTTCCCATCTGTGGGTCTTGGTACATTTTTTGTCACTTTGGATCTCTCCTTTGATTGGTGGTTTTGAGTCTGATTAGCATATTTCAGATGAGGTGTCATACGCTGCTTGGGTAAGGGCCCAACTAGACAAAATCCTCTGGATGTCTTTAATAATATTAAATCTTGATAGCATGTGTGGGATCTTCTTTTGTGTTACACAGTTTCTGCAGCTCATGACGGTGGCGCACTATTGACAGAAGACCTCTTGGTCCATGCCTGACCCTGGCCAAAAGCTGCTGCTGTGGCCTCCCAAAAGAGCTTCCTTTCTTACTGGCAGGGGAGGCGTCCTACAGCAGGAGTGCCACCTACCCCTATGCCGGTCGCCTTGCCAGACTCTGGCGAAATGCCGCTCCTGTGGCCTCCCAAAGAGCCTCCACTTTTACTTGTAGAGTAGGTGTTCTACAGCAGGGAAGCCACCTACTCCTATGCCGGTTGCCTTGCCGGACCCTGGCGAAATGCTGCTGCTTTGGCCTCCCAAAGAGCCTCCTTTTGGACTGGTAGGGTAGGTGTCCTACAGCAGGAGTGCCACCTTCTCCTATACAGGTCACCGGAACCTGATGAGTTGGAAGAGGATGTTTTTCTGATCTCCCGATCTTTCTTGTCCAATGTGACCGACACATTCTTGTCTTAAGGGAATAGAATATGAATTACAGCAAGTGACGGTGTTCACCTTTCTTTAATGGGTGCAAAACCAAAACCTGCCGGAATTTAAAGTAAATGGAGAGCTCTAAGAATTATCTGAGTTTCCTTTTTGAAAGCAGCTCTCTAGTACACTCATCTTGATGGAGTTGTTGGAAGCAACCCACTGCAACCTTCCTGATAATATCTACAGACAATTTGTGATGTGAATTTGGTGCTTTTGTGTGCTTGTTTGCTCTGTTGTAGAAACAACTAAACGTCTGGTTTGTCTGGGTATCAAAGACATTGGGATTTTTGTCAGTACTCATACTGTTTTTTTAGTATTCCCCAGGTGGCTTCCAGCATATATCATTGTGATTATAGTTTGTGTAGTATGACGACCAAGTTATCATCCATACTTGAGGTGTGTACCCCTACCCAGAATGAAGCTGGTAGTTTTAGGGCATGGCGGGCATCCATGAATGCCTTCAAGGCAGCACACATCCTCTTACTAATGTGATACACTCACTCTTCCTTTCCAGTTTCCTCATCAACATTTAGGCAGGCCAAAGTTTTGATGAACCCTGGATATAAGATGGTTTCGGCTAAATTTAAAGGTCTCTGTAATTTAAGCTTAAGCAGTGACAAAGGACCCAAAAAGCAAAAAACATTCTTTGAAATCCCAGGAATGAAGATGCAAAGACCACGAAACCACAGATCTACTACATATATGGCGGCTTATGGAGTTTTTGAAAACATATCTAATTTATAAGAAATTTCACGGAAAATTAAGGAAGAAATTAATCTGTATACAAACGCGGGTTTCGTTGTGATTACTGTAGGTACTGTACGGAGCGTGGGTTATGTCGCAATCTGCATTAGCGTAGATGACGTCACGTTCTGTACTGTTCAAATCATATTGGAAATGTCCATCCTTAACGATTAAAAAATCGTTTCTCTGTCAAAAACGTTCTCATACTTTGACAACATGTTTGGAAAATTATAACTTTTTAAGGTAACTTCTTTCGGCAACCAGACAATCTTTTTAATAACTGAGGATCTCACAATTTTTATAGCAGCTGCCAGTACATAACTTGTAATAATTGTGTCGCATAGGTGGGTGGTACAAATGGGACCCAGATCAGGATTGACTTGATTGTTATGTGGACTCATATATTGTAGCATACACTGATTAGTTCATGTCACCTTTCATTGTCTTTTACCTAGTGGTTATAATACAGTAATGCATACTGAGTGTGGACGTAAGACAGGCAATTCTTTGCTATTGAATGAAAATGAAAGAGCCCCCTCTCTCTCTCTCCCTCTTCCACCAAGAAGACAAAAATATATAGAATAAAACTCAAAACAAATCGGCTAGAAAGAGTAATTGTTATTTTATTAGTCGGCTGTTTCTTTTATTTAATTTTATAATGCACATAATGACAAAATTTCACCAAGGTTTAATGAGAAAAAGGTTTGACTATAAATTTCTTGTTTTATCATGCATTTTATTTAACCCATACTGGTAATATATATTTATATATTTGAAATTGGAATGAGTCGTAAAATCCATATCAAGTTTAAAACAAGAAAAGGAAAATGAGTAAATGAAACACTAGATGCGCAACGAAAAAATATACAAATTTTACAAGATATCCTAAAAATGCAATTAAACAGCAGATGATGTTAAAAAGGGACACTTGGTGTCAAGCAACACTAAAAGGCAAGCAAGCAAGCACATTTAAATCTTTTAAATTATATGACATTAATGTATTAATTTGAAATGATAAATGTGGTAACATGTCAAAAGTATTTCACACAATATTCACTACCGGTCTGCAGAGGTCATCTCTGTTGCAGCTTTGCTACAGGACTGACCACAAGGCTGATATGTGATGACCAGGACGTGATTTGTCTGCAGATTTACTTCAGTTTCGTATTAATGGCAAGAAATCATCTCTGAACAATGCGCCACATTTCCTAGGCTTCCTGTTTTTAAGCTAGAATTAAAAACATGAATTTCAGATATCACCTCAATTTCAGATCTATATATTGCAGATTTTGGTTTTATATTGACCATAAAAGCTGTAAGTTTATACTATTCTTTGGAAAGTGGGAATGATAACAGGATTAAAGCTAACAAAATGGTCAATAGGGGAAAAAAATATGTTTCTTCGCAACAGAACTTTCAAACTAATAACATTTTGATTGATATATTTATTTATATATTTGATACTGTCGTACTTACATCAACAATTTTCAGGCAAGGAAAATGTTTGACAAAAATACATTACATGTTAATTTTACTTTGTTTTTTAATAAATTTTTACAGTACAAATAACATGAAATTGAATATCAGAAATAATTCTTATTTAAGACATCACAGTCAAAATATGACTCTTTGCATAATTTCTGTAATGACATTTTGTAATAAACATTTCATATGAAATTTCTTGTTTTTGAATTACTTTTTGTGAACATTAAAAAGTTGCCTGTAAACTACAATTTTGTGATTGCACAAGATGTGATTGCACAAGAACATTCCTACACACACTTTTTAAAAGTGCAAAAAACACTCCAACACTATTTTGACAACTATTACTGTACTAGGAATATTCGATACACCAATGTTGCATTCAAAGTCCTACAAGATTCATGCAATGAGTTTAAATTATTTCATTTCTTGAGGTCAGCCCGAATTCTTACATGCATAGAAGGCTGAGTACTTCTGCTACAGAAATAATGGTAGCTTAAGTAGAAATATGGTAGCTTTTTAAAAATCGCTTGAACTTCACAGACAGAATAAATTTCTATTAAACACCAGAACACGAGAAATACTAACTAGAGATGAGAGGTGTGATGAATTTATCAAAAATGTTGTGCACTCTGACGATTCTTTCAATTATGACGACTATGTACAGCACAAATAAACTGAACTAAAATTCCTAAGAGTTACAAGTTAAAATGTCTAAAACAACAGGTGCATAATTTTTTATAGAAAACTGTTAACGACAATCCCTGCCCCACCCCCCCCCCCCCACCACCATCCAACCAACCTACCTTAAGTGTAGAAATAACGGGTCCCTCAAAAGTCCATAAACATATATATATATACAGGGATGTGCCCAGGATTTCCTGAGTGCCGAGTATACTGATCGCCGTCCTGCGGGAGGGTCTAAGGGGGAGGAGGTGTCCCCTTCCCCTTTGAGAAATTTTTCGATTTTTGAAGGTGCTCAGATGCCAAATGCTGGCACTTGTGTAGCTTTTTAAGCACATACACTAGTTTCGCTAACAATTTACATTTTTTGTGTGAAATATATTGTTAGGAATGTCGGGATTTTAGATGAAAATAGTGCTGGGCGGGATTCACGATTTTTAAGACAGTGCTGGGCGGTAATTTTTAGTGCTGGGCGGGGCTGCCCAGCGTGGGCACATCCCTGTATATAAATCAGACAACCAATACATTCAGTACTACATCTCTGTTAGACTGGTACCATCAGCAGCAATGGATTACAAGATCTACGCTAGGGAACACGTCCCTCCCTCTGTTGTATCAACCTGACTGGTACCACCGGTCTTCTTGGAGGATGACTTTGGCTTCCTTGATGGTTGGGGTTCTGTCGACATGCTGTCACTGTCGTCGGAATCGTCCCTGGTCTTTGACTTGTCTCCGGCTGTTTAATAAAATTAATAAAAAAAGTAGTAGGAAGAAAAAAAAATTCATATGACATGAGCCAGATGGAATACTTTGCAAGGTTATCACATACTGTAGCAAAATTATCTATACCAAATAGTAAGATGTCATGAACGTTTTTGGACATGTGTAAGAACCTTAGTGTAATTGTCAGTATTTTTAATATGATATAAACAAATAACAAAAACTCATAAACTTTTAATTCCAAATTTTCAGTGTACACATATTACTCCCTGACTGATCTAACAGTGTCATGAGAAGACTAACTGGTGATTCTGGGAAACAAAATTTAGTTTTGTCGACATTTAAGGGTCCAATTAACAAAAAATGGCACTTGGGCAATGATGGTCATACGTAGATAGAGACTTCCGATTTTGCAACCTTGCTTTACCTCCCGCCTGCCCCTCTTATTTGCTTTCAGTTGCGCAAGTAATGCCATGATCTCAAGAACTCTGCCTAAACCTGTGTGATATTAAAGGACACAATGTTGCACAGGGTTTTTTCAGTACTGGATGAGGGTTCTTTCCCGATAAACACAAGTAGTGCAATAATATACTCGGTGCTGTGGCCGAGTGGATTAAGGGGGTTGCATTTTTAGCAATGAGGAATAACAATCCGGAGGTTTATGGTTCGATTCCCGGCTGGGTAAATAGTAAGGAGGGTTTGTCATCCAAGAACAATCTATGGTTTTCCCATCTGCAAATGACTTTCTAAATTGCAAAGATTCCAAATTTGAGATAAAATGTTGAATTGGAAGCCACCCGTGGTATAAGTTGTAATCCATAGGCCCTTGCCGGCTTCTCCCACATTTGTGGTCGCTTAAGCATCCTAAAAATATCTGCTGATTATTATTATTAGATTTTATTAGCCAATATCTATAAAACACCATACAAGCAATTAGTCCATATGAATGATTAAGGCGCATGATATTTGCAACAATCCCTGTTGCCAACTTGACTTTTGATCAGTTCCCCGAAAAATACTTACCTTTTTTGGTCTTCTTTTTATTTTTCTTGGGTTCCCAGGGGCCTCTCCGGGGATCGATTCCGTAGCACTCCTCAATCGAATCATGGTCGTCAAAGTCACTGTCGCTGTATCGGATAAACTTGACCTGTACATCAGAGGCGGCAAAAGCCCCCTGGGACGGTCCAGCTTTGTTCCCCGGAATGCTCGGCGGTATGGGAGGGAGACAGGGCCCATCGCTGATGGACTGTTTCTCTAATTTCTTAGGCAAGTCCGATCCGTAATCTATAAAAATCCGTTTTAGACAACAAAAGTTACAACAGGTGCCACAGAGTAGGACGAATCAAACGTTTTGCAGGGAAAATTGTTTTTGTTTTTTGGTTCTTTACTTTTCTTGTCATTGGCTATGATCTGGTGATGTCAAATGACAACGGGTGGTGCGGCCGACTATAACGATTGTCTTTGAAATATAACGGCCAGCTAAAACCTCTCTGCAATAGCTAACGGTCTACCAGTTACCAGAAAAATTTGCCACTAGGTCATCTGGTGCAAGAATGTCTAAAAAAAAAATGAGACAAATGCAGAAATAAAGATAATTATACTCCAGGGTCTTTTTAAAGTTCCAAAGGAAAAATGAAACCTAAAGTCTTGTCAGCTTGAATTGATTTGGGCTTTATACATGACATTTCTTAGTCATTTTAAAATTTATTTGTGTTGCATTATTTTTTTTACAATCTCTCTTATAATCCATGTTCTATGAAAGTCCTGTTTTTCTCACAATCACCAAACCACACCACCAATTTTCTTTCATTGAAAACTACCGTGAACTGTAGACAGATGCTCGACACATAAGTTTAAAATGTCGTGAAGTGTAAGATTCTGTCAGGGGCAAAGGGCACACCCTAATACTGTACGCATCATGCAGTTGACAGCAAATGAGACATTAATTGACATCAATTAAATGAATGAATTTGCATCTCATTACCTTTGAACGATGCTAACACCCTTTAATCAGGAAACAATCTTTATAAAATGTTGCTCATATATGCTGATAGGTCAAACAGTTCTACCTTCAGCACAAAGCCTGTTGCTGCTGGCTCGTTTGATTTGTGACGTTAATATTCACTACACCTGTGCTTTGACATGGAAAGTCTGGGAATTAATTTTCCAAAGGCCGGATATCTGGCAGGAATTTTGTTAAGGCACTTTGGCAAAAAGTGGTTTTAATTTTTTGTGTCAGCTAATCTTGCAGGAATGTTGACAAGATGAAGGGGGGTAGGGGAGTGTGGGGAGGACAATTCTTGACATTTTGTTTTTTGTACTTTTTTTGTTATTTCGAGCCCTGCTATAAATGTGATGCAATACTGGTGCTGTGGCCGAGTGGATATAGGCAGGTGGCAATTGAAGCAATGAGGCTTAGCAATCGATATGTGGCAGGGTCATAGTAAGGTGGGTTTTTAATCCAAGAGCAATCTATGGTTTTCCCATCTGAAATGACTTTCTAAATTGAAAAGATTCCAAATTTGAGTTAAGATGTTGAATTGGAAGCCACCCGACGTGTAAGTTGTAATCCAAAAAACCCTTGCGGGTTTCTGCCACGTTTGTGGTCGCTTAAGGGTCGTATAAATAACTGCTGATTAATAAAGATCATTATTGATACTGTTCGGAATAAAGAGAATATTTCATAACTCACTGTCTTTGTTTTCATCGCCCTCTATCTTGGGGACTTTCTCGTCAGTGGAATGCAGAGAAGATGCCGAAGAAGATGACTTGCGTTTCCTCATCGATTCCTCTTCTGCGAAGAGAAAATTTCTGTCAATTTTTCCCCGTTATTATTCGTTTCACTGTCATCTGTCTTCACCTCTATGCAGTATACAGTATACTCATTCAATTCATTCATACTTTGCCTCTTGTACAACGACATATCCCGACTGTGAATAATTGCTGCCATTTTTTTTTTAAGGCAGCTTTCGGAATTTTCCTTAACAAATTTACGAAAGCCTACCAAGTATTACTCCAGATTGTAAACTGATCAGACCTTGGGTTTTCCACCAACCCAAGGTTAATAAGCTAGAGATTGATTCTCAATAGTTTTACCAACCAACCAGTCTGTTTACCTGAAGAATTAGAAGAACTGGAGAAATCGCTGCCTTCCTCTTCAGTCTTGTCGTCCTCGGGATTCCGTACTGCTTGGTTCTTTTCTCTTTCGGCTGCCTGAAAAGGAGATAAAGCAAAATATATGCCATATGGTAAAATGATTCATTATCAGCATCCGACGCATCTGTAAGAAATTGGAGAAGAGAAATCCAGTACCAGCATCTTCTTCACATCAGAATTTAAAGTCTTCTCTCCTGATGTATTCACGGTCCGAAACAGAAACATAAAAATTAGAAAATAGTAGAAGACGGACATATATGCAAAATATCCATAAATTTTCGATATTCTAAGAAAGTGATCTGCAAAGAAACAAAACAAATAGGAAATATAGAAACTCCCAATAACGCAACAACCTGGTCTTTAAACTTAACAAGAACCGAAAGAGAATCAATCGTTTCCCCAAAAACAAATTGTGGTATTCTTCTTACAGAAAGGAGATATATTCACCTTAAATCGTCTCTGATACTTCCTCTTTGCTTTCGGTTTGTTCTCGATGTCCATGAGCATCTCGAGACGTTCCTTCAATCGAGTCCAGTCTTCGCTGTGCTGTTTACCTTGTGCCCAGATGTCCTCCTCCATGAGTAGAGCTTCTTCAAAATACTTACGAGCCTCCTTGTAATGCGTCAACATCATGTTGATCAATCCCACAAAATAAATAGCTCGGGCGGTCTGCTGATGGGTCCCCAGGAGAGCCTTGCGGCCTTCCAAGGCTCTGAGAGCCAGCTTGAGTGCATCTTCGTATCTGGCGGCGAAAATCAGAGACGAGTGAAAATAAAATCAACGTTGAAAGATCAAAATCAAAGATATCGTTGACAGGGATGACATGGTGGGTATTTCTGTGATTCTTATTCAGGTTGGACACCTTACTGTACCTACTGAAGGTCCCCATATGATTTTGTATAGAGTGAGTTACCCTCCATCCCCTATTGGCATGGCAAGAGTTGGTATCCATATATCTAATGGGTGTTACTTTTACAGTATGACGTTTAATAAACGTACAACTGAATGTCATTCATTGGTCCACACATTTTATCTTTTCAGAATAGCCCTGGTAGTGATCTGACCAATGGACGCTCCATGTTTCACACAGATATCAGGGATAGGGTATACATGATTTTCGGAGCATTATTAGCAGGAGACTTTTCAACGCTCATTACAGTACACGCCGGAGCACATCATTACATATATGACCCTCTCAAAAATGATTCATGGATACAGCTGTTTGGTAGCTTTATCTACAAGCCACAGCTTTTTGCATCTCGTGACTTGAAAATGATTTTTCACATGTGACTGTCACTGCTCTTCACTCACCGCTCCATTGAGAAATAGGACATCGCCATATTTTTCAGCAGTAGACAAGTCTTTTCTGTTCCGCTCACCCCCAACGATTCCTCAAGTTTGAGAGCCTCTTTGTAAAGCTCCACAGCTTTCTCCTGCCTCCCCATCTCATGCATGCATGCTCCCATACTGACCAGGACGTTGGGCATTTCCATGTGTTTGAGCGACCCGGAGATGTTTGTCAGCATGTCCAGGGCTTTCTGATAATGGTCCAAGGCTTTGACCATGTCGTTATGGACGTACGTGAAGTGCGAGCCCGGATCTATCACTCCGATGGTCTGCCAAGTGGTACCCAACGACAACAACGAACGAGCCGTCAGGAAATGCTCGCCGAGAAACTTCTCACGGATACGTAAGGCCTTCTCTACGTATGGCTTTGCATCCTGGGCAGACGCTCTCCTTTTTACCTCTGCCAGACGCCCCTGCCCCACCAAGACATCGGCTCTCACCTGATAGCAGTGGGCAAGACTCAATTGAACCTCCTGCGATTTTTTGTTACGAAGAGAATTGAGAATTTTCTCTGCTTCTGTCAAGACCTTCAGGAGAGGTTCTGCCGGCTCCCCCGCTAGTAGAAGCTGGTACATCTCATGACACTTATAGTCCACGTACGAATGCATCTGTTTATTCTCCTTCATAATCTGTGCTCTCTTTTGGAAGAAGGCCCTTCTTTGCTTTGGGACCATCAGGTGACTCACTGCCATGTGGAGCCATTTGGTGATCTCAGGTGAGTCGTACTTGGTCGAAGACTGAAGCAGCGCGAGGACTTCTTGATAGTTGGCGTGATCTGCATCCCTCTTGCTGAGTGCCTCCACGTAATCCTTCTCCATCAGGTGGCAGATTTTACGTAATTTCCCCCCGTAATGGTGGATGAATTTCTTCTCTGCGTCTCGATATATCTTCCCTTCTTCTTCGTTATCCAGGACCAACTGCTGTATGAAAGATCTCAACAGGAGGTGCATGCTGTACCTCATATCTCCTTCCTCGGGGTCGTTGGGCCCCCGGGCCTCGTTCCTGTCGCTCTCAAGTAGGCTTCGATACATGATCGCTTGCAAGTCCAACTGCAGCTCGACTCTAGATCTCTTCTTCAAATCCAAAATATCTCGGGCGGCCTTTAGAGAGAAAGTGCCTGGAATCACTGCCAGCTTGATCAAATGATTCTTGTGATCGTTGGGGAGGGCTCGAATAGAACTCTCTAGGCAGAGGCTGAGCTGATCAGAGGCAGCCAAATTCAGATGAGTTAAGCTATGTATGATACCTCTCCCTTTACTCTTAGTATTCTGTAGGTATTTCAGCAGATCCTTCGGCTTTATGGTCCCGTCTTGGAATCTGCTGCCGAGGACTCTGATCGCCAACGGAATCTTCCCGCAAAATCTGACAAGTCCCTCGCAAGTGTCCTTATCGATGTCGGTGTTTCTGGCATGATGCTTCATCATCGCGACTCCATCCTCCAAGTTCATTTCGTTATCCCCTTCCAGGGAGAAACAAGTTACCTGCAAAGGAAAAAGAAAAAGACAACACCCTGGAACGGTGAAATGGCATATCTTTTAGCAGAGGTGGAATTTTTTGTTGAGATATCACAATTTTCTGCTCTCTCATGAATAGGAGTGTTGGGGGGGGTATTATTAATAATAAAAATCATACTTATTTATATAGTGCACTATACCGACCGTCTCAATGTGCCTTACAAGAAAAAAAACAAGAAACAAGTACAGAAATGCAGCATAGTAGAACAAAAACTTAAAGATACACGAAAGGATTGAAAACATTACAAGGTCCAATGAGGGTACCACGTGAATAAGTGAGTTTTTAAGACGCTTTGAAAATTGTATTTGGTAGGGGTCTTCCTAATGTGGGTTCGGAGAGTGTTCCAGAGTTCGAGGGCAGCAAACTGAAAAGAACGCTCACCGTATGTCTTCGTTTTAGTTTTTGGTGGCTTTAGGAGAAATAACAATGCTTAGATCTGAGTGAGCGAGTTGGAATTTATAAGGTGAGTCAGTTGGAAATATAGTTTAGGGCAAAACCATGGATGGCTTTGTATAAAGTGAGGGTGAGAAGTTTGTACTTTATTCTTTCAGAAACAGGAAGCCAGTGGAGTTGGTGGAGAATAGGTTTTATGTGGGATCTGTTATCTGTGAGGGTTGCTAATCTGGCAGCAGTGTATTGAAATGCGCTGAAGCTTAGAGATTTGGTAAGCAGGAAGACCAGAGTGGACCGTTCACAGGTAGAGGACCGTGGGCTAAAAGGCACCCAAGTGCACTTGACACTAAACTGCAAGAGTGCAATTGTTGTGAGGAGATAGCAAAGTGAGGAGTGCAGTAAATTCTATCATTCATTTTGGACTGTTCATATGTAAAAATTTATTTACAGTGTGAAAACATCAATACTTTATGTCCCAGGCAGCTAATGACAAAGAAGCTTTAGTATCTTTAATTACTAAAGCAGGTAATTAACCCCCCAAAAAAAACCAAAATATGAAAAATGTTTATTACTATTAGACAGGTAGAAAAGTGATTAATGCTTCAGATATATGGTCATCCAAGATAATGCAATAAGGTAATGCCTGTGGAACCATTTTTCCTGATGGTACAAAGAGAAAAGAGGAAGTGGGAGGGGAAGGGGGTAAGAGAAGGGAAGAGTCACCAAATAATGTTGCTGTCGGTTACTGAAAGACTTTTAAATTGATGCAATCTTTTTGTCCAAAATATCTTATCATATCCATCGCTAATGTGGAAGGTCACAAATGATATATGTAAGGGATATTTTTGAACGAACCTTTCTAGGATTCAGACCACTCCTTTCGAGACCTGTACGAGAGGTTATGACGATCTTGAGCTGTGAATTCATCAGGTTGATGGCCTGTCTGATAAGATCGACGAACGGCTCAGAATTGATGTTTGGTTTGTCTCGAGTACCAGGATCTAGGAGGTAGTCTGCACTGTCAAGCAGCAGTATGGTGCCAGCTATGTATGAAAATCAAATGTGGAGTGGACCGTTGAACGGTAGAATATTTCACAGTCAGTTATGTCTTATTATCATCACACTTGCACAGGAATTGCACAGAAAAGTTTAGGAATTAGTGAATGTAATTAAGAACTGGTCTGTTACGGGACCTAAACCTGGTGCCCTTGGCAGAGAGGCGCAGACAAAGTAGAATCATCTTATTTGCTAAGGGCATCTATGGTCAGGCTCAGATCCCTATTGACTGCCTAAGAAAGCCTCTGCGTAGGAGTCGGAACATGCACGATATGCATTTCTGCCAACTGTATGCCAGTACCAATTGCTATAAGTATAGTTTTTTTCCAAATACAATTAGGGATTGGAATAGTCTGCCTTCAGACCTCATTAGTAGTTCCAGTGGTTCTGTGAATCCTGTCACTTATATCAGTACTCGGGTCAGATCTAATTAATTACTCTCTTGACGTGTGTGTGGTGAGATATTGTCCCTTTTTGCGGATGTGTCACCGTATCGAAGACGAAGAATGTCATAGTAAACATAGTATGAACAAAGAATGCAATGCAATTTCGCTGTAAAAGTTTGGTATTAATTTGACGATTCAACAAAATATTGGATCAATGTTACATAATTCCAATGTTTCAAGTTTGAAGAATGGTTTGAACTTAGAAAAGAACAAAAACTGATGCTGTAACTCGATTGACCTTTGGCAAAGGGACTTGTGCAAATTATCTTAGGTCACACACGACGCAAGAAAACCTAATCCACATTGTCTGAGTGTACCAGGTAACAGCTATCATTATTATCGCTACACTTTGAAATATTGCTGCTTATTCACTATGGTGACCCTGTGGTCTTGCAAAAACTACTGAAGCTTGTCGGTAACTTCCGTACCACAAGTATTACAAAAGATGAGGAGACATCTGCATTGATAAAATGAATGTATGAACAGAAACTGACAGTTAATGAGAAAAATGTTAAGTGTCCAAAGTAATGTGTAGCAGTTTTGATGGGTTCTTAAACTTTTGTCTCACATTAAATACTACGATTTCTATACAAAAACTGCTATACTTTTTCTGTAAGCAATTTGCAATGCGATACTGGAAAAAATCATTCCCTTGGCTATGAGAATACATGACATTGAAACGAAAATGGATTGATAGGCAAGATAGAAATAGAACTGAGGAAGATATCTATGATTGTTGTAGTTATAATTTTATGTAATATAAGAAATCAAGCTGCAATGAAGTACTTCACACAACGTGCTGTGGATCGGATATTTGTGCATATATATAGAAATCCATTAATGTGGTTACTGTTGTTGACAAATTACTATAATACTTGACTCGCCTGCTTTGGACGGCCTGAAGTTTTTCACCAAGCTGAAGAGGACTTCTGGTTCATAGGTTTTACATTCTACATTAAGCCTATGTAAGATTGCAAAGAAGGCGGCTTCCACTGTCGTTATCTCACGCAGGTTGACTGATATCAACTGGTGCAACCGCAAAAGCCGGTGGCAGGCTTCGTACGCCAGTCTGGTCTTTCCCGCTCCAGGCATACCACTGATACAGATGACATGGATGTATGGCTGCTCTTCGTCCAGGACTCCAATCACACTGGCAACCAAAAGAAGGTGATTAAAGATGTTAGGTGTGTGTGTATGTGTGCATGGAAGGGAAGGGGGGGGGGATGTGTGGTATCTGAGGCTGGTAGCTGTGTAGGTGGGGTACTGATGTATGGATAGAAGGTGGATCGTTGGTAAGTCAGAACAAGTTATTTCAGTAACACTGTTAGAGTCATTTTTGTTAAAGGCATTAATTGATGTATGATTTTACATCATGTAGTACTTACATTAATTCATAAAACAAAGCAATGTCATTTAAAACATATTAACTGCAATATGGGAAACCAACCAACTGCAGAAATCGATGCAAATGTTTCTCTCGGAACATTTGTTGCAAACTTACACACTTGCACAAACAATTTAATTCTCCTTTTCTTGAAAGCATTCAAAGACTGGAATTCTTGGAACCAAATGTTCATAGGATCCATGTTATTGGAAAGCTTTGGGGTAACTATCGGGTCCATCCCTTCAAATCAAAGTTGCAAGTTCCACTGCCACTAGATTGAACTGTTTTCTACCTCCCCACCCCCACCTGGCACCCTCCCCACCCCCTCATCCCACCTTCCTCTCCTTTTTTTATAACAGATTACAGAATATGAAGATATACTTGTAATAGAGATCACTACTTCACCCTCACTCAGTGTATCACCCCAACTGCCTGTGAAATGTACTCATCCTACTATTGTATATCTACATGTACAAATTTACAGAATGATAATCTGTAATTTACACAAAGATATGATCACCTTTGAAGCAAATCTTCTCTGCCAAAGAATGGTCCTTCCAAGGCTGATGACTTGCTGTTTTCTTTCTGGACTACAACTTCTCTTTCTCGTTCATACTCGTCAATCGCCTCTACGAGATCGGTCCTTCCAATTTGATCTAGCCCTATCTTTAATATTTCTAAATCGGTTTCATGCATCAATCTCTTTTCCTCCAAGATATCAAACAATTCCATGGGATTTTTAAAACTCATGGTGTATTCTTTACCAAGCTTTTCTTTCAAAGCAAACTTTAAAGCGGCAGTGTCGTTTTCCTCACACTCTTCAGATAGAAATGCCAGAAGGCGTCTGTAGGTGTTGATTCCTGTAGTAGCCATAATGAAGTCGTTTGCCCTGTGGAGATAATAGATAAATAGAAAATGTAGGACAAAACTGACACTGAAAATATTTTAAGCTTCACAAATGTGTCAAATCTAAAATGTGAATACTATTATGTAGTGCTTATCAGTTTGTACCAGAGATGCCATAAAGCAAACTCACAACAAATAGGTATTTTAATGAAAATGAGGGGATCCTATATATAATGACACTTTGAATTTCCTGTTTGGAAACAATCAGTGAATGCAATGTAAACTTCTGAAATGGACCCAAAAGGCTTAAGAAAAGGAGTGGACAGTCAAACGAATGACAGAAGACACCAGTAGCTGCGGTTGACGTAATCTATTCTTACAATAAAACAGCCTCTGTAAAACAACATACAGAACAAATCGTAAGATGAGAAAATAAAACATAATCAACACTTAAAACACTTAAAAACTTAAAATGATATGAATATGCAGAAACGATATGAATATGCGAATATGACCTCATTAGTATGCAAACAATTAATATAAATGCTTCACACTTTCTAGTTTAACTCTCTTCTAAGTTCTAAATATCAACATAACAATTTTCCCTCGGTTCATGTAATATAACTCTCAGAAAACATCAGTATCAATGATAACATGCACAGAGTGAAACTGCATGGATCTGTATGAACAGAAAAGAAACTTGATTTACAACATTTACACTAGACCCTTGACACGATAACTCACCAGGCTAAAAATAGATACAAGGTTTTGACTTCAGCAAATGGCAAGCATCATAGTTGGTAGATACCCAAGGTAGAGGAGAACTCACACCAAACCTGTTTGAATTAAATATATACCAGTTTACACTCTATGTCTCTTTACTGAAAATTATATAGTCTGCGTCCGGTTGAATCCAAAGTCACAACAATAACAATAACAAACAGTACAAATCTTACATAACTTTACAAAACTCTGTCAATAAGCATAGTCTTTAATCAAAACATTTAATCAAACAATTAAATAAGTCTTAACACCTTGCAATCCCAGTCAACACATATTAACGTATACCGTAGCAGAATTCATACATTGGGAACCAAAACAACACTTTGATATTCCCACTTAATAATACTGAAAGTGCGCCGCCATTTTGACAAACAAAAATGCCAGGCTTCTATAGCACTTCAACCCACACCTATTACGTAATGGCACATTTACCTATCCTAACATGAGCACTGTTACAACAAGAATAATCTAATATTACGATCCATCGGAATGATAAATAAACTTAAACATGATATCAATATACGTACATCATTTCTAGGACAATAAATCTTAAGAATACGATCATCGAAATAAGTGAGGATATGATCATTGAAAGAAAATATACGTTCTCACGAGTCCCGAATTTCTAACGATAACATTCGTGGAACCCCTATACCAAGTATATCATTGAAAAGCTACAGACAGCTTCATTGATACAGAGTCATAAGATTCGATCAAGAATTACATATTAACACCAAGATAATAATTAGATTTCTTGCGATAAAACGTGACAAATATCAAATCAACACTCACCCTTACAACGGTGACACAAAACTCTTATTCTACATCGATAAATTTGACTTGGTTTCCACCACTACTTTCGGCAGTTCTTTTTACGTTAAGCACGGTGATGGAAGCAACAAAGAAAAGCTTTGTAGGCCTTCTCTTCCCTACGCAATCGGCGACCCAATCACGAGCGTATTGATATAAAACCTGTTAAACCCTTAAAAATCCAGGTAAATTAACAGAAACAAGAAAACCCTTTGTCAATCTGGACATACTAAAAAGAATATAAAGAGATACTGGCCAGAAAACGAGGTAACATTTAACATAAATAACAGCTTAATTGGGACTCAATTAACATCCCGCGCATTCTACTAAACCCACATGTTTGGACCTCAGAGAAACAGAGACAGGAACGATGACTCACACCTCTGTCACGGGAGTAAGTACCAAAACATTGCCAGGTAGAATTTAACACCACTACAATCTTCCCCGCGATTAACATCATCGCCTCTGACTGATGGTAATCTTACTAAAATAACGGAAAATAAATACATCAAAAACAGGTTCAAGCAATTCCAATAACCTTGAAAGGTCTCACAATTGAGTTGTACAACATCATAACCAAATGACAAGATTAATAATTCCACATGTTCTTGACCTAACTATCACCAGCATTTGGCAAAATAGAGCGAGGCAAGTGGGCAGGATTTGAGTGAACTCCTTTGTTTACTCTCGCTGATCGTCTGTAGCCCACAGGTTGCTCCTCATCTATCACAGGAGGTCGACCTCTTTCTGGGAGTACTGCCTCTTGTTGGTACAACCAAAGCGGTAACAATTCACACAAATTTTCATCGTCATCGTCAGTATCTACTTCAGGTGGAACTTCATTTTCATTCTCAATAATATCAGCATCTGGTTCTGCAAGACAAGGTTGATCACTACGAGGGTCATGAATCAGAAGTCTTCTGTTCACAGTCTTCATGTCACCGCCTAAAGCTGGTCGAATACTGTACACATCACCCTCCTTGTTGATACTAACAACTACATACGGTTCGTGATAAAACTTATCCTTCAATTTATGGCGACCGTCGAAGGCACATCGCTTTAGCAAAACTCTTGCTCCAACTGGGAAAGGCTTACTCATAGGTAGACTGTCATGTGCACGCTTCTGATTCAAGAGATTCTTCTCCATGCGCTTCTTTGCAATTTCATGAGCTTCTCGCAATGCTTCTGCCTGTGCTACAATATAATCTTCTTGCCAATCATCTCTGACTTTACTTAACAGTTGGTCAAGTGGGGTAAAGGGGTCTCTACCATACAGCATACGGAAAGGTGAGATTCCAGTCGCACTGTGAGGAGTTGCGTTATACACAAAAGTGAGGTGATTCAGCATTTCAGGCCACTGTCGTCGCTTGGAAGGATCGATGGAGCGTATCATGGCGCAAAGGGTACGATTGAATCTTTCTGTCTGCCCGTTCCCTTGTGGGTGGTACGGTGTGGTATGTGACTTCTTGATTCCATACAGTTTGCACAATTCTCTGATGATGTTTCCTTCAAAATTCCTGCCCTGGTCTGAGTGTATTCGTAAAGGCGCACCATAATGTGAAAACCAATTATCCCTCAATGCCTTGGCTACTTCTGTTGCTGTTTGGTTTCTGCACGGTATGGCCTGTGCATACTTTGTAAAGGAATCCGTAAGGACTAAAACGTCTTCAAAACCACCCTTTCCTTTATCCAGTTTCAGGAAGTCGATTGCCACCAATTCATTTGGGCGAAATGCAAGCAGATGTCTCTGGGGGGTCCTTATCTTTGCCGTTGGGACTTTAGCAGTCACACACTTGAAACAATTCTTCAGATGAGTTCGAACATCTTTGTGAATTCCTGGCCAGAAGCATCGAGTTTTCAGAGTGTCCAGAGTTCTTCCAACACCTTGATGTCCCCACTCATCATGAGACATGGTCAGCATGGTTGATTGCAGGACACATGGCACTAAAAGTTGTTTGTACTCTCTTCCCATAGGTCCTGTCACCTTCCTGTATAAAACCCCTCTATACTCTTCCAGACGATCATATTCCTTCAACCAGCTCTTCACTTCTGAAGAACAAGGTTCAACTTCTTCACCAGGCTCCCATGACGACTTCCAATACTTCCACAGAACACCGAGTACCTCATCATTCTGTTGCATTGCTGCTAGCTGAGCATATGTGTATGATGGAAATATGCAGGGAGAAACAAAATCTGGTGGCTTCTCTCGATCAGAATGTCCAGCCTGTGCACGAACTTCAGCAGGAAATATGGTACAAGTAGCAACTGTAGCTCTGCAGGGCAACTTCTCCCCTTCTTCTTGATTGTTTGGATGACGACTGAGGGCGTCTGCACATGCATTCAACTTCCATGGCTTGTAAAGGATCTCGATGTCAAATGAGGCTAACTGGGCTGCCCATCGTTGCTCTGTAGCACCAAGTTGAGCCGTCTGGAGGTGTGAAAGAGGGTTGTTGTCCGTGTATACTTTGCAATGCGAACCCATCAGATACTCTTTAAATTTCTCTGTCACTGCCCATTTAAGTGCAAGCAATTCAATTTTAAAGCTAGAAAAATCTGGATAGTTGCGTTCTGCTCCTCGAAGTCCCCGACTGGCGTAAGCAATGGGATGGAGTTTTCCATCATCATTGGCTTGTAAGAGACATGCACCCAATCCTTTCAGACTAGCATCGACCTCAAGAACAAACTCACTTCCAAACTTTGGATAGGCTAGGACTGGTGCAGTGGATAAAAGTGTCTTCAGCTTCTGGAACGATTCATCAGATTCAGAAGTCCAGACAAAATCTGATTTAGAACGCTTCCCCGCTTTCTTCCTAGAAGAACCAACAAGAGCATGGAGTGGTCCGGCTAATGCTGCAAACCCAGGCACAAATCGTCTGTAATAAGATGCAAGTCCTAAAAAGGAACTTAACTCTCCTGCATCTTCAGGTACTGGCCAATGCATAATTCTTTCAACTTTCCCAGGATCAACTGCAACTCCATACTTATTGACGATATGCCCAAGGTGACTTACTTCTTCTTGGAAAAACTTACATTTCTCGCCTTTAAGCTTCAGCCCGTTTTGAATGAGTCTCTGAAACACTACACCCAGTCGGTTGACATGTTCTTCAAAGCTGTCGGAAAATACCAGAATATCATCTAGATACAATACCAGTTGGGATAAGTTGACATCTCCAAAGATAAATTCCATGACTCTTTGGAAAGTGCTGGGACTGTTACAAAGTCCTTGAGGCATCCTGGTGAACTCATACAGTCCCCACGGCACACGAAATGCAGTCTTCTCCACAGATTCAGTATGTACAGCTACCTGGAAGTATCCGTGAGACAAATCTAGGGAAGAAAAGTACTTCGATCCACCCAAGGCCTCTAGCGTCTCATCAATCCGTGGAAGGGGAAAAGAATCCTTGATTGTAATAGAATTCAGACGGCGATAATCTACACACAGTCTCAAGGAGCCATCTCTCTTTGGAACAATTACAACAGGGCTGGCATAGGGGCTTGACGACCTTCTGATGATATTCTTTTCAAGAAGTCCTTGAAGAAGTTCCTTGATCTCTATAGTTTGTGTCGGAGGAATTCTTCTATATGGTAACCTAATGGGGGTGCACTGATCGGTTAACTTAATCTCGTGGGGTATGAGATCACAGAATCCTAGATCCAGATCATCTCTAGAGAAGGCCTTCAAGTTATCATGTAAAAGGACAGCTACACCATCTACCTTGTTTCTTTCAAGCGCCGGAAGTTCCACTCCCCATGGCAATTCTACCATTGTCTCATCAGCCAGCATATATACTTCTGTATCTGAGGAAGGTGTACCCTCTAAACTCACAGCCTGACTACCTTCAATTCTGTCTTCACTCTTAGTCAACAATTCTCCTCCCTGTCCTTCAGCAAGCGCAGCTACCGACTTTCCTACTAGAGATCCTTCACTTCTATTCTGACATGCAGCAACTTCTTCTCTTTCCTCTCCTATGACTATTTCTGCCTCACATACCTGAGTAACATCTGAAAATTCCATACATCTTGCAGCCAATTCTACACTCTCACCCTCCTTAACGGGTTCATTGGCACCCACTAGAACCTTCAGAGCATTACACCCAAGTAGGATAGGATACTGCTCAGATCTCCCAGAAGTCTGTCCGTCTATGATCAAGAAAGCTACTAAGCTGGATCGTTCCCTTATCTTCACCACTGCACTTACAAACCCAAGTACGTTTACATCTTCATCACCAAATCCAACAACCATTAAAGGGACAGGCAAATTCATAATCGGTCCGAGTACACCTTCAAGTATCTCCCTGTAAACCACAGCTGGTATCAAAGATGCCTCTGCTCCTGTGTCTAGGACGCAGCCTACCTCTACCCCCTCAATCTCTGCAATGACCGTTGGACTTGAAGATATCAATTTCTCTAGCACCACTCTAACCTCTGCATCTTCTCTATCTCTCCCGTTGACTCCTCCTACTCTAACTGCTATGGGCTGTCGATTGGTTACCAAAGACTCTACTGTTTCGCCCGTAACAGCAGAGACTATTGGTTTCCCGGATGGCTATTTCTTGGCTGTGTTTGGGGATGCTGTTCTGATGACCTCTGTCGCTCATTCCTTCGATTCCTTGCGCAGTCCCGTGCAATATGCCCTCTACGCTGGCAAGAAAAGCAAGTTGTGTTCCAACGCTGACCGATGTCGACGGGTGGTGGGGCTGAGTTGATAAATTGTTGCATCGTGTTCTGGAGGGATGTCAACTGCTCCTTGAGACTCTTCACCTCATCACTTAGTCCACGTTGGTTCTCCAACAGGGTAGAAAAGGCTCCATCCTCTTTGATTTCAGCTGCAGCAACAGGGGCCTCTACACATACTTCTCTGATTCGGGATCGTCTGGGCTGCATCTCGCTTTCTTGAAAAAGTAAGATAGCCTCCTTCCTCATCTCTTCGAACGAACTTACATTTGGAGATAAGTCAATCCGTCTCAGCTCCCTACGCACATAGGTCTCACTGGCCCCACGAATGAACTGCTCTCGAAGAGACTTGTCACGGAGCTGCTTCAGGGCTGTGCTCTCCTCCTTTGATGATGCAGCCGTCTCCATTTTCGTATACAATCTCTTGAGGGACCTACTATAATCAGACAAATTTTCACTCTCTTGTTGTTTGCGATTGTGAAAAAGGCTACTCAAGCTTTGAAGTGATTCGTACGTGCCAAAACAGAGATTCAGTGAGGACACAACCTCGTCAAACTTTTCTCTCTCGCTCTCTTCCAAACACGCAATCTCTTCCTTGGCTGGACCAGTCAAATGATTGATCAGAGCACGTGCTTTGGCTTTGTCCTCCAGATCATACTGTGCGATGATCCCTTCAAACTCTTCCAACCATTCAAGGAAGGAAAGATCCCCAGCTGCATACGGTGGTCCTTTAAATTTTGGAAGGCGACTCACAGGAATTCCTTGAAACCCCATCGCTCCTTTGAAAAGCTGGGTCAGCAGGGCCATATTCACAGCATTGGGATCTGGGTCTGTCATGATGCCTGCACCACTTGCCCTTCTCACTTACCTTATGCTTTACAAAGGACGACCTAATCGTATCTACTTACACCAAATAAGGCCCTAAACTCACTCTTAACTTAATCAAATACCTGTACATATATAGTAGCCTGAGGCTGTTTTATTGTCTTCTTTTACTCCTCGGTGCTGTCTCTGGTTATCGACGTCAGCTGATGATCACAACGTCTTACTATGGTAGCTTCCGTATCCCACTTCTGACACCAATGAAATGGACCCAAAAGGCTTAAGAAAAGGAGTGGACAGTCAAACGAATGACAGAAGACACCAGTAGCTGCGGTTGACGTAATCTATTCTTACAATAAAACAGCCTCTGTAAAACAACATACAGAACAAATCGTAAGATGAGAAAATAAAACATAATCAACACTTAAAACACTTAAAAACTTAAAATGATATGAATATGCAGAAACGATATGAATATGCGAATATGACCTCATTAGTATGCAAACAATTAATATAAATGCTTCACACTTTCTAGTTTAACTCTCTTCTAAGTTCTAAATATCAACATAACAATTTTCCCTCGGTTCATGTAATATAACTCTCAGAAAACATCAGTATCAATGATAACATGCACAGAGTGAAACTGCATGGATCTGTATGAACAGAAAAGAAACTTGATTTACAACATTTACACTAGACCCTTGACACGATAACTCACCAGGCTAAAAATAGATACAAGGTTTTGACTTCAGCAAATGGCAAGCATCATAGTTGGTAGATACCCAAGGTAGAGGAGAACTCACACCAAACCTGTTTGAATTAAATATATACCAGTTTACACTCTATGTCTCTTTACTGAAAATTATATAGTCTGCGTCCGGTTGAATCCAAAGTCACAACAATAACAATAACAAACAGTACAAATCTTACATAACTTTACAAAACTCTGTCAATAAGCATAGTCTTTAATCAAAACATTTAATCAAACAATTAAATAAGTCTTAACACCTTGCAATCCCAGTCAACACATATTAACGTATACCGTAGCAGAATTCATACATTGGGAACCAAAACAACACTTTGATATTCCCACTTAATAATACTGAAAGTGCGCCGCCATTTTGACAAACAAAAATGCCAGGCTTCTATAGCACTTCAACCCACACCTATTACGTAATGGCACATTTACCTATCCTAACATGAGCACTGTTACAACAAGAATAATCTAATATTACGATCCATCGGAATGATAAATAAACTTAAACATGATATCAATATACGTACATCATTTCTAGGACAATAAATCTTAAGAATACGATCATCGAAATAAGTGAGGATATGATCATTGAAAGAAAATATACGTTCTCACGAGTCCCGAATTTCTAACGATAACATTCGTGGAACCCCTATACCAAGTATATCATTGAAAAGCTACAGACAGCTTCATTGATACAGAGTCATAAGATTCGATCAAGAATTACATATTAACACCAAGATAATAATTAGATTTCTTGCGATAAAACGTGACAAATATCAAATCAACACTCACCCTTACAACGGTGACACAAAACTCTTATTCTACATCGATAAATTTGACTTGGTTTCCACCACTACTTTCGGCAGTTCTTTTTACGTTAAGCACGGTGATGGAAGCAACAAAGAAAAGCTTTGTAGGCCTTCTCTTCCCTACGCAATCGGCGACCCAATCACGAGCGTATTGATATAAAACCTGTTAAACCCTTAAAAATCCAGGTAAATTAACAGAAACAAGAAAACCCTTTGTCAATCTGGACATACTAAAAAGAATATAAAGAGATACTGGCCAGAAAACGAGGTAACATTTAACATAAATAACAGCTTAATTGGGACTCAATTAACATCCCGCGCATTCTACTAAACCCACATGTTTGGACCTCGGAGAAACAGAGACAGGAACGATGACTCACACCTCTGTCACGGGAGTAAGTACCAAAACATTGCCAGGTAGAATTTAACACCACTACACTTCTAGTTTCTACCAACATGTAAACCTAAACTAATGTGCTTATGTTACTTAGTTGATTTACAACTTTTGTTGATTTTGGTACAATTATAGAATACAGGGCCATTCATTAACTCTTCCCAGCATCCGGATGCGCGGATGCGCGGTGTGTCTGTACATGTCCGTACACGTATGTCGCCCTCTAAAATTCCATCACGTATATCATTTTGACTCCGCATCCGCGCATCCGCGCATCCGCGCATCCGCGCATCCACCCGGGAGTACTAGGAATGGACTTAAATAATTTTCGAAAGTTTCCCCATATACCATCACGTATTTCATTTTGACTCCCTCTAATTTCCATCACGTATTTCATTTTATCACGTATTTCATTTTGACTCCGCATCCGCGCATCCACCCCGGGAGTACTAGGAATTGACTTAAATAATTTTCGAAAAAGTTTCGACATATACCATCACGTATTTCCAATACTGAAAGTTCCGAATGTACGAAGATATTCCACATCAATAGTGTGTCGTTCTTAAAAGGCATCCATACAGGTGTGACGCCCTCTAAAATTCCACCACAGAAGTACTAGCAAAAGACTTAGGAAATTTTTGACTCCGCATCCACGCATCCGCGCATCCACTCAAAAAGAAAGAACTGGGACTTTGACATTTTTTAGTCACATACGTACTGGGGAGAGACTGAGCATCCGCGCATCCGGATGCTCAGATAGTATCATCGAGTGGCCCTGTATTCTATAATTACTCCTTGATTTTCACACACAGGCTGTCCAAACATACGCAGTACCTTACTGTGTGATGTAGGCGTAGACTGTACTGCTACATTGAAAGAAAATATTGATTAGAATAGGCCTAGGCTATGTTGGGCGTGCCTGTAAGACTAGCCTAACGAAAAGAGCCAAGCCAACAACAGACAATTGACAACAACAGATATCATCATAGGGTTGGAATGATTCCATAGTGATTATATCACCTCAAAAATGTAATGAAACAGAAATATTAGGTCATTCCAAGAATCGCCTGACAACCAGGCTGACCAGGGTGAAGTAACAAGGTCCGGAAGTTGTGGCGTCTACCTGCGATTTGAGCAAGAGAAAGGGAAAGGCCCGTTTTGCCAAATGAGGGCAGCATTTGTCTAAATTTGGAAGATTGTTGTCTAGTTTTGCTGTTGCTACTAAATTTAAAACTAACTTACGCCGTTGAAAAAGTTGTACGACCCATGCGATGTTGCCTAGCGGAGAAAGGATTTGACAAAAGTGAAAAGGTTTTCTCCGTCGAATAACTGTCATTATATGATACCACGAAGTATCACAGTCTTCTATTTTGCAGAATATAATTGACCACGCGTTCGACATAAGCAATCAAGTAAATTAGCCGAGGCCTAACTTAAACCTATGCAAAACATAAGGCTAACGTTAGGCTAGGACTAACCTTTTTGCAGCATAACACAATGCTAGACTAGGAATAGAATGGTCGACAGTTACTTCGCGATGAGAATATAAAGTTCTTTAACTTCTTTTAAAAGACAAAAATAAGGACAATGGGAACATGAACCCGGAGGACCGACAGACAAACTTGCTAGGCATACCCGGTACCCAGTCCGGAAATTTGTTAAAATCAGTAACAATACATTGTCTCCATCTTCATTGATATTTTTTATTTGAACTATTCAAAATAAACGAAGGAAAAAGATGTATGTGTATTCTTCCGTAACTTCATCATAAATTTGTGATATTCCCTATTATTTGGATGTCTCAAATTGTAAAATTTGGTGAAAATTTGTTACTGTTCCCACCCAAGAAAGTTTGATATTCAAACCAAGTTTGTTTACCTAAGTTTGTTTACCTAAGGCGGAGTGTATAGCCTAGTGGTTAACGCCGGCGTCTCCCAGTCATGAGATCCCTGGTTCGATTCTCCGCCGACAGCAATGTGTGTCGTCTGGCAAGGGTGTTGTTCAATAACAACTTCCTGACATGGACGTTAAATGAATGTGTGCCGAGAGATTGGCTTCGGTCAGCTTGCGAGTCTATAAGCCTCCATGGCTTCTTTCGCGAGTTCCTGCTTGCGGGAAGATCACATATACATACAAGTTACTTAGTTTAAAATGTGTACACTGTAATGTATGGCAAAAGTAATCTCTCCCCACATTATGTGCTTGCATACTTTCGATGCTACAAAACTTGACCTTTGTACTCTTGGGCAGAAGTAGACCCTGTCACCCCTGTGAAAAATATGGTGCTTGGTCCATATTTTCACAACGGACATCACTATTTAACAATAAGGGGTTGATTGGCGTTGTTTCTACAGACTTTCCAAGTACCTGTAATCTATAAATAGCCGGGACCTCCTGGAGCGCTGAAAGAGCAATCAAAGAATAGGTTGGATAGGCCTGGCACAAGTGTGATATCGCTGCCCTAGTTCCGTAAATTTATTGTTTTCTTTTTCAAAATATAAAGTAAATTATCTCCCGATTTTTAATTATTTCAATTTAATGCAATATACAAATGCTTTCAGGAATTCTTCAATCATGCAAACAACATCTTCATAAGTCATTAATTCAATGGGGCATTGCACTGTTACTGTTAGGCTTGAAAGGCCATAGAGTTGCACATTAGTTACAACTTTACATAGATCACTAAATATATCATAAGAAGCCCAGGAGGAACATCACATGTGCTGCTTTTGAAATAGCAATCAGGATATTCATAAGTAGAATATATAAGTACACAGACTTAATCTGTTCATAAGTTAAATGAGTAGTTAAAGTGTTGCTATCTATGTGGTTGAAGGCCTGCATAGCCTCTACACATCTAGGCGTATGTATGCTATAAGTATAGGCTTAGTTGGGTTTTAGGTTAAAATGCGTAATGAATGGGTGGGTACCTGCAGGACTGACCCAAACGGGTACCAGGGAGCATATTTTGGGACCGTTTCCATCACAAGTGATTTCATCAATGGTTTGATTCAAGATCAGATTTACCATATTGTCAAAGCGAGGAACAATTTACCTAAAATTGAGATCTTAAAATCTCATCCATCCCTTGAAACATATTTAGTGAGGGGGAGGGGGGTGAATATCAGTATCATTCCCCAGAATTTCTGAAGAATAATATGGTCACCTTATCCTTGCCACACTGTTTCCTAACCTACAGGCCACAGTAACTAACTGTTAGCTTGGTACCAGCATATTGTCTCAAACTCAATTATCTGTGAGAACATCCAAAATATTGCTTCCTACTAAGAAGATACGTGTATGAACTATGAATGCTTGCAAACTAGGTTGTTTCCAATAAGAGTTCACTTTCATTCATAGTGTATTCTGACGGTAACCTTATCTTGTTTCAGCTCAATGCTGTGCTTGTGATGGCAGGCATACCACTGGTAGCTGACAGTGATGCCATGAGTGGCATCGAACCTTTGGGTACCATTTCAGAGTCATCAGCTGGTGCAAGCCCTGCTCAGGATGAACGCACAATCTCGGCTCGTAGCAGTGCCAACACAGCAGAACTGTTAGCATCCACTCTGTTACCTCTAGGTCAGTTGTCTGATACAGAAGTCTCACCACAGTTTGATACTGCCAGACTCATGGGAAGCCTGGCTGGCGGCGAAGAGGATGAGAAGGCTAGGAGGAATCTGATGTGGCAAAATGAAGATGGCCAAACGGTCTCGTCGATCTTTTCACCTCTCTCAGAGAAACCGGTCTTTGACGGTAACAGTAAGAGTCTTGCAAGCAGCGATAGATCGACATCCCAACCATCGACGATTAATAAGTCACTACCACAAGGTACGAAACAAACCCACCTAGCTGTTCAGTGTGATGGCCGTGTCAGCAACAGTGTTGAAAGGGATAGAGGTTTGCCCGCCTCTCTACTCACCCCGAGGAAACTAGAAAGCTTTCAGCAGAACAGTCAGCGATCAAAGTCTCTTAATACGATCCGAGGAGAATCATTTGTAGGTAGAGCATCGGAAGCGGACGGTGCAAATCCGATCGTACAAGGCAGGAGGAGAGATTTTGTCTGTAGTTTTGATCGAAGTGAAGACATCGAGTTACGTCAAGGGGGAACCAATCTGGCAAGAGTCAGAGGCCATGTAGAGTCTGAACATGAGATGTTAGTAAGTACTAATAATACAGTATAATTGTAATAAAAACAGTCTCTAGATCATCCCATACTGCCGTGTATTGAAGTTCAGATAGCTACCAATATACTTGACAATACCTTCTTGTTCACTCGATCTGTCAAAGTATTTTACAGCAGTCAGCTTTCTTGCAATATATACTGTAATCTACAGAAAGAAAAATTTAAGATGTGTTTATGACTTGATTGAAAAGGATATGGGTATAGACATCCAACCATAGATAATACCCAAGGAATATAGGATTCATATGACCCCTCATGTGGGCACAGGGTGACCCTAAAAATCACAAAAAACATTTTCGGCTGAATAAGTGCCTACTTTGGGTGATCATAACCAGGAATATAAAGGAGATACAGTTGAATTGAGTGCAGATTCATGAATTTTGGCCAAAAGTAAGATAGAATACCAAATTTGAGCTCTCTAGCTGGTACAAAGACTGAATTATGAGCTTTCAAAGTCGGAAAATATCACAAAAGTCACTTTTCGCGAATCGCGCACGCACAAAATGGCCGCCTTGACCAAATTTCAACGGGCTATATCTCGAAAACGACATGGAGTATGATTTAACTTTTTTGTATGTGTTCATTTGGGACATCATTCTTATGAAGTTTCATCAAAATCTGAGAGGGTCACCTGGGGACCACTGGTTGATTTGACATGGAATGACCCATATAGTTACCATGTATAATTAAATTCCTTGCAGATGTCACACAGGGATGACTTTTCCAAGGACCGATCACCCCTCACAGATTATGATGGGCATCGTTTGTCAGCTGATAGTACCCTCACTGAACATCTGTTGAGGTCAGAATTTATGGTTTTTATGTACCTTTTTAATGTGTAAGATCCATTCTTTGCAAGATTTCTTTTTTTTTCCCAAATAAAATCATGGTCAATGCACTAGACCCGACCATCATGTCAATCATGTAAAAGTTCAATTGTATTAAAGGGAGAGTGTATCAGTGTGTTGGAAGTTTTGGGTGATGTGTATTTTTAATAGATTGTACATACAGTAGTGCCTTCTGCTTCATGCACTCTAACGTTTTTAATTTAGAATAAGACTTTTAAGCTAGACATTTTTTATCCCTAGCAGGATCTGCATTCAGAGGCCTCTGAAAGCAGATTCTGCTAGGACAGAAATGTCAGGCCCTCTTACTTTGACATATTTACCTACGCAGTAGATGAGCAGTTTGCTAGCAGTTTTCCTTTATTCACTTTAAAATTCTGTTACTTTCATAGAGATGGTTTCCTTCAACAGACCACATATTTAAATGCCTCAAGAAGCACAGCTAGAAGCCCTTAGTACACAATGACACTCGCTCCAATTGGAACCACCTCTTCCAAAATATCGTGAATTCGAATGCCACAATGAATACAGTCAAACTACTTCATTTTATTGATGACCAAAAAGAAAGAAATAAGTAAATAAATAAAGCATACTGTAGCTGTTTAAGTGATGCTATAAATATGCTAAATATTAAGTAATGCACACTACTGTTCCATGTTCAACTATTCCACCGTCGCCCTCAATTCCACCCCCCACCCCTCCACCCATCACGCTAATCCCTTCTCGAGACCATTTTTGTTAGAAAACTCTTTCTTCAATCTCTGAGAATAGTTTGGATGGTCAGATGCTCCAGGAGAGACTTAGCAAATGTGACGCAATATTTGGCTTCCTCAAAATGAGAGACCGAATCGATGTCTTTGAATAAGTGATCATATGGCGTCTGTCATATGTCTTGGGTTTATTTCTACAGAGGGATTACTCCAATGATGGAAGACACGTCGCCGTACAGTTTACCCTTCGACAGTGGTCTGGCTTCAAATATTCAATCTCTTCAAGGGGGCATGCAATCCCACGTTGCTAGTTTCCAGTCTGAGAGCTATATACTGCAGGAGGCCTTGGAGAAAGAAAAGTATCGTCGTAAAGTAAGCACGGAGCCTGGAATCTTCCGATGATTATATAATGCTTTAAAATCTATCAAGCGGTCGCTGAAAATGTTTTCATTCTCAGGATTTCGGACCGGGAACTAATCAAGGAACAAATACACCTCCCAGTGAATAATTTAGTGTTTAAATTTTGTGTCTAGCATTTTTGAGGCTCTGAAGTTGTCATTCTCTCATTGAATACTACAGTTCCTGTGTAGACAACTGTTATACTGTAAAACTAATACACTTGTATGGCAGCTTGACCATTCTGTATAGCATTGTGGGATGCTATACCGGATAAGTTATAAAATAAATAAATAAAATTAGTACTTATATAGCGCGTTCATCAGCAACGCTGCTCGAAGCGCTTTACAGGAATTGAAAACAATTAATATACAGGAGACATTTAAAATACAGGAAACATTCAAAAGTAAATAGTACAAAAATATTGCCTCAAAGGTATACACCATCAAACCTATAATAGGATAGAAAAATACATTAAAGCTATGGTGATACAAAAATATTGTACAGTTCAAACATCAAAGGCAATTCTAAAGTAATATGTTTTCAGCGAGTTATGACCCGCATCTCTAAAACATACAAAACTTGTAGGTCTTTAGATGCTGCATTGATTAGACCTCTAATGTATTGTTTTTGTATTCAATAGCACAGGTGATTAATGTATTCTGATACCCATAAGTAAAGTTGATTATTTGTATCATGTTGCCTATATTCTTGAGACGCTTGTCTTCATATTTATATGTTTCAACTCATGAGATGTTTTATATATCTATCAAATTGATGTCCAAATAGTTTCTCATAATCCTAACTAGCTTCTGCTTATGTAGTTAGAAGAGGGGTCCATTTTCTTTAAGAATTGAGTAACTGTTATGTTATTTAAATTGTAGCAATTTGTTATCGTCTACACAATGCATGTGTGTCAAGGCTATTTTCTCTCTGTTTTGTTGTTAGATTTGCCCTTACAAGTTCAGATCTATTAGAATTAATACAGTTTGGTTGGTTGGTTCACACAAGTGTGGCATCGTTTAACACACCATGTCAAAAGGAAAACCTACAGGAAAGTTGACTCAATATCAAACATTGGAGATTATCTCTACAGACCAGCATTGTCAACAGTGTTAAACTGCAGAGCACAAAGGATGATGTCCCACACAACTTTGATAGGGATATGCTACAGTCTCCCCCCCACTTGCCTCCCCTCCCCCAGCATTCAAATAATCAACATGGCACCAAAGTAGACATTTGTCAAGTTTTTTGTAAACTACCAGCATTGAACAATGTGTCGTGTACAGTATGCATAATGATTAGATTGTCACTTTCTCTCTTTTTTTCTTTCTTTTTGCTGTGATTGTTATATAAAGCACTGTGAGCTACAAATAAAGGAGCTTCAGTCTAAACTACTGGAGAATCAGCAGCTATTGGCGGTCGCTGAAGCCACAAGGAGGAAGAAGGATTCCATGATAGCTCAAGTGGAAAAGGTTGGTTTTTGGTTTTAAGTTGTGTACGAGTCGTATTTAATGTGGCTTGTTGCTATTTTAAACGTAAACAATATTAAATGATGTTACCCCACTGAAGATCCATCCATTGTATGATTCCTCTTGCATTTGCCATTAAATGTATTTCTCAGTATAAATGCCATGAGATGATCGTCTTTGAAAAATAAAGGGGGGGAAAAATTGAATAAATTTGTTTGTCAATGACTTCATTGTTTGTCAATTAGTAAATGAGTGGAGTAAAATGAGGCTCTCCAATCATGCCCAAAAGTCTGGCTCTGTTTTTTTTTATTTATTCTTTTTATTTAATTTAAATCTATATTTCTAAATTTTCTGTGTTCGATTCAAATGCCATTTTAATAGCCCTTTCACATAAGGTGTATTTCTTTAGTTTTGTCTGCTCCATTGTTGTTCTTGTGTTTTTTCTGCAGAATTTTAGCAAAATTATGTCTGATTGGAAATCTAAAGATAAGGAAAAGCTGGAAACATTGGACCGTCTGAAGAGAGAATGTGAAAAACACGAACATGTGAGTATTGAATCATGTCACAAGATATGTTTGGTGAGAGTGTTTGTTTGTTTTATGTGCAGCGGTAGTTTGTAAATTGTAATACAAGGCTTTGTAGTTGGTCTGTACTACACAAAACATTTGTGCTGTTTACTGGCCAGTTGTTCTCACAGGGCAATTCTGAGCTGAGCTACACTCATCCTGAGCAACATCTTCAGCACTTACTGAAAATACTTCACATTGTGGAACTAAATTTGCAAAACTTTGTCAAACAGTTTTTGGTTTTGATCAACTTTTTTCAGCTCCTTTTTATAACCATTAGTGATAATGGTTTCCTTTTTCTTCCTTTTTTTCCTTTTCTTTTTGGTTTTGTTTTTATCGATATTTTGCAAATTTTCACAGATTGCTAGGATGAGAGAACAAGAGCTGGAGGTCAGAGAGAAAGAAAACAGAGAACTGAGATTATCGCAAGAGACGTTACAATCTGAGGTGAGTCACCTTGAGTCGCTAGGTTGCATTGCATAATGTACGTACACTAACTAGTAAACATGACTCAATAGTGACTCAAGATTCAAACAACCTTGAGACTACTTTGCAGAAGTTTTGTAGCCCCAGATATGACTCTATACTATAAATATATATCATGTATATATATTAATGTATATATATATTCATATATATATATATAGATAGATATATATAATGTACATATATATACATACATAAATACACGCAAACATATACACATCTATCTATATATTATATTATATATATATTTATATGTATTTATGTATATATATATATTTAATTATAAATATAAACAATATCTAGGCAGTTCCCTACTCAGTAATGCTTTCTGCAGTTCTGAACAATATTTAAAAATTTTGAGACCCCTATTATGTATCATTCATGGACGATACTTTTTACCTTGTGTGACCGGGCCTGACATGCTAGAATTGCAACCTCTATCTTATATTCAGTTGAGTTTGTTTATTATACTGGAAGATAATAACAGTGTTATGATTATTCCTTCAATCTCTAATGTAGAAAATTGCCCGCTCTTAGCTGTTGACATATTTCTCCTACTTTTTGTTTTGTTTGGTCATTTTGAAAATGCCCAGCTTAATCAAGTGAAAGACGAATCGTCATCTCACGTCGAGGATATGAAACAACAGATGGCGCTGTCCATCCAGCAGATGGAGCACGCAGTGGAGGAGAGAGTTGCAGCAGAACAACACGTGAAGAAAGTTCAGGATATGCTAGCGAAGGTTGGCTTCATCAAGTATATGAAATAAAATACCAAAGATCTGTGTTATTTGTAGACTTCCCTTCATTGTAAAGCCGGCCACACACTCCCCCTCCTCCCCCCCCCTGGACCGAAGGCAACCCGACTCAACTCCCATCTTCGTGACCTTACCTTTAGTGAAGACGCATAGCCTTACAAATGATTGACTGATGAACACACAACCACTGTCTTATGTTATTTAACCGCTGGTGCTTTGCTTAGGTAGCATGCGACTTTATTTTACCTACATTGGTTACATTTGTTAAAACACTGGGTAGATTTAGATATAATATTGCTGATGAGGTTCAGTTTCCTCAGACAGAAGCGGAAACAACTTAAAACTGGTGTAAAATGCTTCATCGGTCATTTTGACATGCACACTGTTTGACCATCCACAAATTGTTCCATGCTTTGTCTGTTAAAATGAGTCAGCTTAGCTTCAGTTTGGCAATGTGCTGCTGGCTCATAATGTTTTCATCATAAAACATTGTTTCATTTGTGTTTATTAAACGTGACTGGCTGAAAGGATGATAACGGGAAATTTGAAGAGCTTCTTTCAGAGCAGCCAAAAAAGAATCAGTTATTTGAAAAGAATCCAGTCTTGCATTACTTCCCTGTTGTTTCATCCATTTTTATAAATATTTTGCTTTAATGTTTTAAGGTAATGTTTCTCAAAGATAAAAAATGTATGGAAATGCTTTTATTATTGCACTTCTACAGCTGTTGAAATTGTGTAAAAGTAAGTTGGCCTGACGTTTCGATCCTAGCAGGATCTTCTTCAAAAGCTAAATGACAAGTTACAGTAACAGAAGGGCCAAACCATGCACAGAATACAGACAGGTTAATGAGCATGGTGAACACAAAGAGATAGATGTAAAGGGAATAGTAGACAAGGGATGGAGAGAAGAAAGAAACAAACAAACAGGGGAAGAGGAGAGGTAGGAGCTGTTGAAATTAACATTATTACACATATCAGTCTTCCCCGAGTTGAAACTTAGGTAACCGTTGTTGGTGGATTAGAGATTAACGTTTTCTTGCTAAGAAGTACATTTTATTTCTCTATCTGAGCTCCGCTTCTGCTCTCGTCCCGTCCCGTCCCATCTTGTATGCAGGAACGTTCTCAGTGGAGAGAGAAAGAGGTTGCCCTGACTAAGAGTTTAGCAAGAGTCGAAGAAGAGTTTGATTTGAAGCAGAAGGAACTAAAAGGCACGTTGGAGAGTGAAGCTGCGGCGGTTAGGAATGCGATCACAGAAAGCAACGAGAGAAAGGAGAAGATAACTCGCTTAAATGATCAGCTGGCTAAGACTCGTCAGGAAAAGGTAACCATTGTTTCAATGAAATATTAAATAATTGATTCTCATAATAACAAAACAAAATATATAAGTCTAAAGTTAAAGTGAAATATTTAGATTTTTCATCTGGATGTTAATTATATATGGGGTTTTCTTCTTTTTCTCTTTGTGTGTCACTCTGGACATATTTAGTTCTAAGTTATCAGCTCTGTAAAATGAAATTCAGATTTAGATATGATTTTTAATTGATAAGAGGGGGAGGGGGGGGGTGAGTTTGGCTGCTACACACCTGATCATGGGAACTGTCGCCACCCCGTAATCAAAGCCTCCACTTGCAAATAACCATCAGAGATTGTTCTTCCTTGTGATGGATATATTTAAAGAAAGAAATTTACTGATGGGATCCTATTCTTACTAACAACAGGTTCATATTTAATAATTTGTGTGAGTGTCAGGTGGTGCATAGGGTGGGGAAGGCGGTAGGGGAGAATGGGCTTCCTTGCACCTCTTCCCCTTGGGTCATGTTATCGATAGTTTGTATCAAACAGGATCCACCCCTATCGTATCCATATTCATATTTTTGCTCATTTCAACAGGAATCATTGTCCCTGGAGCTGAACTTGAAGCAAGCTCAGTTTGAGGCATCGCTCCAGAGGCAGGAGATGGACTGGAAAGAGCAGATGGAGAGGCTGATACTGGAGAGGATGGAGCTCCTCCAGGAGGAGACAAGCCATCAGCTCGAGAAACAGAGAGAGGCTCATCATGCCCAGATTGCAGAGATGGCTGAGAGGCAGGGGGAGGAACTTAGGAGGCTGAGAGAGGAGAGTTCCAAGGAGATGAAGAAGAAGGAAGTCAGATACCAATCCAGTATTGATCAATTTCAAGCAAAGTGAGGAATCTCAGATGATCTTGTCTCTCTCTCCTACAGATTTCATCTCGCACCTGACGATTAAAAATACTAAAAAAGAAAAAAAAAACATTTGCTATTTGAAAGTGTCATATTGAGTGTGGGCAATAATAATTTTACCAAACCTGCCTTGAAGTATTCCTCAGGATAAGATTGGCACATTTGATTGAAATAAGATACCCTCATATATATTTTTTGGTATTTAAGTGAATTTGAAAGTACAAATGACTATTATTTAAATATATATCTTGTCGTCCAGACAATTTTCCCTGGTCTTTGTTAGATTACATTAAAGTACAATGTGTAGTCTCAGTGATGGCAGAGATAGGGTTAATCATAAGTCCATTACTCATTTTGAAAGGTGCACTGGGGTGGGGGGAAGATGGCAGTTAGGGCATGTGTGTGGGGAGACTGGGGTGGGCAAGGTTCGAAGGAAAATGATTTTGCTCTGTTCATACAGAGTAATGCGCAAGTTACTTGAGGGACTTTAAAAGTAGCTCTGATGGAATTTGCATGAGGTTTGCATATTTTGAAGCCTAAAATTATTAATCAGCTGTTTAAATATTGAGAAAGTTTAAAGATATATTTCCCAAGCTGTATTATGTATAAATTCCATGCCTTGTAAAAGAATGCATTGTGAAATGATTACATCTAAAAGTTTTCTGTTAAGGTCTCTTGATGTTGTCTTAATCTCGTTTCAATTCTGCCCCTCTAGACTTGACCTCAGTCATCAGGAAGTTTTAAAATTAAGCTCCAAGCTTGAACAGGCCCAGGGTCACCGGTAAGTACCAACCGATTACCTTTGACACCCTATGTTAAACTTACATCAAAGAAGGGTTGTTTAGGGATAACCATCAACATTTAAGACACATATATATATGTTTATATATATATATATATCAGGCCTCGACAATTTTTTTTTTAACTACTCGCCAACTGGCGACCGAGTCTAAAATTCTACTCACCAAAACGTTAAATTTACTCGCCATTTTTTCTTGCAAAGTGTTTGTGTCCCATAAGCCTAGGTAGTATGGCCTAACTTAGGATATCGCGGTTTAGTGTTACTGTTAGTTGTTTACAGCAAAAATGATCTATTTAAATTGTGCTTCGTCGAAAGTGTTTAAAACATGATATTCATGCGTTACCCCTGTTTGAGTTGTCGTTACGCATTTATTTGAGTTTGTAGTTTTCCAGTTTGGTTACACCTATCGTGCATCATTTAGTCGATTAGTATCAAATAAGTTTCGAGCTGGTGAACAGAGCTGTTCCTTAGGACCTACTTGTAACAGTGCACTTGATAATTCTACTGTGATGTGTAACATTAGGCAATAGGCCTTTGTTGATTGGATCACAAGTTAATAGTAAGCCTATCGTATAAAGGCAGTAAGCGAATGAGCCACTCGCCAAAATGTCAAGCGTAATGCATTTTTTGCTCGCCAGTCGCAAATTCTAGTCGCCATTGGCGAGTTGGCGACCGTATTTGTCGAGGCCTGGTATGTATGTATATATATATATATATATATATATATATATATATATATATATATATATATATATATATTTATATATACATATATATATATGTTAATGAAATGGAGGTAAACGACAAAGGCAAATGAATCTATATACAACCAAAATCGTAATGAGTTGGAAAATCAAGAACAGGGAAAAAACTTCAAGCCTCTACCGGGGTTCGAACCCGGGCCTCCCGCTTTATATGTGGACACCCTGACCACTAGGCTATGGACGCTGATTATATATATAGGTATATATATATATATGTATTGAGAAATAAGTCAAGGTTCAGAGAAACCCCTTTCTTGGAAATATAGACGTAATTATAATTGTGTAAATCAATTTGTCTTGTGAGTTCATGCCATTTTTTCTTCTTATTACCAGGTCAACGATCATTAACAAACTTCAGCATTGTCTACAGAGTTACACCAGTGATTCTTTGATGATGCTGGGAGAGTTAGGCTCCTCACCAGCCGCTTCTTCTGCAGTAAGTGTGCATTGCTTTTACCCATGTATCCGAGGTTCATATAAACGGGTGGCCTGCCGGCCAAATCCAGGCTGTGAATGATTTCTTACACTAATCGGTTATGCGGCCCTTACGACTTGGCTCCCTAGAGGTCAGCCCAGCCTGGCATTTTTATACGATAGCCTACAATACGATATATAAGAAGATATCGGCTCTATCTGGCCCTTTGCCCCAATTAGTGTTTCTCACTTGGACCTTGTTGAAATTAATTAAAGATGCCTGCTTTATATCGTCACATCTTACTTTTGATGAGAGATATCTTCTTTTTCACGAGATTGTTAGAACAAAATTGTGGTTTTTAAGGCAATTTTCTTCTCACAAATTTCTTTGCATCCCTCCCCTCCCACTCCCCACACATCCCTTAGCTCTGCCATTGTCATGTTGTACTTTTGTTTCAGAATCAATTCCATTCATCGGTAGCCAGTGACCATACACCAAACACCAATCAGATGGTGACTGATCAATCTCTCACTGGACACCCTAGGGTGCAACAACAGATCAGAACCTCTGTCGAGCAGCCTCTCCTACAATTAATGAACAGTCTCAACACAGATGCGGGTTACCAAACATTATCATCCAGTTCTGATAGGGGAGGGGGAGGAGGAGTCCAGGTATCTCACACAGAGGGGAATGGAAATACAACAGATAAAGGAAACTTGTCCTTTATGGCCATGTCATCCATTGTGTCGCAGCCAATGGAGTCAGAAGTGTACAATCAGCCTCTTCCAATGAGGTATGAGATGGCATCATCAGGCTCACAACCTCTCAGCTTGAGGTATCATTCAACATCACTAAACATGCAACCTCATGATGTGAGGTATGGCTCATCATCACTACCCATGCAACCTCATGATGTGAGGCATGGTTCCACGTCACCATCCATGCAACCTCATGATGTCAGGCATGGCTCCTCATCACTATCGTTGCAGCATCCTGGTGTGAGGCATGGTTCTACATCACCGTCCATGCAACCTCCTGATGTGAGGTACGGCTCATCCTCACTATCAATGCAACCTCCTGGTGTGAGGTACAGCTCCACAGGTGAACCGACACTACCTCCACTGACTGGATCACACACCACCAGACACATTCCGAGCGGGATGCCATCATCAACGATTTCAGAGAGGTACCATTCGGCAGATGGCGTACCAAACAACGGTCAAGTGGTTCGGCCCAGTGGGTTCTCAGAGGATGGAAAGCTACCTCAAGAGGTCACCGATGATCTAAAGACCTCGTCGGGAGCAAGAGACATGAAAACTTCAAAGCTGTATCATTTTGAAAGACCAGAGAATGATACCTCTGTGAGATCTGCTCCTCAGTACGGAGGTCTCAAAGTATCCAGAATGAAAGATTATGAAGGTCAGTGTCAGAGGTCTGTTTTACTATTTCTTCTTTGCAGAGGCAGGGCTATGTGGCAGATTTGTATCTGTTACGGCATCGAAAACATGCCCTTCAGATGGGCCAGTTATGTTTTATGTGTATGAAACGATGTATAGTATTTTCAAAGTATCATGTCAGAATAATTTCATAAACCGTTGTACTGCTTTGTACAATGTTATCACTGCAGTATTTTCAGAACAACCATACTTTTTCTGTTAATATTAGCATAAATTGAACACATGTATTTTGTCCCTTCTGTAACTGTTACTTGTCATTTAGCCTTTGAAGAAGATCCTGCTAGGATCGAAACATCAGGCCAACTTACTTTTACACACATGTATTTTGTGTCAGTGATTCATGTTTTAATTTAAAACAAAATGGGCTTCTTTTGAAAATAGGTCATGCCTGCTCCCTTAGAAAGTCATTGACCCCCCCCCCCCCCCTTAGAAACAGAAGTCTAGCTACACCCCTGATTAGAAATGCTAGCTTCCCCTCAAACAGTTGATACTATCTGGAGAAAGATAACTTAAAAATGCTACTTTTAATACTGTTTCATATATCAATTAACATCTATAAACGGTACAGTTGACATGTTTTGCCTTTCCTACCCCCAGAAGGACAAGACCACTTTGCCCCTGTCCCAGAGAGTGATGACTTGAGCATTTCAGAACATCCCTTAGATAACACCAACCAATCGTATGTAGTTTCCCTTTTATCATCCGTGTTGAACTCTGATGTTATATATTGATATTCTGGGTACAGATTGTGTAACACTTATTCTTTAAGAGAATATTATTCCACACCAATAGTCGAATTCCCCATCTCAATATCTTAAGATACAGTTGGAATGTACCCTATTTTGATTGGCTAAACCTGAACCCTCTCTCACTTGAGGAAGTTGATCCCAGAAGATGGTCTGTGAAGTCATATGAGAGATTTTCTTCGTAGGCTTTCCTTACATATGATAACATTCCTGTTGATTTATCCTTGAAATGTGATATAATTGGGAATTCTGCTTAGCTTTCGATGTTTCTCTGTGTTTAGAATTTCTTCAAAATTGATTTTTTTTTTTTTTTTTTTTTGAGAAATATTATTTTTCCTCTGTGGATTTAAATATTTTGAAAAAGATCTTACAACAACATTGATAAATGGATTCACTAATTCTTTAGAAGAGAGAAGAGGATACAGGGGAAAAAAATCTTTTGTTTTAGATTTTAATTAAAGAGGTTAAGTGACCATAATATGATGTGTTAAAGAGGTGGTAATTTCAACTATGCCCTTTAGTGACAGGGCTAGCATTTTTTTTTTTTCCTTTTCAATTTGGGGAATATTTTTCAACTCTGCCCTTAAGTGACAGGGCTAGTGTTTTTTTTTTCCTGCTGCAGTTTGGGGAATATAACTAGCAGACTTGGCCGGGAAGAAGATAGAAGACATTTGTTGCAACATTACCTAAAAGAGGTGAGAAATGGGTTACTCTAGTGGGCTGAGAGGGTCGATAGGGGGTTGGACAGTTGGAGGATAAACATGTCTCTCCATGGAAAGCCATTTTTTTTTTTCATGATGGATAATATCATGTTGTTCTCATATTTTTTGAGGACTAAGCTAGGAGTTACTTAGTGATGTGACAGTTGTCTTACTAGATATGATAGTTGAAGCATTTGGCCTATAGAAGGTGGCATTCAACTTATGGTTTTAATTGCTAGAAGATGAGTCTTCTGATGGTACCGGGTTTTCGTCATTTCTTTTGTCATTTTCCAGCTCTTGAATCAAACGTCTGTACCCGAGCAACTGGGTTCAGAGAGTCCTGAACACGGTGAATCAACTCACTACAAATCAAGAGGTATTTGTTTTATATTCTCTCTTCATACATTCTGTTATATTTATCCACCTAAATGTCCCTGGAGTAGTGATTCACCAGCAGGCTTGCATTCCGGATCACAACAGCTTGAGTATTAGAATTCTCCTCCGGTATGAGTGGGAAGAATGAGTACACGGCTCTTAGCAAGAGTACCAGTACATCTTTTGGGACTAGTTTGATATAGTGCTATTCAAAATGACCCAGTTAAGTACCAGTAGAAATCAAACAAGAAGAGAATGGGTACAGACTCGCCCCGAGTGTGTTCAAATGAGCTTGCAGACTTTGTTCATTGCAAGCTTGTGCTTGAGTTACCCTTGCTCTAGAGATTGCTTGAGATAGGTGCAATGATTGCTCTAGAATTGGAGGATTAACATTTGGATGAAATGTGGGAAGGAAAAGGGGAGGAGGAGTGGAGATTGAAGGAAGGGGGTGGGGGAAGGGATTCATTTATGTATGTCCCTAAAAAAACACCTTACATTGGGTCCAACAATGGTACTTCATGAAAACAAGAACATGGATTCCTTGTCACCAGCTAGTTGTCTAGGGGAAATCTTGATTCCGGAATTTTTTTTTTTTTTCTGTTCCTGGTCATATGGACCAGAAGAACTTGAGGGTACGGCTAATTAAAAAGTGGGTGTGGAATTTTCATTGTTAAAGAAACCAGAGTTGTAGATTTTAGAATGCAACTAACTTACAAATGATATGATTTCCCTTACTTAAGCCAAGAGCTTTAAGTATGTAATAATCTGATCAGTGAGACTGAAAAGTTTCATTTAAAAGACAAGAAAGAAGAAGGGAAAATATAAAGGCTCAGGACTCAGGTTAGTTTTACATTCTGGGCTGATGCCAGTGTAAAGTTAATTTAGTTTGTTCTTAAAAGGTTTCACTCACTTGAGCCAAGAGCTTCAAGTGGTTTAATGACTGTGGTCATTTCTAATTTCCTTTAGTTTGAATGTCACTTCTCAAGTTTTCAAAATACATTTGTCGCTTATTTATCTTCCTCCAGATATTCACAAAGCTAGATTTAGTACGAGAGCTTCGAAGGTGTCTTCCACAAGGTCACAAGCATCCCATGGGACGAGTAATCAACATCCGAACAACTCTCAGAACATGAGGCACCATCACGATGTTCCACCAGTGTCTGCACCGACTAATACGCCTGTACAGAGGGATGTCGTACCAGTCAAGGATAGGTATATAGTAGTACCCTGGTGACAATCCTTCACGTCAAAAAACTGATAGCTCGTTCTTGGACAAGATCTCTTGCTCTGAAGTTCCCCACAGTGACTTTATTGCACAACAGTTTGTGAAAGTAACTTTGATAAAAAAGAAGGGAAAAAAAGAAGAATTTGTAGTTGAAGCAATCGTCCTGGTATAACCTTGACTAAGTCACTAACTAGTATCCAAAGCAAACAGATGATTCATTTGAAACATTTGAAATGTCTTCATAAATTTAAATAAGCCGATCTCATTGATTATTTTCAAAATTTATGATTGACCAATGACCAGGCATCATCTAAACCTTTGTTTTTGAACGGAATTGAAATCATCATTTTTTGTTGGGGGGGGGGGGGGGTCCAGAACGGGATTTGCACCAATAACCTCAGGATAACCCTGAGGTAAATGGTTTGAATCCCAATCTAACGAAACAGCAATTTGCTCTTTTCCATTGTTTATAATCCCAATTCAGTTTTTCATTGTTCATTTACTTATATACTTCATTAAGTTCTTTTTTCCATTTTTTTTTTCAACTTTGGAATCTTGTCTGTCTCTTATCTTGTGTTGAATTCCACCCCCCCCCCCCATCCTTTTTTCTTTATGATTGTCATTTTATATACCCTAGAGTGATAGTACCGAAGCAAACATCTGGAAAGTCTGGTCAAAGGTCAGGGGAAGAATCAAGGTCAGGTCGAAGGTCGGCTGAAGATTCTAGGTCGGGTCGTAGTTCAGGCAACTCTTCAGTCCTTCAAGGGAGAGTTGACTCCAGCAACGAACAAACATCAACAGTAAGAATAAATGTATGATTCCTCTTCTGCTGCGTCCTCTTTATTACATGTCTCGCCAAGAAATACATCAGCTTTAGATGTACATGTGGTATATGTTGCATTAGTGACTTTAAACAGATGTTTTATAATTCTGAGAAACTTTCGTGTTTTTATCCTTAAAGACAAATATTTTCAGATAGCCTAGACGAGCTATTGCACTGTCATAATAGGTGTTCCTAGAATTGATCTTTTATTTACATATTAAATTCTGACCAAAGAGGTAATTAATTTTCATCAGTTCATTAGGCCGATGGTACTGTTGTTTATGGGCATTCTGTTTCCAATTTACTGAGATGGGGGGGGTGAGGAGGGGGGTCGGGGGGAGGTAACTCAAAAGCTACAATAAAGTAAGAGATGAAAGAACTCTAGTTGATTTTGTGAGCTTGGTAAGGTTACCAACCTTACAAATCAAGAAAACGGTATAAAAGCACAAGAGCTTCCCTAGATATTTATTTTGAAAAAGACAAAACAAAGTAAAACTTCCCAAGAATGTTGAAACATCTGTGTAAAGTCTCTTATGCAACATACTTCTAACACTGATCTCATGCTTATGTATTCTCTTGGCAAGATATGTTTTAATGATTGGTGTCCTTTTGAAAATACTCCACTAATTCTCAATAATTACAATTATTATATATTAATTTTCAATTCATGGATTGCCTCTTTCAAAGATACTAAGACTGCATAAATGGTTTCTTCATTTCTCTTTCACAGTATATGTCTAATATACCTTTTCTTTTCTTTTCGTCTCCATTTTTTTGTAGTTTGGCACCAGCACGCCAAAGAAGAAAGGCCACCAACCTACAAAGCCACCAACAAGGAAATCCAAATCTAGCAAGAACAAACCTGCTGGAGTCTGGAGGTAGCTAGTGTGGCTGGTTTGTTGTCATATGGTCGCAAGCAGCATTGATCACAGATGGCAGGAGATGTATTCGCATGGAACCCTCTTCGGGTTCTTGTCCAAATTACGATAAAGTGTAACATTCCCGGCCGGCCAGACCATCAAGACAAAGGGAATAAACTTGCAAGTTGGCAAGACAAAGGCTGTGGTTTTAATTTTTAGTATCAGTTCTGAGGGGTTTGAGGGTACACGACAACCATTAGGGTCTGTTACAACACTGGGCATTACTACTTGTAAATATTAAAATATAGATATATGAAACACAGGGCTTATACATACTACACTCAGGGATCCATTAATAGTGCCTTTTGTCATAACCCTTCATTTCTTGGTCAGACAATCATCATGGATATTCTAGAAGGCCAAACAAGCAGTAGTAGAATCTTCAAGGGGTCAAATTAAAGGTCAGTGTAACAGGGGCATTAGTTGAAAAATATATAGATACAGAGAGATAAATAGCAGCCATAGTACACTCTATACTCCAAACTTACATCTTTCCTTGGCATTATTAGCGGATAAAGAAGGTTTTGTTGAGATACTGAAACAGCTAACTGAGCTTCATTCCAGGCATCTCTGTGATAGGTGCAAAGGAGCATCGATTGTTAAATAATCTGGACACAACGATGGCTTGCGGTTCACTCAGGACTCCTCAGGGGAGTGGCTATCTATGCCTTGATTCTTAATGAAAAAACCCTCCAAATCAGAGTAACTATTTTTGAGGACCCGTGATAAGTTGAACAGTGTTTGTGGAAATTTGAATGGAAGTGACCATTCTTTGACATGACCATATTTTGAGGGCAAGTCTTCTTAACAAAGGTTCTGATCATCATCTCACAAGTCTTCCAGGATCGTTTTTTGCTTTAAAACTAAGATATATGGATCCTCTTAAATGTATGCAACAGATGAATGGTAATACTAATTAATAGTAAAGTTTCTTAAAAATGTTGTCTTCCGTACACTTTTATTAAATCAGTACCAAATGATTGTAAGCATCGACAAACAACAGGCCTGAAATCTGAAACAACAGGCCTGAAATCTCTGTAAAGAGATGTCTTCCAATTGGCTATTCAAGTTAAATGAACTGAATTATTTCTGTAAATGATTGTAGTTATATATATAATATTAATATTGTAAAATAAAACACAGAAATCTGCATGGAAGTAAATTGTAGATATCTTGCACCTTGTCCAGCAAATGCATTTTGTAAAATTTTTATTGCATAAACCTTTGTACGTGCCTTTTGTGGAAGCGGTTTGAAGTCCGATGCGTTTTGCTTTTCTATGGTGAAAGTATTGATGCAAAAGAATGAAGGTCAGATGCAAAATGTCTTATTAAGACAAAATGTATTCCAGGTTTGATTATTGTAAGAGTGCTGTGTAGCAAAAGATTTGTAAATGTTGATATGAAGCAACCAACACCTTGTCTGTCAAACTCATATGCTATTTATGAAGTGCCCTTCCGAGGGGAATAAAATCTTATATGTTTATATTTTTCATTTTTTTTCAAAGTTTTCCGTTATTTTCTCTGTATTATGCGATAGTTTGCACTATAATTTTTTTGGTAATGATTAAAATTATCCCACGTACGATTTAAAATGGATAGTTGAACACAAACCCGCCTGTACTTAAATGAGTATTTTCAATATAATGATCATCACTAATGTACACACACATAAAGTGCACAGCAACTGTCAATTTTGAGGAAAACCGTAAATTCTTGTCATATTTCCGACACAGATCATTCTTGTTACGTATAGATTAAAGGGAAATTCTGGTTTCCGAAGTTTATTGTTTATATTGTTTGTCTGCATTAGTTGGTTAAAACTGCATCAACCTGACAACACTTTGTATCTTGGAAATTTGGCAGAAAAAAAATTGTACGCATGCATTTGAGAACAGACGATCTAGTGAAGTCATCACAGCAGTTTAGCTGAAAATTTAACTGCTGAGGGAAAATATACTATTGTTAATAAAGAAAACATTGACAACTGAAGCAAGTTTTGCAAATCACACAAAAACGGAATAAAAAAAGAAGATTTGAACAATATCTACCACAATGACTTCATAAATAGATAATATCTTGACCAGGGAGGATGATTTTAAAGAGAAGACGGTGTGTTCCTGGGGTTGCTGAAGCCAACTCTAACGTTGGGTGGTCTGGGTCCACCCCCCCCCCTCTCCGAAGATATTAAGACTTTGTTTTGAGACAATACATGGTGCATTTTAACCTATCATTTAGGTCTATAATTAGATCTACAAGCAACATTGTGCTAATAACTACTACCCCTACCCACGACATGGTATCCACATACATCCTGGAGTAAGGAAGTGTGCTTATCTGGTAGGAATAGTAAACAATCACACAACTATATCTAAAGTTAGGAACATGGTATTGAGATGGGGAATCTACAGAGTAGGATACTGTTCTTTCACATTACCTGAGATGAGATTACCCCTATAAACAATGAACATGTAGCTAATCCCATCGTTAAGCAACTCCTGATTAATTCTCGGGATTGGCATTGCATAGGAAAGAAACATTTCAATTCTGTACCGAAATAAAAACTAAAAGAACATGTTGTAGGAAGAAGATAGAACGCGAACACTACTTACTATCTTTAATCCCCTCCTCTCCCTCGTAAGGCTTAATCCCCCCCTCGGCATAAATTATACTTGGCTCCTTGAAATTATCTTCTAAATCCCATTTAAACACATTTAGCAACACGTTGCGTTTTGCACGAAAGCACTGTAATATATTCACACACGTTGACTATAATATTATGGTAGTACTCGGCATCCGTAGAAACATCGTTTTTTTAGTAGGACCAAATTCACTTTTTCATCACATTTACATCTTCTTTGTAAACTTAAATATCACACAGATCGAAATAATGAGATCATATTATGACATTTGAGTGGTATTGCGATCTCAAATTGAATAATATCTGTGAGATATTAACGGTTGAATTTCTCGTATGTTTTCACGGTAGGCTCCTCTGTTCAAGATAAATGCACAGCTGTAACATTAGGTTCAAACTGTGCAGATTTCTGTCAGCATTCGCAGTATATTGCGGAGACCCAAGTGTCGATATGTATATACGGTGTCTCCCAATTGACATCATTATAAACGTTTTACGAGACTGACATGGTTATTGTAATTTCGTTTGTAAAAATATCCTCCATAAATGGGTTGGCTTATCGTTTCTTCGACTGAGGCATGGGCACAGGTTTCAAAGATTGGCAGGGCGGAAGTGATGGGGGCGGGGGGGGGGGGGGTAGATGATAATTTCACCTAACTGGCTTAGGTAGGGGATGAACCTTTCCGGACTAAGGGAAAGATGCAGAGCAACAAAGGATTTTATACAGTATGGGATGTCACCCTGGGTCATTAAATTTGACTCGCGTGCACTTGGGGAGGGGGGAGGGGTGGGTGCGAGCCACCCTACCCAGAAGAAAATACAAATTTAAATTTCAAGTGGTGTGTATACTGTGGCACATTTGGACTGAAGATAAGGTCTAAATGCAAGGTTATGGGAATAAATACTCTTGAAAAAAAGGAGCTGGGGAGGGGTGGGCTTTATGGTAGAGCAGAGGGTACGTCCTTAGATGCAAAATCATGTGCTGTACATTGAACTGTAATATCATCATATAGGCCTACTGTAGGCTACAATGTTTGATATTGTCAGTTGTGGAGGGGTGGGGGGGGGACAACCCCTTTGATTTTATTTGGGGGAGTATGAAGCATAATTAAATAACATTTATGGGGGTGGGGCTATAAGATGTCATGAATCATTTGGGGAGGGTCTTAGTGGAGAGGGTTTGTAATAATCTGTCTGTCCTGTGGGAGACGGAGACCCCACTCTACCTCTTGAGTTAGGCATGCCAGTGAACAAAAGAGCTGACTGCACCCTTGCTTTAGCTTTAAAGGCTTACTTCATAGATTTTTTTCATCCCTGAATATCTTGTAGCCTAGAAAATGATAAATGAAATGTATGTATGTATTTCAGATCCTCCTGCAAGCAGGAACTTGCGAAGAAGCCTCATTGGTTTATCAAAGCCGCAAGCTGACCGAAGTCAGTCTCTTAGATTCATATTTAACGTCCATGAATATGAACTGTCAATTGTCAACAACTCTGTAACTGGACGACATACATTAATCTGGAAGTGACTCGAACCGGGGACCTTATCATTGAAAGGCATCGGCGTTTATTTAAAGCACTTGTATTTTTCTTTGATTTTCTTGGTCCAGGACGACATAAAGAGATTAAAAATTCTGCCTGCAGTAGTCTTTTAATTTAAAGCTGGACTGTGTCTAGTTTCTACTTTGTTTCTCAATTTTAATCGACACAATGTTCGACTTGTTTCCCCGAGGCAGCTGGTGCAAAAAGATTAAAAACAAATCACAAACTGATTTTGAAACATCTGTTGATTGTATCAAAAGTAACAAAATCTGTTTTGAGCAAACTTGTAAAACTACAAACATAGGTTAAAGTTTTTGTTAAATAAATATTTCTAAAAAAGAGTTGGTTACATAAAGAATATTTGATCTATTCTATGCAAAGGAATTATAATGCAATGTTGAAGCGCTATCAGGGAAAAGAAAGAAAGAACAAGAAATCATTGAAAAGGAGATTACAGTATGAAAAAGCTGGAGTACAAAGAAGAATCGAAGCTGCTGATTTCATCCTAGAAGACATTTGTCAATTATGGATGTAGGTGTTGGGGTCAATTTCTTGGGGTGAGGGTGGGGAAGGAGGGTGGGTGAGGTGAACTTCCTGCCTCCTTCACCCATGATGATAGAGCAAGGTGTTAAAAACTATTTACAGTATCTTTGAAAAAACAAGAGCTGTAGGTGTAGGTGACATCTAAATGTTTGTTAACAGCATCATTAAGATGTTCCATTCTGGTTGACTTTCTCAGTGGAGCTAGTTTTGTTCAAGACCCTGGCATTCTGAGCTGGTTACTTTGCCTGTTACAATTAATATAAGTGCACCCTAACATCCTCTTTCGAACATTTGTCAAAACGAGGCTAATACCAAAGGTGAATTATCTTTGCTAACATTCTTGACAAGCAGATTTGTGGAGGTGTGCCCTTAGACTTAAACAAAGACTACAGTGGAGCTGGTCTCCACTGAAATGTTGTCTGTCATTGATGAGAAGAATTCTAGACAAAACTTATAAAGAATGTTGGGCAACCTGTCCATTCAAACTTCATTACAAGACTAATTGAATACACTATTTTAATTCATAAATAAAAAAATAAATAAAGAAATAACTGAGTTATAATCAGGGGACGGGTTTCATTAATCCACTTTTGGATAAGAAAAAATTGTTCGCTACACATGTTTTCAGTTTACAATATTTCAGGGCCTTTTAATACTGTCTGTCTAACGATCAACATAAAATACTGGAATATTGTGCATCAAATCTAGACATTTGTTAGGTGGGGTGTCAATACTGTAAGACTTTTAGCAAGTCTGTAAATGTTATCAAACTTTTCTCAACCTCTACCATCTGTTCTGCATTTCACAGGGAATTTGCAAACAGCCAAATAGTACTGATACCTCTCTCCATACAAGACTGTTGTTATTTTGTAAAACTTTTTGGAACGAAAAACTTGAGGTATAACACTTGAATGCCAGCCATCTAGAAAAGGCAAAACTTGCTTGAAAATTTTTTTTGGGGTCAGTTGAAACCCAATTACAAACATTTTTTACTTCTGCGATGCTAGCTTGCTGTTTCCGGAACTGTTTTCTACATATTTTGATGTTGGCTTTCCTGTCGGTTCAAACCGCTGAAACTGTTCAACCGTTGAATATGTCCGTTCACACAGAGTCAACATTCTGAATGAAGAGTCAAACTAAAGCCACATGCAGGGCTATTTTATCAATGTTACACCTTTTTGAGATGGAAAATGATCCCTGCAAAGATTTCAGGACTACACAGTTTGCAAGATATGTTACATAATACGCTACAGATAATAAACGGAGCTCCTGATGAAAACCTTAAAGACATCCTCCTTATATACCGCAGACTTTTCCAAGACCATATAATTCGCTGTCACATCTTTTGCCCTCACTTTATATCAATCAATGGCAGTCAGTAAAGATTTTTCGATGAGAATCCCATACCAGTCAATTCCAATGTTGGACACAATGTTACACAAATGATTGACCTTTAACAAACATTGTGGAATGTTGATTCCTGAGGGTATCACATTTGAAAGCTAATCATCTAAGAGTGAGGAATACGCTGAGGTAGTTGTTCCGTTCGTTTCTCTTCTTTTTCCGATCTCTTACATCCCGAGTAAGATCCTGACATCGTCGATTCTAGCTTGCTGTCTCTGTTCGGCCTTTGCTTTGACTCCGAACGCCTCGGACATCAGCTTTCTCTTCTTCTCCTGGAGTTGCAGCATGCGCTCTTCGATCGAATCCTGGACTATGAACTGTAAACAGGACAGAAATATGTACAAATGAGCAAGAGACCCAACCTTTTATCCTCAAAAGGTGTGAAGACTTGCGCACAAAGAAACTTCTAATGCTGGTAATCTGACCTAGTTTCGAATGAGGTGTAACAGAAGTGTTAGACACCACCATCGATCCCAGTAAATACACACACAGCTTGCTACCATCGGTAATTAGACACGAGTGTACAGTCAGTACATACAGCTGCGGTCAATACCCACAGCACAGTGTATACACGATACAGCGATGGACATCTCAGGTCCAGCTAAAGATAACAAGGTATCACGTTTCATTACTGTCTGCATTTTGTAGCAACATGGAAAATACTTCACTTGCAAGCAACGGAAAGTTAACTTTGCAGAGGGCAGCAGGTGGTTTGGGGCAAGACTTCAATGCCTTTAAGACATGACGCAGTTTGCGATGGACAAGGTCTGCTTTGTTTTGTTTATCAATTCACACATGATACCTAGCTACCAAACCTATACAAGCATTTCTATAAAAAAAAAACAACTAAGGTACTTGTCAGTATATAATATTTAGCATTCAAATTCTGCGTAGCGTTTACGAAGGCTCCGAATGTTACCTATTAAAACACTATAGTTCCTGCGTACAAACACTGTGATACATCTGTACACTCTCATAGCAAATTTAAGTATCTTTGCATAGCATTTTCCGATGCGATGCCGGATAAATTATTCACTGCATTTTGTCTAAAATAAAGAAAATGACGACCTCTTCGGGAGAAGTAATCGACCGTAGTTGTTGTTTGGGGCATATTTCAAGACATTTCACGGCTACAGAGTTTCAGACGACTGACCTTTGTAACGGTGACCTCCTTTGTCTGCCCAAGTCGGTGGCAACGGTCGAAACACTGCTCCTCTACGGCAGGATTCCAAGCCTGAAAATTACAAAAATGACTCAAGTGAATGCGTCAGAAAAGACGGTCAGGGTTTACTTCGTAGGGGTACCCACGTCCCCGGTTTGAGTCACGGTTCAAGGTCCCCGGAGGTCCCACGGAGTCAAGGTCCCCGGTTCGAGCCACTCCAAGATTAATATATGTCGTCCAGTTACAGAGTTGTTGACAATTGACTATTCATAATGATGGACCTTAAATATGAATGTAAAAGACTGACTTCGGTCAACTTGCGGCTTTGATAAGCCAATGAGGCTTCTTCGCAAGTTGCTGCTTGCAGGAAGATCATTTGCTGATGTTCTTTTGTACATCTCTTATTGTTGGGAGTATAAGTGTTGATTAGCTACCTTTTTTTGCATATCTGGTGGGGGAGGGGGGAATGGGGGGGTACTGATGATTATTAAAGGCAACTGGTGACAGATATCACTGATGGTGAGGAAGGTTAAAGCCTCATGTAAGTTTTTTGTTAACCATATCTATAGCACAAACATTATACCTGCAACATATTTTAAAAGGTAAAACGGCTGCATGAACTACAATTATAAATGGTTGACTGGTTCATTCTACATTTATTATATTAAATAGAAGACTCACAGGTTCCATTAAGAAGACCTTGCTTGCAGCTGTGAGATTGATACCGACACCACCAGCCTTCAAGGACAATAGAAGCACAGTAGGGGAGCCATCAGTACTTGATGCAAAGTGACTCATGGCATCAGCCCTTTTCGATGCTGTCATGCTACCATCAAGACGAACAAAGCTAAAGCCCTTCTCCCTGGGGGAAAATGAAGATTCAATTGTTTTTGTCTCTGTTTGTTACATACCTCATAAATATAGTGTATAAAGTATATTAAAGATGTTTTTAATTAGCTCACAGTTAATTACCTCTGTACTAATTTACACCTTACCTGCAATTGATGGTGCTGTTGAAATGTTAAATGGCTTTTTCATAGTTAGGCCTGCAATTTTTTGGTAAATTGTTGAAATTGCTTAATTGAATAAAATCTCACGACAGAATGAAATTGGGTGTGTGATATCTGGTATTAATAAACAAGGCATGTAAGATTCTGTGTTCTCTGACTGACATTAACCCCCCGCCCCCTACACCAACCACACCCTCAGCAAAGGCTATGTAGGGGTAAGGACCGCCACCAAATAATTGCTTGGTAGCTCAGTGTATAGAGTGTAGGATTCGTAATCCTTTGGTCACTGGTTCGCACCACACTTTGAGCTGAAAATTTCTCTGCTCATTTTGAAGTTTGTTTTATAAATTCCGAGTTAGATGTTGGTCATTGAATTATAAGAAAGAAAAAACATTTACTTGTGGAATTGATTAATTCACTGAATTTCTATCACTTTGCGTCTCGCAATGAATTGACAAACCACTGAAAAGCCAATTTTCTATCAAAAGGTTCTTCTTCCAGCTCAAATTGATATTGAAACAGAAATTTTGGCGGAACTGTCTATGGCAGCATAGATGGCTGGGTAAATAGATGGACACCCTATAGTTTAATTTACTGAGCAATCAAATTTCCTAGCACTACTATTAGTAGATGGGTCATCAAATGATGCACTGAAATATTGGGTAAAGAAAACCTAAGTATGTTCCACATCTAAGGGGATCCTAAGCCTCCATGAAATGAATTATTACAAAGCTGACTGGCTGTGCTTGTTGTAACAAAAGGCAATGCAGGTATTAAGTGGAGGGCAAAGGTCAGCCCATGGACAATTATGGAAATCTTCCTTCTTCCTGATGCATGTTAAGAAAATGAGAATACATCTTTATTCCATCTTTTACATGGTCCCCTAAAAGACTCCAGGCCCTGGGGGGGGAGGGGGGTTGTATCCCCTCTTGATAGGCCTAAGAATAGACAGGTACAAACCTAAGAGGTCTTTGGAGTAAGGTCAAAAAGGATGTAAACTGGGAGACGACAAGACTCTTGATGGACGGATCCTTGGATCTCTCTAGGAGAAGACACTGCATCAGAGCATCAACCTACGAAATAAAAATTCATAAAATCAGGATGACTCAATGTCTGTCCCATAGATAAAGAATTTGATTTTGACTTACAAAGCACGGCATCAAGAAACACTAGATGCATCATTTGTACCTGCACTAAAACAGATCGATCATTGACATCGCAGTAACAGACAATACTGTCTACCTAGCCCCCCCCACCCTCCACCCCGGTCACCTGAAACAAAACTAACATGTATCTACATAATGTGCTTGCTATTACTTTGTTCTTCAAGCTTTGCCGCACACCTACCCCAACTGAGAACATATTCCTAACAATTTATAACAGAAAATCTGAATTAAGTCAAAAAGGCAAAAGCTAAAATGTCAAAGGGGAAAGCTGCAGCAGCTGCAAGATAGCCTGCAGCAAGGCTGTAATCAATACCAAACAAGATAGGTTATCTTGGCAGACCTATAGTGTGAAACTGCAAAGCGCAAAAGATAATATCCTATGTTATCAGCCTGGATGCAGCCCCCTCAGCTTGTACTTTTGACATAGCTGCCTTACTGATACACTAATTGAACGGTTTTATAAATGCCACCTTCTAGTATGGCGTTTACCTTTGCACTGGAATGCCATTCACTGGCTTCGTCTTTTTCCGGTGCGTCGCTCTGTTTTTCGGGAGGTACGTGGACCAAACCAGACTCACTGATAGCGCCACGACATAGAGGGCAGGCGGCACTTTTCTGTATTAAAGTAATCAAAATTGAAAAACATACCCAGCTTTATAGTAACCAGCAAATTTCAATGCAATGAATGCTCTGTTTAGAGGTATATATTTTTTTTGGGGGGGGGGTTTGGGGGGGGGCATTATGATCTTCCAGGATTTGTTGTTGAGGTCCAAAAGTATGACCTCCTGGGGACGATGTTTTCAGCCATAGATGTATACCCAAAGTAGAGTACTCTAAAGATATGTCATATTTCTAAGAGATTATCTGAAGCCAAAGATGCTCTGAATTTTATTCTTCATCTATTGTCATTACTTTCTTCATAAATTCATAGGTAACTGTATTCAGTGTAATAAAAGTATATCTGACTGATCAAGAGGAGGAAAATGATACCAGGTGTGTGACTATCCCTTATCCCCTCTCCTTCCTGTTCCTGTCACCTTATAATCATTCCATCACACCCTTCTCCATACCCCTAAAGTGATGAAATATCATAAATGTTCTTTGAGATGAATTCATACATAAATAGGAAAAAATCATGATCACATCATGTGGTGATTGCTGGCAACTTAAACTCTCTTATCCCTGGTCACTTCCCCTCCATCCCCCTCCATCCCCTCCCTCCCCCAGGGAATAATTTAACCGGTATCACATGTAAATTTGCTATACAAGTGCAAAGTTTGTACAGCATCTTTTGAACACAGGAACGATAGCATTAAATATGAGACAGAGTTCAGAGCCTTCAAAAACTGCTACAAAAATTTGAAGACTAAATTATTCCCTACACCTACCCCCCACCCCCCAACCTCCCCCCCCCATCATCCCTCCTCATACCTTGTTCTGTGAGATGACTTCCACAATACAATGGAAACAGAATACATGAGCGCATTGTGTGATCACTGGTTGCATGAGAGAATCCAAACAAACGCAGCATTCCTGTTTAAGAAGAAAAATCACAGAAAGCGGGGAAAAAAAGAAACATTTCTGTTTATACTCGGGTAATCGTTGCTCACAAAACAGTATGTATAAAATCCAACATGCCACTGACTTTCAAAACTTTCGAGATGGATGCTCGTGTAGGATATATCTTGTAGGTTTCAGTAATACGGCTAACACCTTCAACTAAGTACTAGCAAATCCTTCTTTTTCAGGCCATTCCTTTTGTCAATTTATTTTTATTTGGTTCAGTTATCATATGTTAAGTCTTTTATTTGATGATCTTTGGTTTCAATTTCTTACTCTAAGCGGCTAATAAAATTGTCGTTCAAGTTTACGAAGCAGGTGAAGTCTAAGAAGGGGGGGGGGGAGGGGGAGGGTGGCATAAGAAAATAAAAATGGCAAGGTCCCTGGTAGAAGATGTACATTTGATTTGTTTCATATATCTACAGATTTTTTATTAACTTCTTTCCCATTTCTTACTTCTAGTGGTTACCAAATGTTCCCTTTTACTTTCAGTATATGAAACAAAATATAAAACACATTGTAGTTTGTGAAATGGTTGAAGTGATACATTTTTGCATAATTTTATATTAATTTTTAAAATTGTTCTTCAAATAACTGAAGAATAGTCACACTCAACTATCCACACCCTTGCTAGGAAATACCCTCAGGTATTGTTCTTTCTTTGAGTAGGATATATGTGTAGCAATTGTCTTCTTTTGTTCATGGAATAGCACTTTCTAGTGGATATATATCTTAAATATGGTTAAGCCTAATTTTGATCACTAAGTGATAGTTACTCTGAGATTACGGATATTAATTACACTTTGAGCCATGTGGTGGTTGTGATATGATATTGCATATAGTTAGATTCGTATTCAAAAGAGTTGCATCAATTTGAATAGACAATGATCCTCCCCCCTCCCCCACCCTCCCAGCAAAAAGAGAAGGTTACCTCATCTGAGCCCTGGCTGAGGACAGCAACTAGTGCAGCTACCAGTCGTTTCTTCTCCTCATCACTACAGGAGGCGGAACCTGACAATGTAGATAGATCAAAGAGTAATGTAATTGTATCTAGCAGTTTACACTTCAATACTAACATCAAATTAATGTATTCTAGCCCCCCCTCCTCCCCCTCCCCTTCACTGAGTCACTGGTACATTTATTAAAGCATTTTTTTCTCCACAATTTTTTCTCCAAGTATTTATTTATTTTGTTTAAATGTAAGAAGGAGAAGAAAAATTGAAAGAAAATAAGCAACTCTGCCAATTAAGAGAAAACTAAAATTTTTTGCCATAATTCATATTTAAGTATTAATTGACACATTGCTGTTATAAAGTTACTCATTTGAAATAGGCAGTAGAAATATGGTCTAACAGTGATCCATTTTGCTGCAATATCAGCAGTAGTCTAACAACCTCTCTGCAACCACTAACCCCGTTATTGACCCCCCCCCCCCATTTTTGAAAGTTGTAATTATCCGAATCAAATATTTCAAATTCAACCCCTGTATGTAAAGAAAGACAGCTACTTATGGTCATCATAATATGGTCACCAGTGTCCATTTATTAACATCTTGTTCTTGTCACATCCACACCTACCCTTGGTGGCAAGTTTGGTGGCAGCTGAGGCACATAGTCCAGGATGGCAGCAGAGTTGCCTCAGGCGTAACAGAATGGCAAGAATGTCGCCGTAGTGGTCCAGAAATTTACCGGTGGTGAAAAACCTAGTGCAACAAATAGGGTGATATAAGTATAGCAAAAAGATATTAACAGCTAGCTTACTTGTTTCCCAATGCAAACAGTGTAGTTACTGTTACATTTATTGCACGACTGATGTTTCACATGAAAAGTCCATGATATATATCAAGGACTAGATTAATGTGATTATCCTGAAGCCGGTAAAATACTACCCCAACAGAACATGATCAGAATCGACTTTTCCATTGTGACATAGTTTTCGATAGTCCTCTATGCCCATAGTCGTAGAATCAACCATTTTTCTGTTAACACACTTAGCTGGTAATCATTTAGCACACATGCAAAATTATTTCCCCGCGATTGGTTAGATTTATGTCAAAGATTGACCGAGTAGAGCAATCGCAAACTCCTGTACACTGAGACTGGAGAATATGCTATTAAACAATACGCTGAATGTTGGGTTTCTCAGGAGAAGCCAATTTGACATCAAGGCGAACAAAATTAAAACCCTTCTCTCTGCTGGAAAAAGGAAGATCTGGAAAGATCTTGATTAATGAGAGTCTTAAAAAAATGCAAACTGCCTAGATTCAGGCACGTAGGCAAGGGGGGTGCGAAGGGGGCAACCAGCCCCCCTTGAGCATATTTTCTTATCGCTAGTTATTTCAAAGTAAAAAATGTTAGATGCAACTTACAAGGCCTGGGAAGTGCCATTTCCAGCGATCTTGGAGGCATTTTCGGCAAAATTTTTCTTGTACGCTTCTAAAAGGAAAAGATGTCTTTTCATTTGTAATATCATTTATACTCACTTATTGACAGAGAGTTTCCCATCTTTGGCCATGCTGTCGTACATGGTTCTCTCGTCCTCTGAGAGTTTGACGTACTGTAAGAGGACCGTCTTGGGAGGCAGCTCTACCAGCAGCTTACCATCAACTTTCATTGTCTTGGTTCGTCGGATCGCAAGGACCTCCATTAGCTTCTGCACTCTCCTGTTTGGAAATACGTTAAGGTCAAATTATGTTATTTCCGAGCGTACAAAGCATTCTAAAGTAAATTCGTGGTGAATGATGAAACCTAATATATGTTATTTCTCTTTTCATTGCATCATCTGAGGAATGGTCTGTGTGTTAGGCTATAAGCAGTCCAGCCCACTTTTAATAATGTAATTTGATAAGCCTTAGATCTTTCCCTTTCTCAAGTGACATAGAAATACAACCCTAGAGTGGAGTGGTAACATGTAGTGTATTTCTAAATGTCACAAGAATGTATCAAAATAGATTTTGTGTCAAAGGTCATCTCTTACAAAGTCAATTGAACAGAGTGAGTGTACATGTGTATGAGTCAATTTATCTACTGTTGCCAGTAAATTAAAGCGTGTTTTTTTTACCTGAGGGCATCCTGATCGCCGGACCTGATGGGTCTCTCGATGATTCTCTGCCACCACGTCCGGTTAGTCTTGAATGGTTCTAACTTTAAGAACGACATCAATGACCAAAGATCCTTGATGTTATTCTGAATCGGAGTACCTTGTAAAACAAAATAAGATGAGACCAAAATCTTTACAGTTACTTTTCATTTACAACACCCTTATTCTTCTTCTAAGAATTACAGCTTATTTGGTTCCAGGGCATTTGTTTTACCAAAAAAATAAAAAATAAATAAAAACACTAAAAATATTCTACAGGAGAGATATGTAAAGACATTGCTGATGAACAGAGGATGCTAACTATTATCACCTTGCAATCGTATTAATAATCCATTTTCTTTGCTTAATTCTTTGACAGCATGTATGAAACCTGTACGTAATTAAGGAGCCACATGCTGTTTGTCTATGGTATTGTTGTAGCTGGCTTAATGTAGCTTACACTTTGAAAACAAATAAAATGAATCAAATCCCTTCACACCGATATGGTAATGACAGCTTGGTTTACCTGACAAAGCCCATTGTCTTTCAGACTTGAGTTCCAATATAGCTTTGGTCTGCATAGCTAACGGATTACGGATGATGTGAGCTTCGTCCAGTACCACTCTCAACCAGTGGACGTTGTGTAATGTACTCTTAGCCTGTGGGATAGAAAGAAACCTGTATCAACGTGACTGATACTGAAAACCAATCAGTCTCACAAAAAAAACCCACTTATTTTACAGTGTTTGACACTAATCAGGCTAATTCTTGAGCATATCAGGGTAATTGTTCTATTAACTTCCATTTCTTACTGTGGTTTGCTTTAAGATACACATTACCATAAAGAGAAAATGAGACATTCAATTAGAATCTTTCTTTGTTTTTTCCCCGATGTTTAAATTTGATCGTACCCCTTTAGCTTTGAATTCGTGAGCCAGTGTATTATATGTGGAAATGACCACGTCCTCTCCTGCAAGCTTCTCGGCACTGGACGCTCGACTCTGGCCATGAAAGAGATGGACCTTAAGGCCGATGTTAGGATCCACGTGTTCCTCGAGCTGATCCTGAAGGGACGAGAGATATATTGAGAGTGACAATAGTAAGAAAAGAATTGTAACTATTGTGCAGCGATAGAATATTGCTGAATAACCTAAGGTAAAAACAAATGTTCTTTTGTATTTACAATACCACATGCTACAATAACATCCATGGTTATTGTTAAATATGCCACACCATTACAGGCAAAAAGGCATAAAGAGATTTACTGCCTATCATTAATGATTACCGTATGCTACAGTCGAACTGCCATGTATTGATGACGAAGGTCCCAGGGGACTAAAAATTCCAATATATTTTCTAAAACTTTACTCCTTATTTGTTATTTATGAGTCATATCTTATTTCTCCGGTTTTCTCTAATAATATTTTGGAGTAAACATGGATTTTTCGTTATAATGTATATGTATATATATATATATATACATATATAAATATATGTATTTATATTAACAATACTATCATACCTAATGTTACACAATGTTACTGTTTATTGTTAATTAAACAACACAATTACAGCTTATTGATCAAAGGTAGAACTTGTACCCAGTTCACCTATTATTCTGTGTTGAATAATCTTTGTTTTTTGGTACTGATGCAGACAGCATGAAGTTATCACAGTTGACGTGTGATATCACTTTGGTGAATAATTTATTTGGTATCGCAGCACGAACTGCTATGCAAAAATGAGTAATTTGCTATACAAGTGCCAGGATGCATAGCAGTTGTTGAACACAGAACCATAGTATTTTATAAGAGTCAAAGTGCACATCCTATGCAAAATGTTTATTTTTATTCCCTGAACTTACCATCCAGTTACCCAGCACCGAGACTGGACAGATAATCAGAGTTGAAGAAGGCCGACCAGCCGTGACAGCCAATCTTCTCTGAAAACTTGGACGGTTTGGACTTTTCTCTATTGAAAACATATTAATGGGAAACTTTTAGGGAATTTTACATCAACTTGTCTCTCAGACTTGCACAACTCATTCAATATTAACCTGATAAAAATGTTAAAACCCTGGAATTTTCAAAAGCTAAATGATATATGGGAATTACAAAAGAGAGACAAAACATTCAATAAAATTTCATATTTAAGATTTGAAATATAGTGTACATGAATTAAGCTTCATTTCAAATTTATTTCCTCAAAATATTGTAAAAGTAGAGCCTATCCATAACTCATCAATCTGAAAAAAATATTCTGTTAAAAAACACTTTACATATCTTTGTCATTGTGCTAAGGTTTGCTTTTGGAAGGATATTTTGGGGTAAATTCTTCCAGTAAAGTTGACGCAATAACTTATTAATTATTGTTCATTATTTTCTGCATAACAAACAGTAGCTAAGCAAAAAAAAAATTAAAAAAATTGAGGAACTCAGCTTCAGTAACGTGATTTTATTCGTTCAATATTATTTTACTAATCACCCTTAACAAAAGATCAAAAGTTTCATAGATTCAACTATCTTTTAGATCAAGTACCAATTTTACGAGAGATGGGAAAAGTTTACCTGTTGAGAGCCTGCCACTGAATATTCAAATTAAAAAACAAAATAGTGATTAGAAACAGCAACCAATGTTTGATTTATAAATGGCACATGGGCATAACTTTGATTTTTCTGTTGTAATTGTAATGTCGGTCTCTTGTACAGCATTTGAGGATAAAGAGAGAATATATCAAATCTAAAACGGTATATAAACCAATCAAATGTATTGCCATCCAGTCTAAATAAACTAAAGTTATTCCACATTACCTGTTACCTCTGCCTTCTTCGTTGACGACGTCCCCGATTTACCCCTCTTGCTTTGCTGCTTTGGGACGGATTTTTTCATTGCTCCTTTCCTTGTTTCTCCTTTCGCTGATTTCTTTGGCTTCTTTTCGGGTGTCCAGTTATCATCGCTATCATCGATGACAATGTACTTGGTGTTTTTTCTGGTGCTCCTTCAGATACAAAAGTATGAATTAACATCGATGATGCATAGAAAAGCATGGTGAGTAGACAAAAAACTGTAACGTGGTGATTACTGATTTGGTAAAACATATTTGTCTGATTCGTAATCTGGCCTTTAACAATTGTAATGCAATATGTTTTTAAATGATAATTGGGTTCCATTGATCGTTCCAATAACATCCGTCTCGCACATTCTATTTTCCTCAATTTTTATTGCATGAAGAGTAATGCTTCACAGGTCTATGAGAAATCAACTTAACTTTCCCTTTCAAGTTTTATGTAAAATGTATGTTCTGTTTGAATTTTTTTTGAATCTTGACACAGTAAGGGTGAATCTCCCAAAAAAAAGATGTGTTCCTTCTACTTTCTAATTTAAAGAATCCCATCTTACATGGTTTGCTTTCCAGATTTGACAATCGATCCTTATGAGACCACACAATAATTTATAATAACGATGTCAACCGATAAACTTCCCCAAAATGGAAGACGGCTCATACCTCTGTGGTCGTTTAGATCCTCTTTGAGAAGAAGAAGTTGCAAGTTCTGTGACATCATCTCGAACTGATTTCAACTTAGCAGGTGTCCAAGATTCGTCGCTATCGTCGTCGATTACAATAATGCTATCATCTTTAGAACAGTTTCCTGGTTGAACCTCCATCTTCTTTGAAGTGGCCTTCTCTTCCCCATCATCATCAATGATGATGGTCTCCTCTGCTCCACCCCCATTACCAGCACCCCCTGTCGACTGCACCTTCTGGGTGACGGTTTGTCCCCATCTCCCTTTGGAGACTGTGAGAGGTCGCTTGATGGTATTCACCAGCATTTTTCCTTGGCTATCGATGGTCAGAGATTGTGACGAGGATGGAATAGAGAGAGTATCGTCCATCTTTGGTAACGAAGGTAACTTTGGAATATTAGCTTGGTGGAAGTCGGTGGAAGGCGGGCGAGAAGAGGGAAAAGCCTGAATGGTGGATGACTTCCCCTGCCAGGAAAAGTTTAAAAATTGGTAGTTAGAGTCAGTGGAATTAATTGTGGCTGATTTTCATGAAAGATTTTATGAATGACCTTTGGACAATCTAAACATATCTATATAGTAAATAGGGGTGCTGAAGGGGCAAGGGTTAAGGGGGGGGTGGGATGAGGACTGGAAAATTGCTATGCAACTTTCCATCAAGTATGATTGTAAGGACAGGATTGGTTAGGCGCACATATATACACCATGAATTTGTGCCATCAGCAATTTAACACACATTAAAATGAAACCCATTATTCATTTCAACTGTTTTTTTTAGTAGTATTTCAGGTTATATGCAACTAAATGTTACAGAAAAATGGGAGTAGACAGTACCTAGACTAAGAGAGCTAATTCTGAGTTTTTAGTATCATTACAATAATGTTCCTCAAGTGAGAAACTTTCTTGGCAAAGAAATCTGGTGACCGTGACAAATTTCCAGGCAACTGATGGATTGAGAAAACTTGGTTAACCAACCGTCTTATGATGCTTTACAAGACACAGAAAACAACAACAACACAGTCATTACCATTGTTTGATGCCAACAAAGAGAAAATTAATAACTTTTACATATCCTTTCCATCAGAATAAGTAATTAATAACACGACTACAAATTACAAATATACCTTTAATTTTAATTGCAAAAATGTCTCGGTTTATGTCCGTGGTGATGCCCAGTTTTAAATATCAGGTTAAAAATAATAATAATAATATACAGTTCTTATAAAACGCAAAAAACAAAACATAAAGCACAGAAACCTAAAAAACACAACACAGACGAAAATACACAACTGAAAAAACGTACAGGTTACGTTTTTAAGCTAGTCTGGCAAACGATATTTGGGATCCAATATGATCTATCACCAACATTTACTACTAGCGATCAGATAAATATGTGACTTTAGCCACTTCTACATCTACTCTTCAAAACTTACCACCGCTTCGAACATTGGCCTTTCGTCCAGGTGATTGGAAAGGATGAGCGATATTACTGCCAGCGTCTTGCCCAATCCCATGTCGTCCGCTAAGATACCACCTTGGACACTGCTAGGTCTCTTGAAACTAGAGAAGTTTGTCAGGGTGTTAAGAAAATTAAGACCTCTCTTCTCCCAGAAAGGAGGCAGCTCCTTTGAGTTTTCTCGGAGAGACATCCAATGCAGGGCTTGCTTCTGATGAGGATACAGGCGGCTTGTGACAGCCTATGTATGAGATAGGAAAGAAATGACCAAATCACAAAATGCGCTAACAGGACACATACTCGATGACATCTATGGGTCTTGGGTAAAAACCTGATGAATCGTGTCTTAACTTTCACAGTGCATGTTCAAGGATATGCAGGGATGTGTCCAGGATTTCCTGAGTGCCGGGTACATTGATCACCATCCTGGGGGAGGGGTCTAAGGGGGAGGAGGTGTCCCCTCCCCTTTGAGAAATTTTTCGCATGCGTAAACTGATGCATTATTAATCTGTATGATTTTGGCATAGGCTAGGCCCAATTTATGTAGAATATATTGTTAGGAATGTCAGGATTTTAGATGAAAATAGTGCTGGGCGGGATTCATTATTTTTAAGACAGTGCTGGGCGGTAATATTTAGTACTGGGCAGGGCCGCCCAGCGTGGGCACATCCCTGGATATGTAATGTAAAATTATTACCATTTGCTTCTCAATGATGTTTCTTTGCTTCATTGTCAAATTTGTAACCTAATTTAAGACAGATTTCGTCTGTACGGTATATGTTGGTAGTTTGCAATAGAGATGAGAGGGGTAAAGGGGTGGGGGAAGGGTTGGAGTACCATGGGAGCAGTTACTGAAAGCAAACTCTACTGTCAGTTCTAGGGAAGATAATGCCTTTACTTCTTGTTGCTACCAAAGAAGGTGACAATTCCTCCAAGAATTCACCAATGCTACAGGCAGGTAAATTCGAATAAATTCATTTGCTGTAATATAAATAGTTATATACTTACGGCACTAGGTTCTTTGATACCCGTCTTGTCTTCACTCTTAATGTCCTCAAACAACTTGTCCAGCTGGTTTTTCATCTAAAATTAAATCGACAGAAAAATAAAAAAAAATAAAAACAGAAAAGAGAAGAGAAAAGGAGAAAATGCTTTTAGATCTGATAACTAATCATTCATTAAAGAGTTAATTATTAATTACCTGAACAACAAACATCACGACTGAATTTTTCAAATTTAACTGAACAATGTCTGCTGATGTACCGACAAATTGTTGCATGTTCATTACTGTGCATGCATCTGCAGATGTTGTAAATGTTACAATTTTCTCTCTGTTTCTCATCAGACTGCATTTGATTGTGCCAACCCCCCCTCCCCTCCCACTCCCCCTAGGCCTCCCAGCTCTACCACCTATAGGATGATGATGGTTTATGATTTCTTTAGCAGGAATATGTGGACAAAGAGAAGAGGTTGAGTTAAGACAATACCTCAGCCTGAGAGAGTTTCACCGAGGCACCAAGCACACTCTTGGGCTGGTACAAAGGGGCGCTCATGCGACCGCCAGAGGGGCCTCCAGCGGGAGCACATGCAGAATCCTTCAGATAGAAGCCATGACGACTGAGTTTTGCCTTGATAGCTTCAAGATTTTCCAGAGGAGCCCAGAAAGATATGTCGACAGGCATACGGAACGAATTTCTATTTCCGTAGGGCACAACTCTTTGAGAACATAAAGGAGAAACCAAGTATTAAACTACACTCGAATGATAAGCTTAAAAGTAGGTAGTTATCTGAAAGAAATTAATAACACTGAAACTAGTAATGCCATCATTAGGTATGCTTAAAAAGTTCAAAATGTTTACATTCAGAATATAAATATTGTGAATTGATCAAATAAAACCTTAGAATTGTTAAGCTTATTTGGGTTGATGATATCATATTAAGAGTATGTGATCTAGTCTTCAGTATTGTGTGCATAGGAACATTGAAAATGTGATTCCTCCCGACTGGAATAAAATATTTCTTTTTTCTTTTGGGGGGTGGATGGGGTGGGGGAGAGGATGACGATATTCATTATAATTATCTCTATTAACTAGATTGATAAGGATGGTTCTAGACTTGCTTTTATCTTAAATATATCCAAAGGGTTTCCGGTCCTTATTCTCTCAAAGGAGGAAATACATTCCCAAGTGATAATCATATCTCCATTATTCAATTTGATTATTTTTTTTCTGTAAATCTATACTGAAATTTCTTGTCAATATGATGCAAAAAATGATGTATTTCGACAACTTTGAGTCATCTTAGTGATGCCATGTCATACTGTAACTGCAGCAAAGTGCCCACCAGTTTAAACTTTCTGGGTGTAAACATAACCAGAAACACATACACCAACAACATCTTCCACTCAAAAGTCATTAAAGATCACAAAATGCTAGAGCTCATGGAAATGTCATGGGTCCCTTACCCTTCTATCCTGGCCAATCTGTTATCACAGATATTGGCGAGAGGCTTGGCAAGTTCTCTCTTGATGTGTCCCACCTGTTCACCCCAAGTATTTTCCACTTTGATGGCATTGGCATCATGAGCGTTGTCAGGCTGACGAATTAGCGCCACCATTTCTTTCTCATTCACCTGTAGGAGATCAACCACAGAGCATCAGGTAACCCATAGCTCCCGAGACCAAAGCACCCTGTATACATATCACTTGAGAAATCATAGACAAGTGAAAAGTAATGGATTGCCCAGCAGCTCCATACCATGCATACTGTAGGTCCCTATGCAGCCATGCATGCATTAGTTCCACATACATTAAGTAATCTGTAAATTATATGTCATTCGTTTTCTAAATTTAAGTCAGCTCAGAATAAGTGGAATACCATATTGAAACCTGCCATATTTTAGCCAAACAAATCCACACGACAATTTAAAATCATCCTGGGTGAGTTTTAAGGACTGTCCAAAATTTATGGCAAACTGAGACTAAAAATATTGTTCATTCTTTTATATAATTTCTAGGAAGTAAAAACTTATTACACATTATAATTGAACAGAGCCTACCGTAGTTTGTACATATATACAAGTGATATAAGTGCAATACTAAATCGTTAAATGTGGAACCATATGCATGCTACTTTGTTGATGGCAATCAGTTTGGACACACTTTCAATCAAAAATCTTGTCGGAGGGTCAAATTTGTTGTTTGGACATACTCGTCAAATGTCTCAAGATGTCCAACTGACCCTGGGACAGTCAGCAAGTATTCTCGAAGGCAACCTTACTCATTGCAAGGGGAAAACACTCTGCAGTGCTAAAAAGACCCTGTATGTATCTGGCCAACCAAGTGACGAATATTGGGTTATCTAGCATACAGCTGGGATAATTCAAACTGGCTATTAAACAAATTACCAAATCCTTTAAAATAAACTACATCTACTAAATCTAATAGAACGACATACTTCTCCATGATAGTACTGTAAGCCCACGATACTGCCCCGGACGTGACCCAACAGTTGTTGATCATCTGCGCAGAAATCGTTCACATCCAAACCACTTTCAGTGAAGCTGCTGTTCAGGCCTCCAGGACTTCTGATTGAATCCAGGATATGTTGGACACCTTGAGGAGATCCAAGATCATCACGAAATGAGCCAGCATGCCATCCATTCTTTCGACCGATATCTTTCTTACGTGGCATGGTCAGGTCTTAATCTGGGGGGGGGGGTGGAAATGATGATACAGTTCGAGTTATAATTCAGTATACAAATTTTGCGTAGCAGTTTTGAAGGATCTGAGCTTAGCCTTACGAAATACTATCATTCACTTGTACTCAAGGGTTGAAATAAGGATTTGTGGACCGGGCGCCACTTTCTAAATAAGTGGCTCCTGGTTCGTGGCAATTTCAGTAGGACCAGGAGATATTTTCTCACTACCAGGAGCTTAAAAGAAGAAACAAAATTCAAGTATACACGGCATGTAGGTACGTATCAGTACAGGTGTTGTGCGATATATAAACCATGTGCACCAGTGCTATTGTGCATGCACTCGAATGACTCGATCGATCAGTGATTTATCAAATCGCTAGCAGTTACTATCCATGCACTAGCATGCAATGTAGTTTCAGGCTTCTGTGCAGCGCATGATAAGGCTGATATTTACAGGAGTATGCAGGCGCTTATTTGCCGACAAAGTAGCGCCGGGTGTATTGTATTTTCATGTTCAGGGGCGCTTATTTTAACCCTTGCTTGTACTTCAAAAACTGCTATAAATCTATGCACTTGTAGAGCAATTTGCCCATTTTGCATCATATTTTGCCATATGAATTATTCCCTGATAGTTTTCTTGGAAACAATAGAAAGTTTATGAGTAATGAAGACACGTCAAGCTCATGACGGTTCTGAATAATGACTTAATAAATTTATTTTAGTTGTTTATAGCACTGACAATCAGTTTTACAGTATCCATCAACAGCAAGGTTTGAGAATGTCATCCATTCAGAAACTTCTACAGCTCAAAGGTAGAAATGGAACTTGAAGATCACTGACCAATCATTGCTTTGAAAAACAGAATTGACCATTTGCATTTTGTATGAGCAATAGTTTGCATTTGAATGGTTTAGAATTGATTTGAAATTATAGGCCTCATACACGCCTAGTTGCTTTAACTTTGGGGCTAGGCCCAAGTTTGAATCAATGCGATGAATGTGAAACTATAGATGAGGCATCTCAATAATCTGCTGATCCAGATCTGTATAGTAACTTAAGTGTGGGCTGTAAGTTGTTCTGAATTTAAAACAGCAATTCAGGCAGTAAATATGTGTGCAAAGACCATTGTTCGAAGTCATGGGAACTTGGGGTGATGAAATTTGAAGTATCTGGGCTGCTAGGTTTGCATTCATCACTGTAGTTGCCAGGTATTTCTCCAAATTCTGACTATTCAGCTGGCAGTCGGGTGAATAAAAGGTACACATAGCCTATTACAATGTTCTATCCAATATGAGACAATGTTCTATCCATTACAATACAACACTTGTAAGAGATACAAGATCCACCACATCAAAAATAAATAAATAGTGTAACGAGAATCAATTCTAGCATTAACATAAGATAAGGTTCCATTCAATAACCACGCACCAGCCCTCTGGGCCAGCCTGTAGTGTACTAGGCCTAGACGTACTATAAAAAGCTGAAAGTGCAAAATAACAAGTAGGACCCTGTAGAACCAGAAGCAATTTTATCTGTAATATTGCTTTGAAATAGATAGAACATGTGGCTTTCCACATGCAATGTCATCTCTGTTCAGCTGCAGAGGTAATAAAGAAACAGGGCATGATAGTGCGAGTGTTATGCTTAACTAAGTCTAACCCGGTACAGGGTCCAAAAGGTGAAACCAATTTTCAATGCCTAAATCCCTAACATGAGTTAGGTTACCGTAGGCCTAGCCTACCCCACAAAATATCTGGCAGACACTTTCTACTGATCATATCATCATATCCAACATACGGCTAAATTAAATTTATGGCTCAGTTGCTGCACTTCCGATAAAGATGTCAACCTGTCTCCTCTTGTAATTTGTGGTCTGACCATAGCAAAACATCAGTTAAAATCAGTTAGGCTTTATTATGTGAAATATGGAAAGGTCCAAACATGTCAACATTAAAACTACGGATACTGAGACCAACCATAATACAAAATGGATCCACTGACATACATGGTTCAGAACTTCAGATGATGAACATTTCGATTGTTGGATCCAACCATTAGTACTACACATTCGATCAGTACTATATAATAAAAGAACAGTTCAGAGGTTCATTTGGTTTTGCCTGTTAATAATCCATAATTTGAGCAATGATAATGAAAACTGCATTCATTTTTACTTTATATATTATCATCGGTTTCATCTTTGCTGTCGATCGTGAATTCCATTGGATTCGGTATCAAGAGTAATAGATCGTTTCCTTAATGATGAGATTTTTCATCTTTCAACAAACTGAAACAAATAAAATAGAAATAAATGCGTGAGGTACGTGGGCGTCTGTGCAGCCACCTTGGTTTTTAAAAGCTACCATATAAAATTCATTACTCAACTTTTCAAGTTTTCCCGGCTCTATACTCAGTCGGTGCACATGCGCATTTGAATTCGGATTATATAATATGGACTATTTCGCAATCATAACAGGATAAATACACCGAGCTTACACACTGCATTCGAATACAAAGATATACTTCCACTATTCTAGGTCTACAACCGATTTCACGCAGAAAACGTATTATATACACACAACTTGCCAGGTAAATTTTATAGTTTTCTTCTCTATCGTTCATAGCATTTTGGCACGTTTTGACATATCGGCGTGAAATATTGACCAAATACTGTATTAATCAAACTTCGGTCGTCAAGTAGGCTACGTTTGTAAAAAAGTACTGTAACATAGATAAGGACCAGAATTAAATACCGGCGTCGTTCTAGCACACGTGATGTTGGCACAGATTTTTAGATCTATGCATAGTATTACTAGTAGTAGCCTAGTCTGCATGTAGGCCTGCCCCTCGCCACCGTTGGCCGGACTGGCTACCGCCCATGGGTTAGTGACACTTGTTTTACGCCGGTGAGTTTGAGCGCCAGCATATAGGCCCGTCAATCCAAAATAACCCATGATATTAGGCCTAGCCTATATATACAATCACCTCTAGCCTAGTCGTATTTGGAATTGATTTAATTTCATTATGTGGTCCTACTGATGCTGAGCATGATTTACTGTAATAACCTAGGGATATGCATTAGTGCAAGCTCTGATTAAAATATACTTCACAGGAACTATTGGCATAATACCTTCTGCAGTACATGCTTTGTATCGTTTGCGTCATCGGCTCCCATCATTCATTCTGTCTACCTGTGTCGAGCTATTTGGATCATTAATATTGTTTGTACGTAAAAAAAGATATACTAATGTATGTTTGATTCCGATATTACGAAGCTGCTAATTATGGAAAATATTTTGTCCTCCCAATATAACCTGTGAAATCCAAACTTTACTGATTGTAATCTACTAACTAACAAACATACAGCAAATATATTGTTGAAATTACATATTAAGCAGAGTAGTGAAGCACTGAGCTCTTAATGTGGAAGCTACTGTACGTATGTATACAGTAGCATGCCTATAAACTTGAAACGCATCTGGAAAGAACAGTTAAGGCATTGAAGACTCGCCCCATCCGCGTGCCTTTGCTTGCAAGTGAAGTTTTCTTCTTGTCGCTACAAAATGCAGACAGTAATGAAACGTGATACCTTGTTATCTTTAATCTAGACCTGAGATGTCCATCGCTGCTATGTACACTGTGTTGTGGATATTGACCGTACCTGTATGTATTGACTGTACACTAGTGTCTAATTACCGACGGTAGCAAGCTGTGTGTGCATTTTCTGGGATCGATGATGGTGTCAAACACTTCTGTTACACCTCATTCGAAACTAGGTCAGATTACCGGCATGAGACGTTTCTTGGTGCGCGATCCTTCACACCCTTTAAGGAGGAAAATTAGTAGAGCTTGACATGGTTGTGGCATAAGAGCTGCGAGGTTACAATATGTCATATATATGTAACGTCCATGATTATGAATTGTCAATGGTCAACAACTCTGTAACTGGACGACAAACATTAATCTTGGAGTGACTCGAACCGGGGACCTTATGATTGGAAGGCACCGGCGTTAACCACTGAGCTCACACTCCACGACACCACACCACACTCCATATTGTTCTATGGTTTGTGAAAACTATTATGTACTGAATGAATATCGTTATACAGCGCTTACTTGATGACAGCACAACAGTTATCACTTCCGTTCAAGCCGTGCTTCTTCCTGCTACAACAATATTTTTCTAATTTTATGTCTTTTGCAGATGAGAATATAAAATGTCATTGTACAGAAATGCAGTGTTTATAGCCAAAGGACTCAGAGAGTTCGGACAGTAAGTGTACCATTGTCATCTCATGCTCTGATATTAATCTTTTGAATGTTTACATTGTTCAATTGTATGTAGGTGGAACTAAGAGGACCCTATCAAATTATAAGGGCAAATTCTATTGGAATGTTCTGTCAAAGCTTGTTTGATACAGTAATGCAATAACAGTATGTTAGGCTCCATCAAGATGTAAATCTTTTGCAAGATTGTACTAACTCCTGTGGATGATAGATTCAAGTACAGCTGCATAGATCAGCTTTCATTGTGTTGTTGTACTGCAAGAGAGATTGAGTTAATGTCAGGTTTTTTTACTTACTACTCAAACAAGATCTATTGTTTATCACTCATCCTTGTTTTTGTTATTTACAATATTTTTGCTGTCTACTCTTTTGGTATATAATTGTTAAAAATTATATATATTGCATTTTTTGGCTTTACCCCTCTTTTTCAAAACTTTCAGAAGTGGACACGTCAAAGCGTCAAAGTCGTTTAACACAGAAGATTTGAATGTCGACGCCTCTGCAGAGTCATACATGATCACTGGTGCCAACAGTGGGATTGGATACAGTACAGCTTTGGCTATTGCAAAGAAAGGTAATATCAGACAAGATGCTTTGGTGTGTTTACATGTGCAAATGTGCTCATATTGAGTACTCATACAAGATACAGAGAATAGTTTATAAGGGATTAGTTTACTGGTCAATGTCTAAGATTGTACTGATCAGTCACGAAGGTCTGGAATTCCCACTTATGACAGGTAATCAGGTATACAGCCTTATATGTGTATGATGAGAGCTTAGACAAGATATATAATATAATATATAATTGTATTTATTGGTTGATGTCTCAGAGTATACTGATCAGACAAGAAGTTCTAGAATTCCCACTTCTGACACCATGTTTGAATGTTTATGTGAATAGTGAGTATTTAGACATCTTGAGTAAAATATATTATTGTATTTACTGATCGATGTCTCAGAGTATACTGATCAGACAAGAGGTCTAGACTTCTCACACCTTGTTTAAATGTTTATGTGAATAATGTAGAACTTAGACAAGATATGGAATTACAATGATCAGACGAGAAGTTCAAGAATTCCCTACTCTGACACCATGTATACAAGCTTATGTGAATAAATAGAACTTAGACTTGATAGAGTATAATTTATCTATAAGTGTGTAGTTACTGGTCAATTTCTCAAAGTATACTGATCAGATAATTCAGATCAGTTCTGCAGGACATGTATACTCTTCTGCTTTATTTGCACAGTGACATGTTGACAGACATATAAACAGTGACAGGTTGTGAGTATACACAAGCTTTCTATCTTTATTGTTAATGTTTGTGTTTTATTTCATTTGTATCAGGTGGTACTGTACATATGGTTTGCAGGAACAAAGAAAGAGGAGAAACTGCTCAGAAGGCTATTATAGATGAATCCCAAAATATGGTATAATCTTTTACTTTTTTCTCTTGATCCAATTTTCATATTCCATCTTCAATCTTTATCATGAGCGTTTGCTGTATCATTTTTGTATTTATAAAACAGAGAACTTATTCATGCTCTTTGATATGTATAAACTAATTACGATAAATCTCTGTTTGTTTTATTATGACTGCCCCAGAATTTGTTTAACCTGTATCTGTACCTGCTAAATATCATAATATTTCTTTACAGACCAATCCACACAACATGCAATTTACTGTAATAGCTAGGTACAGTATCTTAATGACAATGGAACCATCCAGGCCCCAAATCGTAGTCAGTGATATGTTTAAGGGCGCAAGGAATGACTGTGACATTAATCTAACACTTCAACATAAAAAAGCGCCTTTTCCATTGAAGTAACGTTCAGCCACCGGGATATATCCCCCGTCAAGGGTTTTTGTCAATCTTTTTTTCGGTCTTCTCTGCAGAATGTGCACCTTCATCTTGTGGACATGTTGGATACAAGAAGAGTCTTTCAATTTGCAACAGAATTTGTGGATGAAGATAAACAATTAAATGTCCTGGTAAGAAGGAATTGTATTGTTGGAAATTGAAAATTGAAAATTCATATGGAGGATTTTTTTCCAGTGGTAGTTAAAGGTTCATTGGAGTAAGTATAGAAGTAAACTGTTTGTTGCTCCAGATGTAACCTGTCATTAAAAAAGAAACTGTTTGAATAAAAATTAGCGATTCTAAAACTTCATTGGGGTCAGTCACACGTGCGGTAAGGTAAGGTTGGAATTAGTATTTTTCTATTCATTTTCTTTGGGTACTAGAGAGGCAGTATGGGTGTATGGGACGAGACTGTTTTTCACTGTCAAACTCTGCAATCATATAAAAATCATGTTGACACAGTTTTTATTCCAAAGAAATCGTTGCCCACTAAACATATTCCTTAAATGTTTCAAGTTTCAAGGCAAAATCAATAAGAAGATTATACTTGCCTATTGCTGTTGGATCATCTGCCCAGATCACATCACAGCTAATCCCCTACAGTTATCCAACTTCTCGATGTACTAGTTGAATGCAGGGATGTAGCCAGGGGGGAGCAGGGGGAGCAACTGCTCCCCCCTTTCAGTGTCAAAAAAAATTTAAAACTGTTGTTTTTTAGCATGGTATTTTGTCAGCGCTCTTTTGATCATGAATACTCGTCAGTTCGGTTAACTCGATTATAATCGTTATAACATTCAGGCCTAATGATTCAGCTACTTACTTAGTTTGGCAGATTCAATTAGCTAAATTGAGCCTATAGCCTATTACAAGCCTACAGTTGGCCACTGCAAAATAAAATACATATATCCTACCTAACCGCACTCGATGGAGTGTCACAAACTGTATGCACAACGACGACGACAACGTACATTCTCATCCTTTCTATGATTCGTCAGAAGTTGCTGCGCGAACAGCATGTTATACGTGATACACGTTCCTATAAATAATTATTACACTGCGATAACAATATTTGTGTTTAGGCCACTGCACATCTGGCTGTCTTACAAAATATGAAAGTTTATATTGTCCATCAGTTAAGTTCGTCAAATGTATTAAAGTCCAGACATTGGACAATAAACAAGAAACATCCTACTGGAAAAATTATAAAAGAGCACTCAGTTTGTCTTTCTGATATAATATGTAAAAGAACATATGAAAGAATTTGTAACAGGAAACAAAATCTGCTGATAATATGATATCATATGATGATGATGAAACTGGCAAAATATTGCACCAGATCGCATCTAAGGACCTTCAATTGTTCAAAAACACCCCCTCCCCTTAGACCCCTCCCCCATCTATTTTCTATCATATGTCTGTGTATGTGCGTTAACCATTACCAGCATTTGTTATGTTCAGGTCAACAATGCCGGAGTCATGTTTGGAAGCCTAGAATTTACAGAGGAGGGATTAGAGAAGAATTTTGTAGTCAACTCCCTCGGGACCTACGTCTTGACGGATACCTTGATTCCATTACTCTCAAAGAATGAAAATCCTAGAGTGGTAAGATATACATGCTTTTAGCCTGACTTAATTTAACACATCATGGCTGAATATAAATTGTACAGTTAGAGATATGCTTCCTCCAAATGAACATAGTCATGCAAGCTATCACAACAGCAATGCTTCTGTTTGACTTATGAAAGACATAACAAAGGGGGAAAAAAGAGATTAGAGAGAAAATACACTGAAACGTTGATGCTCTGATTCGTGATTTTTAACAAAAGTTGATAAACATCCCACAATTTGAAGGGGATATTATTATGATCTGTGATCAGTGAAATGTTACAAATTTTGGCTCTATGATGGAAGAACAATAGCTCCATTAACGATTGTGCAAACCGCTTTATACTGACTGCCATTTTAATGTATGCAACAATTTTAATTGGCTCTAATATCTACAGTCCAAACAGAGTATCAGACTTGTTCAAAATTGTACGAGCTGGTTCCATTATGTGCATGCTACACTATTTCTTTTGCAAATCCATTGTGGATAACATTGATCCGCCAAATGCATGGTCAGATGTAGCACATGCTTTGTTTTTTTTTTAAATTAATTACCACTGGTATCATACCCAAACCATAACCTTGTCAATGATAACCTCTTGTGGTTTGTATTTCAGGAATGGAGATGTGATAACTCCTTTTTTATTCATCCAGATAAGCTTTCATTCTAGTGGAATGTATCCTATGAAAACTAAATATTAAATGAAGGGACCTTGATTCCTTTTTTTCAGATAACAGTTTCCTCTGGTGGGATGTACACCATGAAATTAGACTTGAATAATTTACAGAGCAGAAAGGGATCTTTCGATGGAACATTTACCTATGCTCATCAAAAGGTGAGAAGGAAAGGTTTCACTCTTTTTTTCATACTATGCACCCTGACAAGATAATCAAGAGTCCTAACTTCCTTGACCTTGCTGTATAAATGCTAGAATGATAGTTTATTCTTAATCCTGGGAGAAAAAAAGTAACAACAATTTGTAAACCATTTTAAACATAAATGCATTTACAAAAGAAAAAAACCCACACCCATCTTCACAGTTTATTTTCACAGCCCTTTCATCACATTCTTCTTTTCAACTCACTGCCCTTTTGTTTTGCATAATTCTTAATTGTATTCACTATTCAATAGGCTATTTGTCTGTCTGTCTGTCTGTCTGTCTGTCTGTCTGTCTGTCTGTCTACGTGTTCTTAGTGTTAACCTTACTCTGCTCCTACCTGTCTTAAACTCTATAACATATGCACTTTCCTGTCTTATCTAAAATACATTACTGAAATGTTTTAACACCGTGCCCCTCGGTTCTCCTTTGAAGAATCTAAGTTCCTGCCAGGATCCTGTCATGCCCCTTTTTTAAAGTTTGATACTCTTTTCCTACACAGGCTTTCTGTCTTTGCAGTAGATAAAAGCAGTTTGTTAACAGTTTTGTTTCTATCTTTAAATGTCCAGTAAAGTACTCAATTTTCATATTCGATGTGTATTTGTGCAATTTTGTGTCAAAAACTTCTCCCAAACGGCTCCGCCGATTTTCTTCACACTTGGTGGTAAGGTACCACAGGGGTGCACCCTAGTGTCTTTCTATAACTCCAAGGGTAAACATCGAATTGACATAGAACCTTCACAGGTACAATGGAAATGTCAAGTAGTACCAAATTTGCGGTTGCCATGGGAACTGAGGTCAAGTGCCACATGGTTGAAGGTCAAAATGTTAATTTTCAGTGCAATTTCATCTCAAAAACTTTTCTTAACAGATGGAAGGATTTTCACATGCAATGTGCATTTGTTTGGTTAAGAGGACGATAATTTTTGATCGTAGCAAGGTTTGATACAAAAGTGTTTAAAATTGATTTTTTTTTTTTTTTTTTCCCTGTATCTCTTCTAACGGCAGAGACAACAAGTTATAATGACAGAGCAGTGGGGAAAGAAGTATCCCAATATTCACTTTTATTCAATGCATCCTGGTTGGGCAGATACACCCAGTGTAAGAACCTCCATGCCAGGTTTCTACAAAAGATTCAAGAATATGCTGAGAACTCCAGACGGTGGTGCTGATACGGTCGTTTGGCTCGCTCTATCCAAAGCTGCACTCGATCAAGCGAATGGTCAATTTTACCTAGGTTAGTGTGTTCATTTTCTACACTCTCATATATACGTTTGATTTAGTACGTAATACTCGGTCGGATTGTCATCGAAGCAAGTTGGTCTGTTGTATAAACATTCGATAAATTAAAATTTAATTAAATTTACAAAGTAAGTATACCAGATTAAGAATTTCCTGCCTCTCCAGAAATCATGTCCAGATTCTTGTTCTCTTGTTTTTTCGTTGATAGATCGAAAAGCTCAATCTTTACATCTGACTTTTGCGGCCACCAAGAGTTCTGAAGAAGAACATCAACAACTGATGACAAGTTTGGATGAAATTGCAGAGCAATTCAAGACAACTTCAAGTACATGATGTGATTTTTAAGTATCTGTAACACATTCTTGGTTACCCTCAGTGGTTATGGATACTATCATTCTGTGGGATTATCCTGTCCCTCTCATTGTCATTCCATGTGATGTCTAGGATTAAGAGGGTAAATCTACCCTATATTACCCATCTAGATCAGGGTTGTCCAACCTACGGCCCGCAGGCCACAGTCCGGCCCGCCGCAGGGTTGCGTTGGGCCTGCCAGAGATGCTCTACGGTGCAAAATTTTAGTGAGCAGATTTATTGATAACAATTTGAAGCTATATATAATCAATCATTGGAACCTTCTGGGTCCAAAAAACTGCATACAGGTCAGTTTGTGTGACACTCTCTCAGCGGACGGGGGGGGGGGGGGGCGGCTGATCTTTATTCATCTGTTTTATCAGGAAGAAAAATAATTCAGTGCGCTCTGCGCTCACATTTTGTTGCCTTAGGCTTCGGGCAAAAAATTGAAAAATCGAGCATAGGGTTCATGCGGCCCCCTCTTTCATCATAATCATTCAATGTGGCCCTCCTCTGCAAGAGGTTGGACAACCCTGATCTAGATGGTATAAGATTCCTCTTAGGAAGATTCCTCATCATACCCTACATTTGGCAAGCCAAGCAATTACTTGTACTTAGATTCAATAAATTGAGTTACTTGCAGCATGTTTATCCATTCAAGTACCTCCTTTGGGTTGATTTAACTTCTCCTACATTTGGCCTACCAAGCAATCATCACTGGTATTTGTTTTATTAAATGTGAGGTACTTGCAGCATATTATCCACATTAGTACCTCGTTTGGGTTTATCCTACCTCATGTTTCAACTTCATGTCCTACATCAGGCCTATACCTAGCAATAACTGGTATGTCTATTAATGATTTGAGGTACTTGTAGCATATTATCCATTTAGGTACCTCATTTGAGTTGTTTCAGGATTTTTGCCTCAATATAGCCTACCTAGCAGTTGCCCGGATTTGTATTCATGAATAACTGATGTAACACAATATGTATCATATCATCAGTATCAAGATTATATTTTGATTTATTTCTGGTTACTATGGTGATCTGATGTAATACCAAGATGATAAATTAATTTATACATATCTAGGTTTTGTTTAAGTTTACGTAAAGTAATGGTTTTGTAGGGTGATGATTGTTGATACAAGCATATGTGTAGATGAAACACAGAAACCTGTGGATTTGTTAGGATTCTCTCTGGTGCTCCTTATAAACAGCATCATAAACAAACGTAACGCTTAAAGGATTCTGGTCACACAATTTCAAGGGGCAGTGGAACATGTGACATTAATTTGAAGGGGGAAGATCACAAGGTTGCATCAAAATGTTTGAACGAAATGAATCATTTGTGCATTCCATACCTTAAATTTCAGTATTAAAATGTTTCAACAAAAGAACCCTTTTCAATTACACATATATCTTTATTTTTCAAAACAAAACATAAAAACGGTACTTTTTTATAATAGAAGTGAAATAATGGACACTTCTGCGGGTTTTAACTATTGTTGGGGGCACATGCCCTCATTTCTCCTAGCTCTGTTGTCCCTGACTCTTTTTTTTAATTTGATTTATAAGATTTATTGTCAATCCATTGTAATAGTTGTCATACGTACTTAAAATATGAGTGCAATTTAGTTCAGCAGTGCTACCTTGATACCATTAAATTGTTTTCTTCATGCAGCTGTTATATTTGTTAATGAATAATAATGATGTCATGAATAATAATAATGTCATGAACAATAATACGTCAATACAATTGTAAAACGTAATATTTTTCCATGTTCTGGAATTATTTCTCTCCATTGTGTCTAAGTTTTCTAGTGAACAATGCCAGTGGTTCATGAATTGCCACCGCTGTGTAAAGGCTAATTCAAAGTTTGTTGTCAGTTCCTAGGAAAGGGTCACTCCCTGCCAAAGGGACTTGGTATTTTGACACACTGTAGGTGCCATGTATTCAGCTTAGGCTAGAGCCTAACGCTATGTAGGTGTTATGGACCAAACTTAGGTTATGGCCTAACACAGTAATACTATATGGGTCAGTTTGGGCTAGCAGACTAACACACCATGGCTACATGGATGACTATTTTTGACTTCCATAATTATACCCTGACCTGAAACTGTTGGCTAATCGATACTCAGGATTTATTACTCTGTAGCATTCAATTTTCGACTGCGAAAAAAAGTAACTGATTAGTAAATGTTTAGTAAATGAATATCGTACGCTCGACAAGTTTTTTATGTTCTTTATAGTTCTAACATTGTATGCTCCTTTAAGGTCAAACCGATGATGACGTCATCTCCTCGGTGCAGGCCTTAATATTAATGTATATATATTCTTTTATAATTTCTAATAAATCGACCAACAAACATTTTGCACAAGTTACAGGACACAAGTATTGTGCCCATCCATATTTTTAACTTTTCTTTGTTTATCACCCCCACATGGGTCACCGGTATGGAGCACGCTTGGACAGAATTTAGATATTAACTAAACAAAATGAACAGTTTTGTTGTCCTTAATTGATTCGCAAGAACTGCAAGGCTATGCAAAAATGAAGGGGAAAAAATCATTTTGAAATGGCTAATTTCGTTTGGTCTGTTTCTTCTAAATAGCTAAAGTATGTTAAATCTCAAACCGACAAAGAGACGGTTGCTTAGTTTGGTTTGTTTCAACGGAAAATGTCAACGAAGGTATACCTCCCTGATGCTAGGAGGGATTACTTCATCAAATGCTCATGACGTCATCGAAGTCGATGGTCCTTTAGTTTCGAAAGATCCCGTATACTTGTCCACAAATTCTTGCAAAATAATGGTAGCGAATAATCACATGTATAAAAAGCTTATATATAGAAAGGAAAAGATAGGAGGAGGGGGGGGGGAGCGGGTACACTGAAATTATATCATCCTAAGTAGTGTTTCGTCTCAAAAGATGAATTTTATTTTCATCAACGCAAACCTTATTGATAGGTAGTTGTTTCGTACGAATAATCAAGTAACTATAAGCTAAATACACAATGAATTCCACTCGAACCGTTCGAAAAAACTTTTCCGACTAAGCACACTAAGTTGTTGATAATTAGGCCTATACCTTACCAAGTTGATGACACTAATACACTTTCGATCGTTCATATTTACCGTTTATACGATGTATGTAGCATTAATACTATAAACTTAAACATCAAGCATTTACTTAGTGATATAAGCTTTATATGATTTGGGTTTCAATATTTGGATGCCAATACTTCGAAACACAGGAAACTTGAAAGGAGAAAACCTTGAACAAATTTGATTTCTCAGCACAATCTGTATTCTTTTTTTTTTTAATTTAAAGCAATTCTTACTCTTTAGATTATCAATATAAATTGAGGGAAAAAGAAAAAAAGTTGTCTCGGTTTTAAATTTATATATTTATGCATGAAATGTCGAATTTTTGAAATCCCTTCCCTGCCACTTTCTTGATTGTAATTGAATGAAACTGACGCTTGATCCCTGGTTCAACGGTTTGCAAGATATTGTGGCTTAATTGTGACTGGCGCCCCACTAAAGAAATGGCTTTACAGGGATTGCCTATACAACTAAAGGCTGGATAGCTCAGTTGGTGGAGCAGTTGGTCTTGTAGCCCAACGGTCACTGGTTTGAAATCAATTTCTTTGCACATTTCCCTTGATGATATAAATTTCTCAGTTTTCTGTTGATTATCTACTTACATCCATTTAAATCGAGACAGAAACTTGTACCTGTAAATCTGTAACCCATTGTTCAGTATTCATGGAAGTGTTCCGCAACTCTTTAGAGACCTTCATTTTTCAAAACACCAATTCCATGAAACCCCAATTCTTCTTTCATTCTCCCACGTAAAGAATAATTTCACGATGTCTCTCACTGTCTCATAAAAGACAGCAACTTCCAAACTGAAATCTGGAAGGAGTGTCTAAGTGAGAATATGTCCAGAAAATCATGAATGAACACGAAGACTAAATGCTAGAAGTGACGAGAAAAAAAATGATTTAATGGTTATTAACATTGGCCTTGCTTCGGCTGAAAGACCCAGACAACTCGGTCTCTTGACACAGCATATTGGAAACCTCAAAACAGGTAACCCTTCATCTTGAAAGTGCCTTACATTTGACCTCTTTCCTTTTTTATCTAGTGTACTTCATTTGAGTTTAGTGAACTTTGCCGACCAAATGCAAAATTGCTGATTTACAACAAAGCAACAGTAATTTATCAAGTATCGGTCCTATGAAACGTCACAGAAAACTATTCAGTACAATGTCTCAACTTACACTAGTAAGGGGAAAACAACAGACAAGTGAAAGAATGTTTCATGTCTTAAAGTTTTACAAGATGTGAAGATCACCTCCTTTCACATTCATTAGAAACAATATCAGACCACAAAATCACCTGACATTGTCTAACATCAAGATATGATACATGTTGTTTCATTCGATGTGGTTATTGGAAACGTTTATATTTGGTAATACTAAGGAATACTGGCAATTGTGTGAGTTCACATAGAAGTGATGCAGTTTGATTCAATCGAGGGTTAACCGTTTGTTTGGTTTTGCAAATGGAACACCAGGGAAGGGGTCTACAGAGTGCTGTTATCCTGATTTTTTATAGGCAATTATTCATTATGCCTTAATTTTATTTTTTATTCTAGTTTCTAACATTCAGATCAGTGACTTTGAAGGAAATTTCGATTATCCAGATTAAAGAAATGTACTAACATGGTTCTTCTCTCTGCGGGGACAGGACTCACTCCAATGATCCGTTTGATTAGCCAGACCACAACGGGGAAACTTCAGAAAAGGTGCATTGATAAATTTATTAAAACTCTGGTTTTAAGGTATAGTGGGTGGGGGAGAATTGTGTTTAATTCAAAATATTCCTTCCATTTACAGTTGCATCAAATTACTTTTCTTCAACAAGACTGAGAGTGACATTTTATGGAGAAGTGAAATGGAGCAATTGGAGCAGCAAAAAAAAGTAAGTTGTTTACGGTGACTTTTTACCCTGTGCTTTTTACAAGGGCAAATATGAAGTGATACAGTATTCAGATTTAGATTATTTTGTTCTTGATGAAAAGAGAGAACGACTCAACTAATGTTTCATAAGGATAAAGAACATGAAAATTGCATTTTCCTGTCTAAGCATTGAGCAATTTTCAGTTGAAACTGTTTGCAAATTCCTAAGTTTGTGCACAGATTATTTAATGTAAAATTGATATAAAAGCATTTTCATTACATAGAGGATTACTGTCTGTAACGTTTGGTCTGTGGTTCTTATCTTTTGAACAACGTAACAACTCTTAAAGAAAATATATACTTACTTTTCCTATTTGCATAAGCCTACTGTGTACAAGCTAGGCCTGGCTGACATTAACAATTGACGTGTCAACATTTGTTTTCTCTTAATTTCTTTCAATTTTGCCTTTTGAGTCTTTGTACTCCAATACCTACTCCGGACAACCACAGAAATTACTCAACTAAATTGCTTATTGCCGTAGTCAACCGATGTTATCATTCTAACTCAAGGGATGGGGGGGGGGGGGAGAGATGTTGACAACAAAGACCTTTCCTTTCCCATGTCAAAAGTGGAGTAAAGATTGTAACCCTCACCCATTCTGTCTGACTGTGTACATGTATGTAATATCAAGAACTATGTAAATATGATTATTCCAATAGCAGATTTTTAGTTATCACAGGATATAATTGGGAGAAAAAAAAATGCAAATTGTGGTTAAGTTTTTTTTTCCATTATAAATAATTAAACTGGTGTCTGGATATACAGTACCCGCACATGTTCCCAGAATGCACAAGAAAAAAACGTATGAGTCATCAGTCGCTCAAACCCTTTCTTAATCATTTTCTTTTCTGTAAACATTTGAAATTTCCAAACAACTTGTAGGACAATATATTATTTTTAGTTCAATTCCAGTAAGCAGATTTGCTGGTACAATAGACTTTGCCGGGCTAGGCTTTGTTATTGCATCATAAAAGGTTGACAATGCCTCTGCTTAGTTTGCATATTCACGTTTTCCAGGGTTTAATTCTTTTGTACTTATTAGTGTGTCATTCGTAACATCCATTCAGGAACAAGATTTCTTGAAAGCTGCATTTTTCTAATTCCATTCTTTTCGTTTCAGTTTTGCAGTTTTTCTTTCGTTTTTGGGTGTTTTTTCTTTCGTTTGGCATATCATTGAAAGACTTTGGGAAGACAAGAGGCAAATAGGTTTATTGGTAGCATACCATAGTTCTGAAAGACTGTGAACGCTCTACGATTTTAGCGCTTTTTGAAGCAGCCAAAGTACTTAATATTCATGCTTACCGAGCACCATTTCATAAATGTTCAAATATTTTACAATAACCTAGAGTGACTGTTAGTATACATAGACTAGATGCTAAGTTATGCAAGCTGGATAACGACAGTATTATTTTGTTATTTTGCGATGAAATTGTGATTGAAATGGTGTGCCAATATGATTGTCAAAATTTACCAGCAGTTAATACATAGCCTGTGCCTAATCATAAAAAGTTTGTTATAGTTTTGTATTTACACATTAGCGCTGTTTCAATTTCCACTTGTTGCATCAAGTCTGATGAACAGTGTTCCAATTACAAACAGGTGGAAGCAGGATTATCATTATAACTTACCCATATATGTGAACTAATGATAGACTATAGCTTACAGCCTTACAAAATGTACAAATGGTGTATGATCGATCATTCACTGATTTCAATACTGAAAGTAATCTACTGTAGAAAACCTGGTTAAACCTTGGCCACTTGCTGGAAAATATTAGCTTCTTGCAGTGCATTCTTTTCTTCTTACAAAGAAATGAACGATTTTTCCATCCCTGGTTCGGGGCTTACGTTGAGTACTTTGATCGTAAAATCTCTGAATGTAAGCATTTGGCTTCCATTCCATGCAGGGAGCAACAGCCACAATCCATGACTGTTACATCCACCTCTCATATTTACCTCCATGGTTACAAATTTCGGGTCACAAGCAATTTTCGGTCACAAGCACTGTTTGGGTCATAACAAATTTTGGGTCACAATTTTTGTTTGTTATTTCGTGAAAAAATTTTTGGTCTCACAACACTTGGTCCGAAAAAATGTTGGTCCAAAAAAAAATTGAGTTCCAAAAAAAATTTGGTCCCAAAATAATGGGCTCACAAATTAGTTTTCTTAGTACAAACAAATTTTCGGATAGAAAAAATTTGCTCCGAATTTTTTCTTTTTGTCGGAACATAGAGACATCGGAACTTAGAGACGTCGGAACATAGAGACGTCGGAACATAGGGATGTCACCAAATAGACAGGATACATACAGTCCAACAAAGTGGACAACTGCAATACTTTAAGACCCGTAGGACATTGTGTAGTAAGTATAGGCTGAGTATAGGGTACTATTGAGGGCTTGTCAGTGAAACAACAGACTTTGTTCTTGTTGACAACAAGTTGACTTCAGTGATAATCTCTTTGGTCGGAGATCCTTCCCATATTATATATCCCTGCCCCGGCGATATCTGTTTTATCAGTTAAGTCTGTAGTCGGCCATTGATTCCACTTTGCAAGGTACATCTCATTTTGATGTTACCGTTCAAGAGCATATTTTGAATACCTTTGGCGGCAAATGAGTATTTTAAATTTATAGAAAAAGTAAAACAAACAAGTGAAGGATAAACGTTGTGTCAGTATTGGTTGAATACAGTGACTGAATGTCTTCGAAGAGAAAGATATCCGTTCATGTAGAAGTCTAACATTGTTGTGCGAACATAATAACTCTCACAAGTGACTAAAAACTAGATCTCTACGAACAGGGGGACAACCACCATTTGTGTCATGGTTAGGGTGGGACTAAGATGTTATGCTCTGGTGAGAGGGGTTCCCTTACCATTGAGAAAATTCTAAACTTGAAGGTTGCTTAGATGCAAAATGGTGCTATATTCTGCAATTTCTGAAACAATAATTTAATGATGACAAGATTTAAACTGTCTAAGTTGTACTGTAGATACAGGTATAGACATTTGTGGTGTAGGCCTTTTTACTAGAAGTGTTTTAAATTTGTAATAATATTTCTGTTATTTGGGGCTTAATCTACCTGGTTTTAGGGAAGGGGAGGGGGTTGACGCCTGAACGATGGAGCATGACAATGAAGGAAAAATGCGTAGCAGACGTATCGTCTGGAAATCCAAGTGAGCTGTCAACTTAACCATCCTTTACGAGAGTTTTATTTACTATCAAGTCCCATTCTTTTTCAATACCATCGTAACGAAATGGCTTCCCTCAAACTGTACAAATATTCTGAGTACATCCTGACTTTTTGCGAGACCGGGAGTGAAGTATAGTTCACTGAAAGCGCACCTTCTTTTTGGAGATTTTTTGTTCAAAGTGACTTGCAGATTCAAAATCTATTCATGGAAATATATGATACCTACATAGGTACTTGTATTGACATAAACTGAAAGCAAATGCATGCCATCAGCATAATATGCTTCAATGAATTTCATTGGTTGTTTCAATCTATTGCCTTACACAAAAACAGGGTATACCTGGTCAAGAAAACATATATGCTTTATTATAGAACGCCAAACTTTCTGAGAACAACACAAAATAAACCACAAAAATTCAGAAGCACACACAATAGCTTGTGTTACTTTCTTTTTACGATTATGTCTATAAAGTAGTTGTTACTGCGGGTAAATCACTCAGTTTCGACGTTCTTGGTCCAAAACGATGCTGGAGTCTGGGCGACGATACAGCAGGACAATTGACACGTCAGTTTCAACTTTAAAGGTAAGTTTATTTTTCTATTTTCCCTATTTTTGTACTTTCATCTCTGTTTTAGGTTTGTGCATTACTACTTTGCTCATATAAGGTGATACCGACTCTGTATTGTCACTTGGGAAGGAAAAAGTAAGAAGTTAAAACTTAGATAAACCGTTCACACTACATGATGAAACAAGTTCACTATAATCAGAAAACTAAAAATTGAAATAAAAGAAAATCAATTTTTTGTTATTTTCTAAGTTATTTGACATGAAGGTCTTCTCATATTTCAGTGAATTTAATGCACAAATTATGATTTTAATCAACTACAATTCTGTTTACATTTTAAATGTGTCAGGTCGGACTAGAGTCCCCTCTGTGCCTTGCCCGTGATACGCAATAGACATGACACTGTTCGCTTATCACCCATTTGCCAACACATTAAAAAATTGTGTTTTCCTCCACTTGCCGACATGCGAAGCGTATATACTTTTGCTGTTTAACACAACACAGTTACCAGATAAAAAGAACAACATTTTGAGATACAAAATGGCAAATGTTTGGGATAACGTCCAGAATTTGTTCGCTGCCCTTAATAAGCTGGCCCACTTAGAAAGGATATTTAAACTTTCACTAAATTTCTTTTAACTTTTTAAACTTCATGCAAAATATTAAAAAGTCCTCTTTTCCCTCTTAATGTTTTTTTTTCTCAAAATGTACACTCCTTTATGAAACTTTTTTGCCCATTAGCTGTGTTCTCAAACATTGGATAATGTCTGGTGAAAATTTGGGGATCACCATATTTCGACGTGTTATCTTGAAATATCTTGAAAATTATCTTGAAAAAGTTTTTTCATTTATTCAGACAGACCATACTAATAATAATTAACGTTCAATATAATTAAAGTCTTGCAACAGTTCTTCTCTCTTCTTTCTTTATTCCCATGTGTTGTTATCCCATTATTTCCATTATTTAAATCCCATATTCCTATGATTTTTATCACATTTTCTCTTGATTTTTGTCCCATATTCCCATTAGTTTTTATCTCATATTCCTATCATAAATAATACCATCGTGGTTGTTATCCCATATTGTCCCATCTCATGTTTCAATTAGCGTATTTGTTTATCTCATATTCCAATTTTTGCTATCCGATATTCCCATTATTTGCTTAGCCCATTTATCCTTATTTTTTATCGCATTATCCCCTTTTTAATCCCATATTCCTATTGTTATGTATCCTACATATTATCATTATTTTTAATCCCATATTCCTAATGTTATGTATCCCACATATTACCATTATTTTTCATCCCATATTCATATTGTTATGTATCCTACATATTATCATTATTTTTAATCCCATATTCCTAATGTTATGTATCCTACATATTATCATTATTTTTAATCCCATATTCCTAATGTTATGTATCCTACATATTATCATTATTTTTCATCCCATATTCATATTGTTATGTATCCTACATATTATCATTATTTTAATCCCATATTCCTAATGTTATGTATCCTACATATTATCATTATTTTTAATCCCATATTCCTAATGTTATGTATCCTACATATTATCATTATTTTTAATCCCATATTCCTAATGTTATGTATCCTACATATTATCATTATTTTTAATCCCATATTCCTAATGTTATGTATCCTACATATTATCATTATTTTTAATCCCATATTCCTAATGTTATGTATCCTACATATTATCATTATTTTTAATCCCATATTCCTAATGTTATGTATCCTACATATTATCATTATTTTTAATCCCATATTCATATCATCCTTCATCTATATATCTTTACTTTTTAAATAGCTGAAAAAGTACAAGTATGATAATTAATCCTTAAATGTCATCAATTCAAGATTTGTTTGAAGGAAATTGAGAAACTGTTTATATATAAACAATAAAGTTCTCGCAAATTGTGAAATTAATAATTCTGAGAGAGTAATAGTATACTGTTCACAATTCGCAGAAACATCCTTCAGTATTTGGAAATATATGGCAAGTTAGAAATTTGCAAAAGGACAAGTATAGTCAGTGAAAATTATTCTCAGAATTGTTGAGCTAAAAATGCTAGGAATTATACGTTCGTATGATAAATATATGAGGCATTTGTTACGCCTCAAAATGTAATAGTTGACGCATAAATATAATCTTTAACCAGATATGTAATACCTTTCGCCGCAAAATGTATACTCTTAACGGAAAATGTAATAACTATTGACGCAAAATGTAAGAATCAAATAAAAATACCAAAAGTTGTTTAACATTTGGCATGACACCATAACGATTCCATAGACCTGTTTTGAAGTTGTATTTGTACTAGATCTTGAATTCTATTGTAGAGCTTATTTGGTCTATCGAACTATGAACAATAGAAATACAGTAAACAAGTTATTGTGTAAAAGAATGGATAACTATTTTTCGATAAATTCTAGGAATGCTTTATTGAAAGTTAGTCGGCTGAATCTGCGAAACAAAGTGGCAGTGGAGTCTTACACCGACTTCCTCTCTGTTACGCTATTGCTGCCGTAATTGCACTGGCTCTGGACGTCGGTGAACATAACAATAATTAGAGCTATTTAAGTGACAAGGTTTGCTATGCTTTAAGTTTGTAAGCCATAGCGGGCGTTAGTGCGTAGTGCGAATACTAGTGCCAGCATTACATGAGAATACAACAAGTGCAATTCCCCTTGACATAGGTACGATTAAACACATCGGGCTTACGGACTCACTGCAAATCTGGCGTTAGTAGGGCTTCACAAATCCAATATTATCTCGCTAATTGAAGATGAAACGTTCTCATCCTTGTATCTGAAGAAACTTTTACAATTAATTTACAGAATTTCAAAGCACGAAATGTAGGTTTTATCAAATAATCCCTTTTTTTGTACATTTGTATGTTTGCAGGCTGCCGAGAAAACTATGAGCATATAATTATTTTTATTGCAGCAATGTTTAACTTTATACTCTCTTGCTAACACTGCGACATGGAAACTACCGATCTAAGATCTTCGACCCTTTGGCTAAGATCATGTGTAGTATCTGTGCCCTTTCGAGGGGAATGGTGATGCACACCCGACGATGATCACACAGTCACAGTCCCGATGCGAGGGGACTGGGGCTGAGAGCGGATCAGTCGTTCGGTTTTCGTGCCCAGGTTCTATCCTGGGCGACTTTTTCTTAAAAGTATCTTCGGCAATACGCTTGGGATGAAACTGTAAGGGAAATTGTGAAAACTTTCATGTGTTTCCTTCATTACCAATTTATGTTCCATACACTGAGCGTTGTTAACACAATATGGCTTACTGAAACAGTTTAGTGAGAGCATTCAAAAGCGTCACAATTTGGCCCCCTAGTGCATAGAGTGAGCCATGACTCAACTATTGAGAGGATCATTCTGTCTACAAATACACTGCAAGTTTGTACGAAGTACAGACACCCCCGTAGGGGTGTAACAGCTAACTTGTACCCCAAGGGGCCGGCGGGTGAGTCCCCTCATCTCCCAACCCTGTACGTCTTTGGGAGACACGATGTTTATCAAATACAACCGATCCACTTACTGTTTGCAATTTCTATATTGTGCAATTCGAATGTTTCTAATTTTACCTGTTTTTAATTTTTTTTAAAAGAAGCTCAAAACGCAAACTCGCCTGAATCATACAGTGGAGCTATTTTGTGAAACGATCACATTAAAGGGTGTGAAAACTCGACCACAAAGAAACGTCTTATGCCGGTAACCTAACCTGGTTTCGAATGAGGTGTATCAGAAGTGTAGACACCACCATCGATCCCAGATAATTCACACACAGCTTGCTACCGTCTGTAATTAGACACTATAGTGTACAGTAAATAAATACATACAACTACGGCCAATACCCACAACACAATGTACATAGCGGCAGCGATGGACATCTCAGGTCTAGAAAAAAGATAACAATTAAGGTATCACGTTTCAATACTGTCTGCATTTTGTAGCGACGAGAAGAAAACTTCACTTGCAAGCAACGGAAAATTAGCTTTTTCAGAGCTCGGCACGCGGTTTGGGCCGAGTCTTCAATGCCTTTAAACCTATATAGACAAACTGTGATGCGTACCACAAATCTTTTAATGAATGATTCGGCTGTTTGACTCTTCACGGTTCTAGTACAGTTTCCTTTTGCTTGTTTTGTGGGTGAGGTGTCGATATTTTTAAGTGACGATCTTTTAGGCTAATGCTTCATTGTTATTACTGGGTACTCATTTCATTCACGTGTTGTATACTGTATCGTGTTTATTACTGTTTCCTGTATCGTTAGATATGCCAATACGTTTCCAATTACGTACTTATACGCATTGTAGGGAAATATATTGTGTCATATAGAGAAGCCTTTAGAAGGAAATACATTCAGATTGTATTCGATACTGTGGAGATAGAAATGGAGCAAAATAGAACAGGTTGATGGTACCAACCAATCAAAACACAGTACTCCAAAGAAATGGATCTGTTATATGAATTTTTGTAGTAGGCCTATATTCGTGTGTTGTCTTGTCTGTATATATGTGTTTTAATGTCTATCTGTTTATTCGAGGGCAATCTCTCTCAGCAATGATCTGTAAATCTCATTGACCGAAGACTAGCTGTTGAATGTTTCATATTTTTGTGCACAGCTTTGACGATACAGAATGACAGAGGTAGACGGAAGAAGAAAGTTTGCAAACTTATTTGCAAGCGGGTACAGTATACCAATTAAGACTTACTTTTCTTTGCTTTTCATTAGCATATTTGGCGATAACTTTATCGCTATGACATCTATAGCTTAAGTGACAATAATGCATGCAAGTGGACTGTAGGAACGACTCCTTACGTAGGTTAGTATCTTATACTCATCCAGCTATTGCGAAAGTACACTTGTGAGGAAACTACAGCGATTGGGGATCAACGAACGCGACAGTAGTAGTAGGTGAAACGTTAAATAGTAAATGTATAAGCCTATAAACTACTTATGTCCGTTAAGGGTTGTGGTTTTACTATTACAGGGTAGAAATATATCAACGAATATTGATTGAAAAACAAAAACTATCCTTGTTATAAAGTTGTAAGGTCTCCTTTTATATACCCCATTTTTTCAGGTTATTTTCTCAGATTTTGGAAGAGGGCCAGAATGAAATACTCAAGGATCTCATAGAAAAGGATGTAGCCAAAGGAAAAGACTTGTGTGACAGCTACGAAGAATTGAACAAACATGTTTTTGTTGTGGATAGTGGGGCATTCGAGCTTTCTATCTTCAATGAAAAGGTAATTTAGTCAAATTAGTAAAATAAGTAGCAGATGTGCTTCAAGATGGGGCACCCCATTCTTCTTTTTTTAATACAAATGAGCTCGGTCAGTGTATAGACACTGATGGTAGTCTTAGGAGTGTTAAGCCTTTATCAATGTCACACTTTCATAAGAATAACAGTATAAGTAGGACAATACTTCCTTAAGAGTATAACATATGATACGTAGCCAAAGATTATTAATTCCAACGAATGATTGATACAATATTTCTACTTTTTTAGCTTTCACTTTTAGATTTACACGAAGATAAAGATCTTAGATCAGTCAATTAAAGGTATAAGGTGTATAACTATATGACAACATTGATACTTGAGGCAATATCATAAGAATATATTAGAATATAATAGATATATTAGAATGTAATATTTTGTACTCACCTACGTAAAGATGACATATCTTTGGTTCATTTCAGAGCGGTAGTAAAGACGTTATCAGACGTGTCGAAGGTCAAGAATGTATTTATAGTATATTTTCCATTGCTGATGCGTTGACGGTAAAATTTTTAATGGTATATTTGCTGTGTCCCAACAAATTGAATACCTCTATAGGCCCAGTTCCAGACATTTAGTTGAATTTTATGATAATTAGTAAGCAGGTGAATACTGACCATGGTCAGTTATTTGTCATATTCATTCATTTGATTAAATAACACGCAAATAGTACTATTGATAACAGATATATGCTAATTGTGGTTTGAATCACCAACTTTTGTAACCTTTTAACTATGCTTTGCTTTAACCATTGGTAGTAATTACTCGTTACTCATAAGTTGTTGGTTAATCTTAGAATTCCTTAAATTATTAGCACTCCCTTGCCTTTATTGTAGACCTAATTTAAATTCTATATATCCCTCACAATGCACCATTTGTGGTACCGTCTAGAAACGTCAGTTTATTTCGCTTGGGAGAACCCCAGAAACGTCTACATGGGAGGCGGTCTCAAGGACTCCATGGTCACACTCCCTTCCTGATAAATCCCTGGATCCACCTCTGGCCCTTCTATTAAGGTCCATGCCACTACCTAAATCAGTCGGGGACATTCGGAAAATGTCGCCCTCGCAAATCTCACAACCTGTAATCCTTTGCACGCCACTGATGCATGTGAAGAGTAATCATTTCCATATTATTGATCAAAATCTTCGATTAAGCTCTCTGGATTTTTTTTTTCTCGTATCTGTTCAATCTGACATGTATATGGTCCCTTGGACAAAATCATTCAGCATCTATATATATACACGTTTTCCTTTCAGGGTACAAACCATCACTTTCCGAAGGTGTATGCTAAGGCGTTGGAAGACAGCAAGGTGTATTACCTTCCAAATGAGAAGTTCTTAGCTCTAGCGAGGAAGGATAACTCGTTTGCATTTCGACTTATACAGGTGAGAGTATACATGAGTATAGAAGATACACAAAGGAGGAAGTGAGGGGGGGGGCGTGGAAAAAATAATGAAGGTTTGTGAAAAGGTCATTTCTTGAAATATTTCTTTCAAAGTCTTTTTGTTTTCTGTTTAATGTCCTCGAACAGAGATCTTAAAAGATGACTTTAGGCACAATGTTCAATTTGATGTGTTTTACACTGTATATGTCCAAGTTATTTTTTTTTGAAAAAAAAGTCCCTTTAAACAGCCGTGGTTCATCCATTTAAAGTAACTAAACAATACAGTTTTAATACACATATCATTAGTTAGACTTGTATGGCCCCATATGACGTGTTTAAAGTAAGTATACAAATTTGTCATGGAAAAAAATGTATTTTATAAAGTAACACTTTCGAGAACAAAAAGGGATCCGCAGAATTCTCAGAGCGATCAACTCTTAAACTGTATATGAATACCCAAACTATTGACGACTTTATTATGTCCAACATTATTATGTTCGATTTAAACATTATCCAAATTTCTCTGTGACATTTCATTTATTTAAATAACAATATAGCGTAGTCATTTTTTGTTCGACATTTTTCAGATTACTCTGAGCTATGCAATAAAGATCATCAACATAATACATAGTATTTCCGGATTGGGACCCCAGATGTGGAAACGGGTGAGTACTTATCAAAGCAGTCAATGAAACAGGACCTTTTCAACACATTAACTAGCCCATTGTCACCCCCCCCCCCCATCACCAAACTCCTCCCCCAAAGTTAATATATTTAATGTTTACCAAATTTAAAGTGAATTATTCTCTTTTATTATCAAACTTGGTCAAGATTTCTCATTGGACCATATTTTTAGCCACTTTATGTTATTTTTTTGTCTGGCTATATCATAATTTAATATTGTTCTCCACTTTATAGACAGAGTTTAACTTAGACGAAAAACCAGTGGAAACGTTGTCATTCCAATCTCAGAGTGATCATGTTGGGGACTACGAACGAGAACTGTGCGGATCATTCTCTTCTTGCGCATTAACGAGAGAAAGAACATTTGTGAATCAAGAAACTAAACACAAGGTAATTTGTAATCCTTCACAGAGTGAAGAGGTGGTTTGATTTAACTGTTCGAGGTCAAAACACGATGAAACCGAAGTTAGTATATCTAAGGTTCATGGAATATTATTCATTTTTACTTAAGGTATTTTTATGGGGGGGGGGGGAGATCGGAATTCAAAGAAGCTGACCAGTTAACTAATCATAGCTACAACTGAACAATCCAACTCTAATTTATTGGCGTTCCATGTTTTCGAAGAAACCTAACATATAGGATCTGAAATAGATATCAAGAGAAATGAAAAACGGAACCTGAATGGGAGGTTATACAGTTGAAACATGTTTTGGAAGAGAGCAGAGATCTACTTGAGTCTTGTCATTCCATTACGTTTCGTCATATAAATGTCGACCAGTAACTCATCCTTTTAATGAATAACTCCGCACAACACAGTGTCACCATGTTTTTATGAATGATTTTGGTAAACCTGTCTTTCTCAAAGTTCATTATAACAGTTTGGTCGTCTGCCGTCACTTGAACAAGCATACAGTTCCGTTTTTTCATTATTCATAAATACTTAAAGGAATTTCTAGACTAGACTAGACTAGACTAGACTATAGACTAGCCTAGAAATGAAAAATGAAATCGATATTAGACTATTCATATAGAATAGAGATTTGATATTATTAATGATTTTAAACAGATCAATAATCGCTTATCATCGCTTATCACAGCTTATCACAGCTTCTCCTTCTCCTTCTCCTTCTCCTTCTCCTTCTCCTTCTCCTTCTCCTTCTCCTTCTCCTTCTCCTTCTCCTTCTCCTTCTCCTTCTCCTTCTCCTTCTCCTTCTCCTTCTCCTTCTCCTTCTCCTTCTCCTTCTCCTTCTCCTTCTCCTTCTCCTTCTCCTTCTCCTTCTCCTTCTCCTTCTCCTTCTCCTTCTCCTTCTCCTTCTCCTTCTCCTTCTCCTTCTCCTTCTCCTTCTCCTTCTCCTTCTCCTTCTCCTTCTCCTTCTCCCTCTCCTTCTCCTTCTCCATCTCCTTCTCCTTCTCCTTCCCCTTCTCCTTCTCCACTACCACCTACCACACTACATTCATGGGTATGTTCACTTTCTATGTAAGCCTTTTTGCTGTTTGGTATGGAAACATGTAACAAGTGTTAAATAGAAGATAAACAATTATGGCGGTCAAATCAAGACGACTATAACAAACTTTGGCAGATTGACAAAGGAAAACTAGGAAGCAAAATGAAAAACGACACAAATATTTTCATTATTTAAACCGTCGGCACTCTATAAGTTTTTCTCATAAAGCCAATTCGTTTTCGAATAAGTATGTACAGACTAACAATACGGTATATTAATGAGATAAAACTTATAATATTTTAAATATATTTATGAACAATTGTAAATACTATTTGTTAGTTCACAAGTATGTAAATATACTGACAGTGTGAGCATCTTCATTTCTTCTATAATTTTAAATCTATATTATTATTTAATATTATTATTATATATTTATTATAATCTATATTATTATTTTCAATGAGTAATGACATATTTTATTGGTAACGTACATTGTGTTTTCATTTAAGTTACCATCCGTTTTCGATCATGGCGTTGGCAACGTGAACGGATTGGAGAAAGTATCTGACGAAAGTAAACTGTTAGAGGCATGTCAAAGTTTTATGAAAGTCCTTGCTCTGAAGGTAAGTGGTCAGTTTCTAAAATCTATAGCCCCAATTTCTGAATTGTATTGTATTCAATTTCGTTTCTTAAAGTTTACTCCCAAGCTTCCTGTTTATAAATTGTTTTAAATTTATACTGCAATAAGCTAAAGTGAATTATTCCTCTATTCATCGATCCATCTATCCATTCATTCATCTATCGTTTTATCTTATATCGTTTTTGTTTTCAGGGAGAGAGCTATACAAAGATGTTGATGGATTACATGGAATTATACAAACTTCCTAAAGAATTTGAAATCAGCAAAGCGAACCAAGAGGTGTAGTGAAAATGTATTCCTTTAAGTCGTATCTGTGGCTTTGTTGCAAGCTTTCTACAACAATCTTTAACGGCATTACTAGACGTTTCGCCTGAATATTTGAGGTTCAGATAATCATATCGTCATGAATTTACTCCATAATTACCATTAGTAATATCTAATGAATAAAGGTGTAATTAGCTTTTCAGTATTCATTTTCCCAAATATCTGGTTCTTATGTCTACATACGAAATGTAAAGCTAGAGTTATCAACGGCCATGTGTAAGACTATGTTTGCGGTCTAAAACGCCTTCGAGGAACCACTTAGTGTCCTAAGAAAAGAGATCAAAATAATCACTATACATGTTAAACCAATTGATACATCTTACTTAGCAAGAGCAATAGAAGAAATATCAAGTCTTCCTGTGACGCAACGTTTAACTGGTAAAGCCCCTATTATTGGCGAGGTGCTTTGAGATATTAACTTGATTTCTCTCATCCACATTATCACTTTTTAAACTGTTCCTATATAGACTTGTCAATATCATCACAACAATGTGTCTTGAACTCATACCAATACATGAAGTCTTTCAATTTGTCACACTAATTTATCGATCCTACAAATCCGAGCAAACATTAACACCTTTAAATAAATGATGATTGTTATCGATTTTGGGGGATATCATCGTTTCAGGCAATCGGCTTCATTTTTATTGTCGATGGTACAGTGAAAGTCGTCGCCGGTAATCCAACAAAGAGTGACAGTGACAAAGAATTTGAAGAGAAACGGGGATCTCTTCTGGGAGTGTACTCGGTGATCACAGGAGAGGCACAGCTTTATGGAATCAAAGCTGGCGAGTCAGGCTGTACAGTAGCCATATTAAGGCCTGCGAGTGTTAACCAGTGAGTATATATACACATCCAAAAGGGCGACACCGCTTTATATATAGGCCTTTATAGGCCTATATATATATATAGATATATATATTTATAGGGCTTTATAGGCCTATATATATATATATATATAGATATATATATTTATAGGCCTATATATATATATATATAAATATGTATATATATTTATATATATATACATATATATATATATATATATATATTAATTTATATATATTTATATATATATACATATATATATATATATATATATTTATATATAAATTAATATATATAAATATTTCTATATATATATATATATATATATATAATTGAGATCGTAATATATATATATATATAATTGAAATCGTAATGAGTTGGAAAATATGTTCATCATATAATAAGACTAAAATGAGTGTCATTAATCTTTAAATTGTTGCAAATATACCAAATTGGCAATATATCTTTAAGACTATGGTAGAGACATTCCACCGATCGGTCCAAGATTGGTTGATTGGTTCGATCGCGCCAGTTTCTCCAATCGCACATGCTCCCATTATTCACAGTTTTAATTTTTAAATTGCTCATTATTCAGGTTGAGAAAACAGAAAAGTGACTTTGTGGTTCGATTATGTGACTACAGACTTCGTGAATTGTCACCAGTTGTACGCATGTTTGATTTTGCTGTAAGTTGGATAAGCGTCGAGTCTGGAAAGGAGGTTAAAAGGTAAAGGTTTTTTTATTCTCTCCTCTTTTTTATTTGAAATCCTATTTCAACTTAACAAACTAACTTAAATATAGCCAAACAATCACCAGGCTTTACATTGTGTTATATGACAACCATAATTATATTAACTGAAAACAAAAGAACTTGAACAGGATCTCGCGAAGAAGCCATCACTGGCTTATCAAAGCCGCAAGCTGACCGAAATCAGTATCTTAGATTCATATTTAAGGTCCATGATTATGAATTGTCAATTGTCAACAACTCTGTAACTGGACGACATACATTAATCTTGGAGTGACTCGAACTCGGGACCTTATGATTGCTCTTAAGATTGCATTACTCTTAAAATGATTTAAAGGAAGTGGAGTGTTCTGCATTTTGCAGTTATAAATATAAAATTTGAACCAAATAATTAATGTGTTTAGTGCTTGTTTACCAAAAGTGTTGCGTACAATACCAAATAGAATTAATTATATTGGTAATTATATAGGTATAGAACCTTTATAGTGGTCTGAAAACAGGTGCTTTGAACACTTCCCACATTGGTATGATGTTTTCACAGTGACAAAATAAATGACGAATTGTCTCAGTATCTTTCAAACAAAATGAACATTTGTCACATTTTGATACATTAATCTTTTCCAGCTAATAATTTGTAGATAAGATTGTACTGTTAATTATGTACTGGAACCAGACATATCTAATTTCCGAAGAGAGCGAAAAGGGAAAATTGTATATATTTTCCCAATTAAGTTCTGTTATGGAAAGTTCGTTTACTCATTTAACTTGAGACTTCGGTGTAGATTCAGTGTTTTTAATCATCTTATAATAGAAATCCGAACCCCCCCCCCCCCCCTTAGCACTTTTTAAGGAGATAACAACTTTCAGGAATAAACGGCCCCTATCTTAGTGCAACCATGGCCATTGCAGTAAAGTTTAACTGCCCTTAAAGCTCCTTCATGCTGCAAAAATTTGGACGTAATCTTATATAGGGAACCAAATTTAGCATATGAGAGAAAAGCACTATCATTATCTAACAAATCATCAATTATGTTTAGACCGAGTCTGGAAAGGAAGTTAAAAGGTAAGTTTCCTTAAAAAGATGACAGTCACTTCCAGTTTATTATCTATTTTCTTCTCGGTATTAGTCACGTATTATATAGTGTCTTTTTCATTCACTTCCTCAACTCATCGTACTGGATCTGTAACGCAAATGCACACATTAACCAGTATTAGCTGTTGGAACCGGGGGAAAAATAGCTTAAGCTTGTTGTTAGATCTGTGATGTTTCTGTACATAAAAGCTGTCAAGACTAATGGAAAAAAGAACGTTTGCGGTCAAGTCTTAAAGATATTTGTAGCATTGATAAGAATTATGCTAAGCAAGCAAACAGTCGGTAAACTCTTTCAAGATCATTTAACAGGCAAACACATACTTACCATCAAAATGAAGCGCGCTTCGATGTCACGTGTTTTACTTTGCACAAATGATCAGGAAGCATATAGTTATATGTCTTTTATCCATCGAGAATCTACTTCTTTCATTATAGAGATAAAGACCATATTCTGTACGTGGTTATGGGCCGTCTAAGAAAAGAAAATACACCAGACCAACCCGCAAGGTAAATTACTTTCGAATAGCGAAATTGTAATTAAGTTTATACAAAATAACAGACATAAACAATATATTATCTATTTGGATCTAAACCTGACCTTTACTTATTGCCTTATGAAAATGTTGTAGTTTAAAGTTAACTTTATTGCATTAACACTACATTGGCTTTCGGACATTTTCAGTATGAAATTCCGTGCCATCATATTCATCATAACGGTACACTGCAATGTCTTTATACCCTTGATTTGATAAGAACTCACTGTACGTCCAGATTGACTTACTACTAGCAAATCAAATTTATTATTTTGTTTTAGTTGGAAATTACAGACTATGAATTGAACTGAACATAAAAAAAAAAATGGTAAAAAGAAGCCAAACAACTAAATTACTCTACGAAACATTCCATTTCTCCTTCCTTGTCACACAGTAACATTATCAGTTGTCATGGAAGAGATTTCGGTCGTGGTAGGGTCGTTGGAGCAGAGAATATTCTTTACGATCGGAAAGAATGCATCACGTTATATGCAGTAAGGTAATCTATTGATGTGTTGGTTAAATCAATCACGGACCAATGACTATAACATTAAATTACGCGAAGACTTGGTGATTGTCTTTTGTGATTTATGCTTAATTATCCTCTTCTACTCTTCCATACATTCCATACATCTGTTTAAGTTTCTTCCAGGCTCTATCACTCTCTTCCTTCAAAACATGGAAACCCGTCACCTAAGACTACACGTAAAAACAAGGGCGTAGGAACCGGGGCGGAAGTATCATTCCGCCCCCCCCCCTTGCTCTGCAAGTCAGAAAACCCCTTTTTCATTTCTCAATAAATGATAACAACATTCGTCATTTTACTCAGAACATTTTGGCAGAAAAAAATCTCATTTGGAGCACCAAATTGCATCTAAGGCCAGGTGAAAATGCTAAATTATTTACAAAATGGAGTGGGTGTTGAAGTTTGCTATATTGAACCAAATTGCATCTGAGGCCACCCCCAGGCCTGCCATCAGTCTTCAGCCCCCTCACTCAAAAGTACCTTCCTACGCCACTGCGTAAAAAGATGTAAATGTTTCCTATATGACCTGAGAAAAGTCAAACGCGTGGTGAAAGAGCTTAAATTTCAAAGAACAATAGGTAGCTGTTCAGTAAAAAAAAAGTGGTGATTGTTAGAGTTAACTATAACTGATTGATAAAGAATACAATGGTCTGTTAAAGAATAATCGGTGGTTGTTTAAGAATAATAGGTGGCTGTTGAAGATGGAAAGAATGTGATAGTGATCCGTGGGGTATAATATATTCCTCCATAGTGATTGACTTCATAAACATAGAATTGATTGTATTGTAGCAAGAACGCTAATTGGAACAAATATGGTGGTAATTACGAAACCACAAAGAATGGTTCGGCACCATATTTATAATTCAATGGTGGCATAAACAGACATAATGAAAGCATTGTCTTCCAAGTTAAGATACTACAGTAAGTATAAAGTCATTACCCTAATTTATGCCTTTCTGTCTCGTTCGTCACTTAGGGACACAAACGTTGCACGTATTCCTAACAAAATTTGTCTACATCTTATGAAGCAATACCCTGAAGCCTTCTTCGGAAAAATAAAGGAACTGTTAAACGAGAGTTCAAATCAGAGTGACTCTAATGGTAATTATTATTGTGATCGTCGTAGTCATGGTCGTTGTTCTTGTTGTTGTTGTTATTATTATTATTATTATTATTATTATTATTATTATTATTATTATTATTATTATTAATATTATTATTATTATTATTATTATTATTATTATTATTATTATTATTATTATTATAATTATTATTATAATTATTATTATTATTATTATTATTATTATTATTATTATTATTATTATTATTATTATTATTATTATTATAATTATTATTATTATTATTATTATTATTATTATTATTATAAAGATTATAATTATTATTATTATTATTATTATAATTATCATTATTATTATTATTATTATTATCATTATTATTATTATTATCATTATCATTATCATTATTATTATTATTATTATTATTATTATTATTATTATTATTATTATTATTATTATTATTATTATTATTACAACGACGATGATGTATTTATGTTTATACATAAGTATTACCATATTATGCTGTGCTTTAGCTGTTGAATATAGTAAACTTTTTAGTAGCAATAAATGAAGAAAATCAACTTTGATGGAACAAAACTCCGTTTATATGCTCTTGAGCATGATATATAACGATAATGCGACACTTGATTATATTTTGATATTATTTGTTTTTTTGTAAGTTCTTTTCATGTTTCGGAGCCTTCGAAACGAAAATGCAAATTTGCTACGTCTGTATAGGAGGATGCTATGGTGATTTAACTATTGCTTACCAATCGTGAATGGTCTGATACAGTGGCGGAGATTTCTTGTCAGAAGTGGGGGGGTTGCAGGCCATTGATGAAATAAAAAGTCATAACTGCTGGCTCACTATCTAAGTGGAGCGCCACCATAAGTTGGCGCGAAGTGCACAAGAATCTTTTGGCAAATATTGCCTCCCAGATTGCAGTAAATGGCACTGCCCAGGCCTTGAAAAGCTGCATTTAACCAGGGGCGTATGCAGGATTTTCCAACCCGGGGGGCGCGTATTACTTTCTACGCGGAGTGCCACCATTGGTTGGCGCGCAGCGTACAAGCAAATTTCTGGTTTTGGTACCCCCAGATCACCGGAAATGGCACTTCTCGGGCTTGAAACTGACCAACCATATGTACACTTTTGCCTGAGAACCAAGTATTTCAAAATACCCTTTTTTCTCATCTATAACCTTTTTGAAGATTGTCACCAGTCACACATCATGTTCGACTTCATCACATATCCTGTGGATCATTGCTTTTGTAGGTGATTCTTCATCGCGGCCCACAGTATCCGTCAGCCCCACTGTTCAGAATTTGAAAATTCACAATTCTCGTGAATAAATTCACTTCAAAACATACCCATAATGTTGCACAAAATATCATCTATGGACAACCGATATAGAAAAAACCTCCTTCAAACCCTAACAGACGGGTCAAAACTGCACGAGTATGATGAAGTATGATGAAGAATGTTGGTTAGGGAATTTTCGAAAATTCAGACCGCAATTAAAACATTTCGTTGATGGAAATAAAAATATACCAGATATTTCCAAAACCGAACACTATACACACATCGACAGTTTTGAGCATGGGCGCAGATCAGTGTTGGATAATGGTGGGGACTCGTGTATGCTCTCTGATACTATCTAAGCGGAGCGCGACCATGGGTTCGCGCGTAGCGTACGATTTTTTGGGCAAATATACCTCCCAGATCGCCGGAAATAACACTTCCCAGACCTAATGATGCTCCTAAACCTCCTTAAGTTTTAGATCTCATGGCTTAGAAATTTGGTTTGGAGAAATACATGAGCGTCTGCAGAAAGAAAATCAGGGGTCAAATAATCCAAGTAGACTTTTGTATATACGATGGGTCTGGGGTCCTCTCCCAGAAAACAAATATAGACTGCCGCAAATGCGATTTCCGTCCTATATTTAACAACTGTGGATACAATACAATAAAATGAGAACTGCTGCATGTCATTTGCACAATGCTGGATCAAACTGCGCCAAAGTTCAATACAGGGGAACTTGAAATGCAGCTATTGGTCAAGACAAATTGGTGGGGACACGGTATATCACGTCCACACTACTGAAAAAGTTGGTGGGGACGCGTCCCGCTGTCTTCACCAGGATCTGCGCCCATGGTTTGGAGGCTGTTTATCGTGGAACGCCATTTTCATGCTCACTGATATGATGTGATATCTGCTGTTTGCTTTACAAATTCGAATAATTTTGTCACTGTTCCTCTTTCTCTTCCCGTTTTCCCGTATTTTCTACTCCATCCTTTTCTCTCTTTCTTCTTTTTCTTTTCCTTCCTTCACCTCGTTGAAGTTGGCAAGTGTATACAGTTCCAAAGCTATTCAACAGCAACAAAACGTTATTTTGTGTATGTCTGTTGTGGGGTGAAGTTAGCGCTATGAGCTACAAGTTCCAATGCGCAAGGTGGGGGAAAGGGGCTAGAAATAATGTGTGGGTCAATTCTAACTCGGTTTTCGGTCGTTAATTGTTGATGTAGCCTACCAGGTAAAAGGTTGAAATGACTTTAACAATTTCAAATTCAATAATTTGATTTATTATGCCATTTGGAGCACATAACATAGGCTATAACAGAACATTACTGGCTAAAACTAGGGGGGGTTGATTGTGTGGGCCAACCCCCCTCTTCAAAAAGTGGGGGGGGTTAAAACCCCCCCAACCCCCCTGTTTCTCCGCCACTGGATATAGCGTAATACAGTGGTACTTCTTTCAGTGTAAATGTGCGTGTATGTGGGACGGTATGATCTTCGCGCATCCGGTATATACATGCCTGGGCTTGGCACTTGTGTTCCTAACATGACGTCGTTGTCTTGTTTTGAAATCGCATTTTTCAGTGGTCTGTTTTCGGATGCGATTATTAAAACGTTAATTTCTTATAAGTCCTTAGTTTTGAACATAGATTTTCTCATAGATTCAGAGGAAGTTACTCTCGAGTAGTTGGATTTTTCATATCACGGCCTCTTTAAGAACAAGACACTTATCTTATAAGGCCATCAATATTGTCCTCTAAATACAGTGTTCTAAATTCATTAAAGTAAGTTGATAACTTAAAGTTTCTACTCGTAAAAAATATTTCTAGACTGTCATTTGGAAACAACAGACTTATATGAGACTCTAGTGGAAACAATCTCTCAAGATAAGTGTTGATAACTCTCAAGATAACAAGATAAGTGTACTACTGACTGTACACGAGTGTCTAATTACCGACGGTAGCAAGGTGTGTGTATATTTTCTGGGATCGATGGTGCTGTCTAATACTTCTGTTACACCTCATTCGTAACTAGGTCAGATTACCGGCATTTAGACGTTTCTTTTTGCCCGAGTCTTCACACCCTTTAAGTCTGACATATATTGCTAATATCATCATCAATTACTTTTTTTCACTCACAAAATGTCTAAAAACGTTGAAAGCTAACAAAATACACATCATCAAACAAGTCTTCACCTGCAAAATGTGAAACCTTTAAAATATGTGTCAACTAAGTACAGGAACACAACAGAATCGAAAGACATATTGCTTCATTCATCAAAATGCACATGCTGGTCTCCAAAAGCCATGGGCGGCGATCCGTACTTCCGAGTGGGGGGATATGAGCGTAGCGCCACCATGAGTTGGCGCGAAGCGTACACGAAAATTTTGGGATTTACAAACCCTCTAGATGGCCGGAAACGGCACTTCCCGAGGTTTCCAAGCGGCATATACCCAAATTTAAAATAGGGATATCATGTCCGAAATATCTCATAATCAGAATCCAAAATACTTTCTTTAATTTCTGGTGTTATTTTGGGGAAATTGCGGCTGTCAATCTTGCTTCAGGCGCTACGTTAGAATGTTCGAGAGCTCTTTTATATTACTCGATGAAGAAAATAGCCTCATGCAGGCTATTATAGGCCTATACACATGCAATACACAATTACACATAGTTACATTCCGTTTGCTTTTTAGCTAGGGAAAACCTGATGAGTTGAACTTAGGGAATAACGCGACGACCTAGCAAATGTAGGCTAACTTGGTCGGGCAGTACGATGGTAGAGTGCTCGCATGCGGTGACAATTGGAGGTCCCTGGTTCACACTTTGGTATCAACATCTGATACCAAAACTTCCCTCCACTCCTTTCTCTATGAAAACTAATAAATTAATATAGGAGAGGCTAAGTCTCCATCCCCAAGTTCCGTTGCCATTTGCCAGGAGAGGAAAGTGTTTGCAATCTCTGCAAGTGGACAGCTGTACTCATGTTGGTGGGATGGGGACATTAAATGACAGTCCTGGAAGTAGGATTTTGACCCGCCTGCCTGAAAACATCTCACTTTGCGTCTGGGGGTCTATAGCGTTCAGAGGTTGAACCTGCCCATTAAAAATATCTGTGTAATGTGTCTTAGGTGCATAGTAATGCTATGTTAGGTATTCACTACGACTATTCACTGACAACAGCATACGTTTGGGAATAATTATTTCTGCATTACAGCTACATTTCAGATTGCCAGACAAAATACCATATTATAGGTTTTAGGCGTTAGTTCGAGGGTACATGTACGTGTGTAGGCCTACTATAGGGACTATATGAATACTATGAGGGTGCATATATGTACTATATCAATACCGTGGGCGCAATAATACCTTTTGTTGTTATAGGGCCAATGAAGCCTACAGTAACTATTCTTGCTTTATAAAGACGCTTTATTTGAAAAGATCGCACTGCGTTTATGCAGGTAGGCGAGAAATGAAACTAAAGAAGAGCCGTACATTCACGATGATGCATAAATGTAGGCATGAAAATATTCTTATCCCTGGCATTTGGTGGGGGGATATGGTGTATTACATCCCCTCCACCCATTTTCATGGGGGGATATGTCCCCCCCCCCCTAGGATCGCCGCCCATGCCAAAAGCTAAAGTAATGAGTTATTCGCATTATAGAGAGCAATGAAAATTTGTTCACAATACTTGATTCCACTACACAAACTTTTGCTGGTGTGTATGGCAAATAGTAATTACTCCAAACTAATTATAACTAGAGAAACAAACATATCATCCCCTCAAAAGCCTGCTAAAATTGTTGCTCCTTGAAGTAGTACGGCAAACAGCGTAGGGACAGCAGTTCATTTTGGATTAGCATCGGGTTCTTGCAAAGGAAAAAAAAAATCATTCATTGAATTAAAATTTCAAAGTCAGTAGTGCCATGTATGTTTAGGCAAATTTTAGACTCCATGTTTGGTCTATATTTTATCAGACTTACAAGGAATATATTTTGAAAACTGTTTATTGTGTTACTAACTAACAGGGGACAGAAACGTTACTGTTAGTTGCATTGGTAACGTCGGTATAATGCGCTATAGAAATAAGTATTGTTAATATTATTATTATTCTTATTTAATTAAAATACATTGTGTTCATTGAGCACAATAGATGCAAGAATGTTTGCAGACAATCATGTCAAGGTACTTTTAGCCTTGCAAACAAATCACAGGAAATATTGGAAACGCATCATTGACTGCTTTCAGGATGGAAATCTTTGTAACAGGAGTGTTGTTAACCTTGTACTTTGCGGTTGATTGTTATGAATTATTTGTTCTCAAAAAATGCAATCATCTGCACAAAGAATTGGAAAAAAATTGGTGCTTTTGAGGGTTTTTTGGGAAAGAAAGAAAGATATTCATTCCAAAACTTGTTTTTTAAAATTCCAACAAAAAAGGTTATTGGAAACCAGCTCAAATCCCAAAGCCTGCTTCGTCATTGTATACTGGTTTACAAAATTTACACTTTGATACGGAGGGATTATATCTACGAAGTTGTGCAAAGTCTATTAACTGTTTATCAGAACGAGGAATCGTTATAACGGCACGCCATTGCTCTTTAAGAGCTTCGTTACCATCTTCCTCAAAACTTGACTAGCTTCCAAAATTCCAAATTCTTATACACATGAACTCATACTTTTATTTCTGGCATCATCATCTGTTTTTAACAATCTGTTAAAATGGTTGTGCCACATTGTTGTTGTGATTAGTTGTTTCTACCTGGTAAGTTACATAACATGATTTAAAAAACAAAATACACACCTATACTGTAGTATATATTGATAAAGTTTGTATATTCTGATGTGGTCTTCCCAGGGTTCTTCGAAACCACCCGTTGGTCTATCCGCTGACCTTATGACCTACATATCATTTATCATATTGTATATACACCAATATGTATCAACTCAGATCAGTGGCGGAGATTTCTTGTCAGAAGTGGGGGGGTTGCAGGCCATTGATGAAATAAAAAGTCATAACTGCTGGCTCACTATCTAAGTGGAGCGCCACCATAAGTTGGCGCGAAGTGCACAAGAATCTTTTGGCAAATATTGCCTCCCAGATTGCAGTAAATGGCACTGCCCAGGCCTTGAAAAGCTGCATTTAACCAGGGGCGTATGCAGGATTTTCCAACCCGGGGGGCGCGTATTACTTTCTACGCGGAGTGCCACCATTGGTTGGCGCGCAGCGTACAAGCAAATTTCTGGTTTTGGTACCCCCAGATCACCGGAAATGGCACTTCTCGGGCTTGAAACTGACCAACCATATGTACACTTTTGCCTGAGAACCAAGTATTTCCAAATACCCTTTTTTCTCATCTATAACCTTTTTGAAGATTGTCACCAGTCACACATCATGTTCGACTTCATCACATATCCTGTGGATCATTGCTTTTGTAGGTGATTCTTCATCGCGGCCCACAGTATCCGTCAGCCCCACTGTTCAGAATTTGAAAATTCACAATTCTCGTGAATAAATTCACTTCAAAACATACCCATAATGTTGCACAAAATATCATCTATGGACAACCAATATAGAAAAAACCTCCTTCAAACCCTAACAGACGGGTCAAAACTGCACGAGTATGATGAAGTATGATGAAGAATGTTGGTTAGGGAATTTTCGAAAATTCAGACCGCAATTAAAACATTTCGTTGATGGAAATAAAAATATACCAGATATTTCCAAAACCGAACACTATACACACATCGACAGTTTTGAGCATGGGCGCAGATCAGTGTTGGATAATGGTGGGGACGCGTGTATGCTCTCTGATACTATCTAAGCGGAGCGCGACCATGGGTTCGCGCGTAGCGTACGATTTTTTGGGCAAATATACCTCCCAGATCGCCGGAAATAACACTTCCCAGACCTAATGATGCTCCTAAACCTCCTTAAGTTTTAGATCTCATGGCTTAGAAATTTGGTTTGGAGAAATACATGAGCGTCTGCAGAAAGAAAATCAGGGGTCAAATAATCCAAGTAGACTTTTGTATATACGATGGGTCTGGGGTCCTCTCCCAGAAAACAAATATAGACTGCCGCAAATGCGATTTCCGTCCTATATTTAACAACTGTGGATACAATACAATAAAATGAGAACTGCTGCATGTCATTTGCACAATGCTGGATCAAACTGCGCCAAAGTTCAATACAGGGGAACTTGAAATGCAGCTATTGGTCAAGACAAATTGGTGGGGACACGGTATATCACGTCCACACTACTGAAAAAGTTGGTGGGGACGCGTCCCGCTGTCTTCACCAGGATCTGCGCCCATGGTTTGGAGGCTGTTTATCGTGGAACGCCATTTTCATGCTCACTGATATGATGTGATATCTGCTGTTTGCTTTACAAATTCGAATAATTTTGTCACTGTTCCTCTTTCTCTTCCCGTTTTCCCGTATTTTCTACTCCATCCTTTTCTCTCTTTCTTCTTTTTCTTTTCCTTCCTTCACCTCGTTGAAGTTGGCAAGTGTATACAGTTCCAAAGCTATTCAACAGCAACAAAACGTTATTTTGTGTATGTCTGTTGTGGGGTGAAGTTAGCGCTATGAGCTACAAGTTCCAATGCGCAAGGTGGGGGAAAGGGGCTAGAAATAATGTGTGGGTCAATTCTAACTCGGTTTTCGGTCGTTAATTGTTGATGTAGCCTACCAGGTAAAAGGTTGAAATGACTTTAACAATTTCAAATTCAATAATTTGATTTATTATGCCATTTGGAGCACATAACATAGGCTATAACAGAACATTACTGGCTAAAACTAGGGGGGGGGGGGTTGATTGTGTGGGCCAACCCCCCTCTTCAAAAAGTGGGGGGGGGTTAAAACCCCCCCCCCCCCCAACCCCCCCTGTTTCTCCGCCACTGGTCTGATATGGATTGACATGTCGAACGTTTCGACAACTATATACCAAACTGCTCTTTTCTTCGTTATTAGTAAATCATCTAAAATAATTGTTATTTAAAAGTCTTTATTTTTTCATTAGGACCGCAGTTTACTGGGAGTAACACTTCTACAGTAGCATGCATTCGTCTATCTGAGGATGTTCGTCTCGAAAAATTTGTTGAGGCAGTTGGAAAAGCTCTATTAAAGAATGGTAATTTTCTTAAATGTCACATATGAAAGGTCATTCTTAATGAAATCCTTACAGGGAAAACTGACCAGTTTAATGGAACTTTTAAAACAGGTTGCAATAGATGTTCCATGCGAGAAAAAGGTTTGAAACTTTTTATGGCCAGAATTATGGATGAACATCCATACCGTAATTTGGACATTCTTATTAGAACTGATATTACGTCATAGAATAGGTTATGTAAAATATGTAAAAATTGAAGGTAAAATGAGCTGGAACAATGTCTGTAGAAAAATGTACCGAAAGTAACATGAAATCGAGCATAAACGTTGAAATACTGAGTATTTGAACGTTATAACATACAACGATGAGCATAGTAAAGTTTCAACCGCTTATAATGGACAAAGGGAGGTAAAGTTTACCTTTAATCAGAATTGGTTGGTATAAGTTGTAATCTTTGAATACTCTTTAATTCCTTTGATATGCAGGCATCCATTACAAAATATGGGAGGAAGGTACCAAGCTTACACCTGAGACCACTCTCCGGTAAAAATTAAACATTTGTTACAAATTAAATTCCGAAAGCTTTTATGGGCGAATTTGATTGCTGAACAGATCAAAGGAAATGTTCTGCGTCTTAACCCCAAATTCACATTCCCATATCATTATGTCTGGTGAGATATGCATAAAATCCATTATACGTAGAGGAAACTAATATTTCTACAAAGTTGCTTTGGATGACTACAGAAAACATTGACAGCTAAGCAAACATTCTAAATGACTGTGCGATATTTCAAGGATAAAATAACATGAAGCTATTTAGCAAAGTAAAAGTAAAGCTGTATTTATAACATCTGTACCACAACAACATCTTTGCGACAACCTACTGCATGCCACTTCGTTGAATTTTAGGGACAAGATATTGATAAAGGGTGTTCAGCTAAAATCGTGGCATTTTCTTTCCTTTTTGGGATATGTGTAACATTGCCTGTCACTGGAATATCTGATGTGATGCTTAAAGTGATTATTTAAGTGATGCTTTACGTGATGCTTTATGGGAATAATATCTATCTAAACATGCAAATGGTGCAGCTCTCGCATGGGTTGTATGAATTTACGTATATCAGTTTAGACCGGATAGCTACATACAGCTCTCTTCGTACGAAATGTTTAATTTTCATTTCACTGTCAAATGACTTGTTGAAACTCACTATTGTAATTACGGTGATTACCGTTGCTAGCAGAAGCTGCAACACGGATATAATCAAAGTAAATGTACCTCCAACACAAGGAGCACCTACTGACCGCCTCGACGTTCGAGACGAAATGATCAGCAAAATGCTAATATTAGTATTAGAATCTTTAAGTTTATGTATATTCTCATATTCCGTCTCTGAATGTTAATGAGCGAAATAGTTAAAAGTTCGGTGGTGTACACTTCAGGCTTACAGTTCTTGCAAACGCTAGTTGACTTCTTTGATAGGGAGGTATGTACGGGCTTTCACTGTTTAAATGAGAGCACCTCTCTGAAAAAAATTTAAATTTCAAAGTAAGTTCAACAACCATGGTGAAAGTTTAACCTATCTATATAAAATCAAAGTAAAAGGTTATACTGTCTAGATGTGAACATCATGTCCATTGGCCATACAATTTATGAATATAAGAATTGCACCTTCGAATCAATTTCTATATTTTCTATAATTTCTATAATTCTATAATTTCTATAATATAATTTCTATATATTTTTGGAGTGTTAGCTCAGTAGTTAACGCCGGTGCCTTTCAATCATATAAGGTCCCGGTTCGAGTCACTCCCAGATTAATGTATGTCGTCCAGTTACAGAGTTGTTGACAATTAACAATTCATAATCATTGACGTTAAATATGAATGTAAGAGACTGACTTCGGTCAGCTTGCGGCTTTGATAAGCCAATGAGGCTTCTTCGCGAGTTCCTGCATGCAGGAGGATATAATATATATACATAACATTTATATAATTAAACGACCCCAAATCGTAATTTAACGTGTGAGTGAAATTTTCCAGTGTTGCTTCAAGATGCTTAAAGACATTTAAAAGACTAGTAATGGTATTACAAGTCACTGGTACATGACATTACTGGATTTTGTTTTGTAATCCGTAACAGAAAATTGGCACAAGAGCGAATGAAGAATATAATGAATTGTCACGAGAGCAATAACAGCATTAACTTTTTCTTGACCAACTACTCAAGCGAAGATGAATGGAGTAAACTGATCATTCGTCAGGTAATCTTAGTGATAACGGTATGTATTGTCCGTTATATTATACACTGTGCAGAGGGAGTTTGAACCGTTGGACAAAACATGAACCGTTGGACCAAACATGGCGATCCAGATTGAAACTAGTATTGCAATTAGTTTGTACGTCAGTAAAATGACATAAGGTAATATGCATGCATTCGATTTAAGTGATCGTTCGTTTTCTTAATGGATCCCATTTTGTCGAGACTTGCTTGAACACATGCAATATCTTATCAAGCGGAACACTTCGTTGAAGAAGATTCCGAAGAGAAATCAAAATGAATTGTAATATCAAAATGGAAACACACGTACATAGTTAATTCATGTCACCTTAAATCTCTTTTTAATTTGTAGGCTGATTTAATTTTTGTGGTCGGTAATTTTAGTGCAGGAGTCAAACCTGATATTGATGAAATATTCAAGGGACAAAGGGAAGAGTACTCTGCTGATAAAATCCTGGTACTACTGCATGAACCTAACACCGACGGAGAATACGAGAAACCTAAAGGAACAGCAGAATGGCTTAAATGCAAGACGGAGTTATCCCACCTCCACATTCGATGCCCTAAGAATATGTTCGTAAAGAAGGACCTGTCCGATGAAGGTCTGCCTGACGCCACACTTACACCAGACTTCCATAGACTGGCGAGGTACATCACTGGACAATCGTATGGACTTGTCTTAGGCGGGGGAGGTGCACGGTAAGTGTTTAAAGACAACGTTTTACACAGTTTGGGAATCTGACATCGGGAACCTCATGGTGGCATACTCCTATTAGCGTCTATATCAATCTGCGGCAAATGTTCTCCTTCAGGAAAAGTGCCAATTAGGAGCAGGAGAACAACTTTTTTGCTATGTTATCAATTAGGATGTGCCTTTTTTGTGGCTTTGATGTTAAAGAACATGAATGGAAGCACATGTGGTTAAAAAATTGGGTCAATCGAGGCAATTTTAGACCCCTTTAGGCCTCCAAGGAGCAGCGTAGGAAATTTGTTTACCACTGAGTGGAGAGGTTTGTTTACAAGTGACGAAAAGTTCCGGCTCTCGTAGCAAAAAATCTACATGGTCATGGTACGGAAAATTGATAGTGCCATGAAAGGCCAACTTGTCAGCTATTCAGTGATGGGTAGCGTTTAGCAAGTGAAAACTTCTATCTAGGCTTAGAGAAGACATTACTTTTGTGATTTAGTGTGTAAGTCAATGGGGCTTTTAATGGGCGTATGCTACCTCATTATGTTTAGGCACAGCGACGTCATTTAGTTATTGTACGAGTAATGAGTATCGGGTGAATTTCCTCGATGCGAGAATTTAGCTTCAACATGCATGATAAGATTAACTGACTGATATCTGATCAAATTAATTATGTGGTTTATGATGATCCCTATGTACTTGTAAGAATGAGCCCATTCAACTGGAGAATTAGAAGTACAATAGAGTCAGGAGGCATTTGTTGGTTCTGAAATTAATAACTATTTTAATTTAAAGAGAGGTTATAGGTAGTTTATTATTGAGGAGAGTAATAGATTGGAGACACCCGTGGCCAATATAATTTATTTGCCAACACATGCGGCTGGATTGTGTTGAAAGTCGACGAAAAGCCAAACAACAACAACACCTTCTATTACATTCAACGACCCAACGACGAGTCACATTCAGCGACCCTACTTATTTTTGATCTGATGAAAATTCATGCCCAAACCTAACTCAAGTTATCGTGGTAATTGCAAGTTGGCACCCACCCCCTTTGAAATCCTGTGCACGTCACTGCACATCCATGCAGCCACTTTACAAAGTTACATCTTCCGTTGGGTTGTCACTTTGCGTAACTGTGACAAATCCATGTTTTACTCGCACATAACTGATACGCCCCATTCCGAAGCAAAATTTGGTGTTGGTTTGTATCACATATCTGGATATACCACTCATCGTAACTAAGGCATTAGAATGCATTGAATTATCGACTTATGTATAGTCCAATGTTATAATACAATATCTTGTAATTCGTTGACAAACGGTGAGTTTTGTTTCATGAGTTTTGTTTCATTCATAGTTCGTCATTACTGATTTAACTTCCTTGCAATTTAAAATAAAAGATATCTCTCCTTTAACTATTCTGCAGAGATTTTGTTGAAATTAAATGTTAAAAATCATTTTTTATATTGGAGTTATATACCTGTACTTTATAATAATGAATTTCGCTATTCTTTCCGTCAGTGGTCTTGCTCACGTCGGTATAATCGAAACTATGAACCACGAGAAGGTGGACATAGATATGGTTGGAGGTACAAGTATGGGAGCGTTCGTGGGAGCATCGTACTGCATGTCAACTAACGTTGAAGAGCTGAAGCAACAGGCGGCTTTGTTTTGTAAAGGCATGAACTCATGGTGGAAGTATCTTGATATCGATATGCCATACATCTCATTTACTTCTGGTAAGCCCAGTGATCTTATTTGTTTTACAAAATAAACAGATAACCACTCAAACACTTCAAGAGCATTTAGAAGCACAACCTTGTGCTTATAGTAACTATATATACCCAGCCTACTTCATTTTTAGTCTATGTCGGTCCCTGCAGAATAGACGACTTGACGCCAGATTTTGTTTTTCTCTATAGGCGGCTTCAAAGATCCCACAGCCACCGTCGCTCTTTATACAATCTTTCATAAGACATAACCATTCTGCTGCTGCAGGTAACGATATTGTTGTTGTTGTTGTTTACGTTAGTTCAATTCATATTCACCGTCTTTTATTTCTTAATTAGGTTCTTACTTTAACAAACTTTTGAAGCAAATTTTCGGCGCAGACACACACTTCGAAGATCTATGGATTCCTTATTTCAATATTACCACGGATATTACTCAATCCGTGAAAGTGGTCAATACGTCAGGTAAAATGTTTACTTCTTTGAAGATTGGAGTAGGCCATATATTCGTGCCTACTGAAATTTATTTCAAAAAGGATCTTTGAGAAGCCGGTTGGGAGACGCACTAATTATCAACTAATAAGGGGTATGAAACTGCTGGCTGCAGGACGTCTCGGGTTCCTACTTTTAACACTGCAGTGCCTTAGGGATCCATGCATGGGCCGGGATTATAATGCTGTGATGGGATACATTCTCTTATCAACCACCTCACTAATCTAAATATTCAGTTTCGTCATACCAAACACTGAGAAGTCTTCAACTCATTGCAGCTGTATTGTATTTAAATGAACACTTTAATTTCAAGGCGCAATAGTTGAAACACCAACGTATTGAATGTTTCTAACATGAACTCCCCACCCCCCCCCCCCCCCTTAAGACGTTGCTTTCCCAAAATGTCTTTCGAATGTATTGTCAGAACGGAAAGCACTACAAAGCTTTGGAGTACCTTACTTTTGATTAACATAATTTTTAAAAAATTCATTAATTTATCGTATGTACAGACTGTATTTCCCAGATCAATATAGTATAACAAATATTAATTGGTGCAAAATATTGCAATATGAAGAATACATCAATTTCAGAAGTCTAACTGTTCTGCTACTTTGAATAACAGTAAATTTTTGATTTATTTGTTCATTTTCTGAGTGTAGCTGAATTAACGGCATGACTTTTGTCCCTGGTCGCAAACTTCGTATCAATACCGATTCCCTATCGTTTTCATCTCACAGGGCCATTGTGGCAGTATGTCAGGTCAAGCATGTCCCTTGCAGCTCTGGTGCCGCCATTGTGTGATCCCAAGAATGGACATTATCTTCTCGATGGAGGATCGGTAGATAATTTGCCCGGTAAACTCCTTTTTTTTTTGTCAGATTTAAAACTATACGCTCTCAACAAAGTCTGCTTCCAAACAGTTAGCATACCAATATATTTTAAAACTTTCAAAAATATATATAGAACGTATTGTGCATATAGGCATAAGCAACACAAAACCTTCAAACCGCTAACTGGACTATATATACAGACATGCATTGTTGATTGTTTGTGTGTTTATATACCAAGAAGGGACATGGTGAAGTAATATGTCATATTCCATGTGTTCAGCTGGAGAGATGAAACACAGAGGGTGCAGAATAGTTATCGCTGTTGATGTTGGTGGAACTGAAGAAATAGAGCATATTAACTACGGAGATAGCGTTTCGAGCTGGTGGTTGTTGATGAAGCGACTCAGCCCATGGTGCAGCAACACGGTAAGCACAGCGGGTGGAAATGATTCATTCGGTGGGGGGAGGGGGCGATCGTTAACTTTTAGCAGGCAGTGGGACATGTGACATTGATTTGAAGGGGCAAACAACAAGTAACTTTACAATCTCCTGACAAAATGGATGTTCTGTGCATTCCGTAGTAAAAATGCCAACATTTAAAAATATTCAACAATAGTTTAATGAAATATTTTTCTTTAGTTTCTTATCAGAAGGGCAATTTGAATTTCAAAGTTTATGTAACTTGTCAACTTAAGGACACTTTTTTAAAGTGAAAAAATAAAGCAAGGTCCTTTAATACTAACATGGCACACTTTATTAATAAAACGTCTAGGTCAATGAATCTGTCTTATGATCATTTAGATGGTAATAAATTAGTATTTGGTTTAGAAGCTTTGTTTACATCCCACCCAGACCAATCATAATTAATAACAAGTTTGTGATGATGCTGAAGAATGTCGATTAGCTTTTATATATATATATATATATATATATATATATATATATATATATATACATATATATCTATATCTATATATATATATATATCTATATCTATATATATATACATATACATATATATATATATATATATATATATATATATATATATATATATATATATATATATATATATATATTGGTTTAAATATATTTGTTGTACCATGTTAAAGGTTCCAGACTTACGAACTATAATCACGCGGCTGGCATGTTTATCTGGAGAGGAACAACTGAAAAGAGTAATTGCCAATCAGGAGTACATATATGTAAGACCTGACCGCATTAACGAGTAAGTTCTAAAGTTGCAAATAGAAATGATTATAAGTAAAATTTAAAGTGTTTCATATATTACGCTAAGCTTTGATATTATTATTATACCCAAACATATATCATGGTACTGGATCGGTGACCAGCATACCGATAGGAAAGGCCAAAGGAAAAATAAGAATAATAGCATTTTGTAAAATAATGTTGTAAGTAAGGAATATGGTTTACAAACATTTTGTAATGCTCCATAACAGCAAGTTATCAAGGTGTGATACAGAGCATTTTGTGTTCATTTTTTTTTTCATTTCGTGCTTTCTTTTCTTATCCATTGATATATCAATACAGGTAAAAGATTAATGTGAATGAGTGTCTTAATAAACAATTTGAATATTGCAGCAATAAATTTTGAAAAAGATTATCAATAGCTATTCGTGTTATTATCAAATATTCTTCGGGTCCTATAATCTTTTATATTTAAAATAAAGTCTGCAGTTCTAAGGAAATCAGTTATCGTTTTCTTTGTGACCAACCCGACAGCATTATGTACTATTTGTCCAATATGTGGCGAAGCTGTCTTCTTAAATCCGTTTCATACTTGTTAAATTCACAAGCAACTATTGGCTAATACACTGAATTCCAGGAGATTAAAAGCAAAGCATTGAATTTGTTATGTAAACAAATGTAGGATTCTTTTCAAACAGTTTTCTTTTTCCACAAATATACAATTTGTCCAGACCTATCAAGAAATATGAAATTAAGCTTACTTTTCAATTAGCCTTTATACACATTTTCTGGGTTTTGTTTTTCACAACATGGGCGTAAGTCATCAAGATAAGTGAGGTAGCAAATACTTTCGATATATATATATATATATATATATATATATATATATATATATATATATATATATATATATATATATATATATATATATATATATATATATATATATATATATATATATATATATATATATATATATATATATATATATATATATATGAAATTAAATAGATACAGTGTTAAATTGCTTATATATGAATCGCAAGCATTTTCATAAATGTGCCCCCGTGCATGGACTATACAAAACAGGCCACTATTGACTTCCATGACTTGAAGCTCAAACCCCTTTTCTCGTGTGTAAACTAAGTTTGTACTTTCGTCTGATTGATATCACTAGTTAAGCTATACTGATCTACAATTCTATTGGTTTGTCGAAAATATTTACCAAGTTTGATGCAAGGAGCTATTAGAATAATCTTCACTTGGTCGTTTGTCACGGAATCGTCATCTATATCATATATAGTCAAAGTGAACAAGCCACATATATCTCGTGAAATGCTTGACCGAACCGGGCCTGATAGCTTTGATACAAACAACACGCTTTTCATTGAAAGGCTGCACATTTCATTTCATTTATTTGTTTCTTTACAATATAAATACAGAGAAGTTAACTAAGTGACAAAACATATCAACAACAGGCAAACTTGTGAAAGGAAGCACTCCAAAAATCCAGAGGGCTTGTCTAGTAGAGCGCTCCCATAAGTAAATAGAGAGAACAATACAAGAAAATAGTAACACTTATATCCACCCACACACCAACCCAATACGTATAACCCACCCACCCCACCCCACCACCTACAATACATATATATACACATATGCATACATACATAATTGAATACAAATACAAATACACACACGCATATATAAACATATATATAAGTATATGCATATACATACACACACATACACCCATGTTAATATAAACATGTATGCTTACTGACACAAACACAAAAACAATCATGTATATACATATGTGTTGAAGGGGGAGGGTGGGGGGGGGGGGATTACAATGACAAAGAGATGGGTACAGCGTACAAAATACAAAATGAAATTTGAAATCTTAGAACAGGTTTATAAGGGATCTAGAAAAGTTGTAACGTTGTGGCATTATGATAGCACTCCTATTGGCCGCTGTTGCAGGATTCGGATTTTTTTTAAATACACAAATCTAATTTCGTTTTTGTTGTTGTTAAATCATGCTGTTGTGTGAAGTTTTATATCATCTATGTTATTGAGCCAATAAGAATTGTTGGGCAATATTTCGTTTCTTATATAGAAATTATGCACCGATTAATGGAATGCATCTCCCATTAAAAAGAACAAGTTTCCTGAATTTGTCTAGTCTTATGTATACATATTTTTTATATAGGCTATACATATATGACTTTATATTTTGTTATATTTCTTCAACAGATTCGGCACATTGGAATTTGAGAAGCGCGAGGAGATTATACAACGTGGCCGTGAGTCATGGAAAAAAGTGGCTACGGAGTGGAGAGAAAAAGTCAAAGGCCCATCTTAAATAATCGATCCGATGCTATACTCGGTGTTGCTGTATAAAGCTTTGGTTGAAAAGTCTTGGAAATATGTGATTGTAATGAGTATATGTAACTACATTTTACAAGACCGTTTGCGCGATGGTCACCCTTCTCGGCGTTTGCTCACGTGTAACAGTACACGCTATGGATGACGCAACAATCTTTATCCTGATCATGCGTATAGCATCCGTTTCATTTCCAAGGGACTCGTGTTACTCACTTGACCGTAACATCTTCATGTTAATACGGCTATAATATCGATGTAATGGTCTCTGATTAACAATGGATCAATTTGTTTGGTGTCGTACCCAGGTTCTATCTTAAATGACTATATCACGTCACTCTACATGCATAATTCGCAATTATGCTTGGAATATTGAAACTGGATATCTCAATACTATATGCATGGGTTTACGTGCGGCATCTTTGCAGTTGGTACATGTTCTATTGGATTATTATTCTATACTCTGATTATGTTATGGAAAAAAAGTAGTGCGAATTTGACAAAACTGAGACTCGGTGACGTAATCACTACTTCGTCATATGGTTCTAAAGATTAGCCAGGAGATGGACATTCATAAAGTTTTTGTTCATTGTATAATTTATATTTCCTTTTAGAATTTACTCTAATAGTTTGTTATTTGGATTAATGTTGTTGTAATTATTAATGTTGCTTTTGTAGATTGAGCAGTGATGGTGGTCATGTACCATACGGATATGCCATAAAGTCCAACTTAAGCCCAATTGCGCGACATATGTTCACTTGTTATAGGCTCTGGGTGTGCAGTTGGCAAATAGGGCAATCCTAACATCGGTCCCCTGGCCTTCGGCAGGGTGTTTGTTGTCTATATTACATTTCTCTATATGAACCTGTTTTCGATAGTTTTCTACCAAAATCAGGGAGTGGGATACCTGCTTGATAACTCTTTTGATTCGATCATTTTTACCTTTACTAGTAGGTGTTTCATTGGTACGCAAACGTAGAAATATGTTAATGTTCCCGCCATTTCGAAGTTTCATAGACGTTGAATTGATGATTTTTTGGCTAAAGCATATGTAAAGTATTCATTGAGGAATGGATAACCTTCCGGATCCGGTTATCAGGAAAAGGAGATTCTAGACTAGTGCAGAATCCCCGTCGGAGATTTGACACTATAGTGTAGACTATCCCATGCACATGAATAAAATATTCAAACGGATATTCTACACTGTCACACCATTCATTGTTGGAGAAGCCTTCTGCATAGTTTAATTAGAATACAATTCTCACCGAAGAAAGAAACTATAATTAGAAACATTTTCGAAAATTGATTTTCGTTATTATCTTGTAGATGTTTCATCATGAACTGGTGTCATTCTATATAGAAAGCCTACAATATATAATATTAGGAGATGCTCTTCCTGCCTGTAAATACGGAATGAAATTTACATTTACGAGATTACATGGGCTGAAACAGTTCAACAAAGTATAGCTTAAATATTTAACTACTTAAAAAACTATATGTGTAGTACATGCTAGTTAGCTTATCAATACACAGAACACTTCATATGATGTTGTGTATATAGTCTATAATTGTTGTGGAATTTTATTTACCTTTCATTCATTCTTTATTCCAGTATATAAATTGACAGAAAACGTATATATATATGATAGCAAATTAAGTAAACAACATCATCAATACTGGTTGAAAGAGATATAAAAGTTTAAAAGATTTAGAAGTATATGAACTACAACATTCGTTACAAAAATTATCGAAAAGCTACAATAAAGGATCTTTATTACAGATTTACCTTCGGTATATAACACGAAAATACTAAAAACGTTACACCAAACCACAATCTTCTAATTGACAGTTTGAGAAGAAAAGGAAAGGATATTTTAACCCCCCCCCCCTCCACCCAACCCCCCCCCTTCAGAGCCCCGTTTGAGTAGCGAGAGCATATAGCTTTGAAGTTACAGATTCTCCACGCTTCGAGACATCAAATATCGGAATGAAGCCGAAGTAGAAGAAATCGGTTCAACCTGGCTCATTTGAGAGAGAAAAAAATCATGAATTCTTCAGTTTGTCTTTGAATAAACTATTACTGTATTTCTTAGATTGTGACAGGCGTCATCAACTAAGTTGAGCTTAAACATTTTAACATTTTGAGGAAAAAAAATCACATTTCAGGCTTCATTAGGAAACTATTGCCCGAGTGATCTTTGTGAGGAAGCTAAACTTAATATTAACTGATAAAATGTCCAAAAATGTGATGCCTATGCCAGATCAAATTTGATAGGGATGATTGTGCAAGAACTATTGAATAGATACCAACATGCTTATGCAATATGCTCTGTTCTACCAGGTTGAAAACATGTTTTTAATTGACAAACAAATTTACTGCCTTCGCACATATTCCGTGAACCGATCGGAGAAAGTATTGGTTCAATGAATCGAAACTAAGCTTTGTCAATTCTAGGGATGCATATACAACAACAAAAAAGTAAAATTTATACACTTTTTCAACTAGGAATGCACACTACGGTAGTTATAAATCGTTCAGCTGAATCTCTGTATTAGCGAACAGAGTGCCAGGCAATAAAATGATAACTTGTTGCCGATTTGAGTCTCCATTTTAAGGTCCATGGAATTACAAGTTGGAATTACGCCTGTCTTGATATGACTATGTAAGATACCATAAAATATCGACCGTCTGTTACGAAGATGCATTATAAAGAGGAATTTGACTGGCGCCCGTTCTTGAGAGGGGTGGGGAGGGACTTTTGAGAAGTGGTTCGATAAGGGGTGTTAGATGCAAAACGTGCTATGATTTCTATGATTTGTGTATATAGTTTCGCGATTGTTTTATCAAATGTTAGCCATTCGAAATAACAGTCCGTGTTCCAACTTCCAAGCGATGTTCATTATTAATGCTGACGTCACGAGCAATCTGATTGGCTGAAAACTCCGTAATTGCAAACCTGCTTGGGGAAAAAATAGCGACCCGACCGGGTACCGAACGCGGAACCTCCCGTTTGCTAACCTTCATTGCTTTAAATGCCACCGCCTTTATCCACTCGGCCACAGCACCGGTTATTTAAATAGTATATTCCTCCTGTTAGATGTTCCTCCGCCCCCCCCCCCCCATGGATTTTAAGGTGAAATTGTGATAACTTTTCTTTGTTATGTTTTGAGAGTTATATTTGCGTACTACATAACCCGTTTACTATTCATGTGATAGTTTTTGCCCTGATGGCTGCTCATACTTCTAGGGTATATATCCAGACCATATTTCACTTTCTATGCAGTATTATCTAGACACATTTTAGAGGTCCATTTACCGTACTGTGTCACAGAGATCAGAAATTATTGTTACGGTGACTCTACCGATGTTTGATCCACTTTGCAACTGGTTGGAAATAAGGACATGCCGTCTATCACGTTGACCAAGATATTTTCCAATCGTCTTAAAAGATAAATGATTTATTCGTTTGATTCGTTCGAAGATGGAATGCTAAGTTTTGCATAGGCAACAAATCTTCCCAGCACAGGCAAGTGATACCCTAATGTAATGTTCACAAGCAGTGGTTCCACGATAATGTGTTATGCCAAATCTAGGCAAATGTTGTGAACTTGCGCAACTTTACTGGGCCTAATTTCAAGCGCAATACCAAGTCCAACGGACGTTTTTGCTCACATTCTTTCGTAAATATTCGCTGGTCAGCCCGTTTGAATAGGAAGGAATTAATCACCCCACTAATTAGTCATGCCATGGCAACGTCTCGGTCAAAGGCCTACTGTAAGTTAACGTGTGGTTAGTGTTAGCATTGTCCTACGAGGGACTAACGTTCTTCAGCGGAGGAAATCCGGAAACTAATGGGAGCCTAGGCCTACTACTAGCCTAGTGATACTAATAGTCTAGCCTAGTGCTAGTAAGCTAACAGGTTATATGGAAAACGGTGCACATAATGGTTAGCCTAATGGACATTCTACTTGGGCTGGTAATTTGTATATATAAATACTAAATAGTATAACAGTAAGCCAATAGACAATTCATACTTCAACGTGCCTGTAAGTTTCCTAAAAAAAACGTTGCACAAAGAGTGGGAGGGGGGGGGGGTGAATAATTTTATTGCATGCAACATTTGCTGTCTAGTGAAAACCTTGAATGGGTTCATGACAAAGGACAGCAAGTTGCATACATCCTTCTGACACACCAGTGGTTAGACTAGTGTGTTACTAAATTATGATATTGAACAATTTGCCAAATTATGGGTAACTATAATGAGCTTATCTTATTAAACTCACAAAGGCACTCCCATGGTGTATCGCAAAATATTTATGTATAAACGAAAAGTCACGAAAGTCAAAGGGTAACTGCAATTCATAAAGTATGTCATGGCAATGTTTGCTGACCAGATTTACCTTGATATGTGCGGTTAAGTCTGATTCACTAATAAGTCAGAGCAAATATGTACAGTAGGTTTATGTGAAGAACACAGCCTAGCCATTTATTTGGCTGATTACTAAAGCTGATTTGACAGTTACTATTTTGGTTATTCTGGTTAATGGGGATTGTTTTAAATGGGGTTTGAAACTAAGAAAATAAATCATTTATTTAAATCTCTCTTTGCCAATAAACAAGTATCTGATAGACTGCCATGCACAGTGAGTGGCTTTTCTATAGTCAGAAAGGTAAATTTTTGCTGAAATTCCAGTGTGAAATTTTCATGCTAGGGATAGCCTTACATTGACCAATGCTGTGTGAGCTCCTCATTTATATATGAATACTGTCCTGTGTGTCTTATAGTGAGAGTGCATGTGATAAATCTCTGGGTTCTTATAATGTAAATTCTTTGAAAGCAAAAATTATCGGTTGCACTTAATCGAAAAAAGAAAAAACTGATTCGGAAAAAGACCAGCAAACTGTCTTTGTAATGATAAGAGTTGTCTACAGTTAGCTTAATTAGCTTAATTAGCCCTATGTTTGACTGGAGATTTACCTGCACATGTTTATAAAATCCTGGTGGTAATTTAAAAACATTGTTTTAAAATGATCTTGTCAGAGAATTTATTTATGGCATTTAATCGTCTCCCTTCAATGTGTTTCTTTTCAGAGCTATTTTCTGCTTCATTCGTGGCTAATTGGTGAAATCTACAATACAGGCACAAGAAAAGTCCATCATGGGTGATAAAACAGACATTGATACAACAGCCATGAGCAGCAATGTCATGCTAGTAAAGGTAATGTTTATATTTCACGTTCGTACTCTCTTCCTGTCACAGGAAGCTGAACGTACAGATTTGATGCCATAGGAGAGTACGTGGGAAGTGTATCGCAAACTTGTGATTCTGCATGGTTGGGTTGAAAAGAAAAGTTTCATGTCTGTTATCTTGCACATGTACAGTAGTGTGTAACCAACACATATCTGTTTGTTGTCAGTGTCAAATCTCTGACTGAGATTTCAAAAGAAATCGTAAACCCGCAATCAAACATTGAAAGAAATATTCTTGTTATGCTATTCTATGCAAAGATTTTTAGATTCATAACATTATAACCAAGGATCAATATTTTTCCCCACAATTTTATCAGATCATGACTTTTTAGCATTTTGTTTCCATCAGCAGTGTGGTGTTACTGTATACAGCTTTGCTATATATGTTCGTCCATGAATTGGGAAATCATAATCATATGGTACATATTATTGGTGCTATTGTAAAGCAAGTTTGTGTCTATATGAGATCAATTTCAACTTTTTTTTTTTATCTCTACAAAGGTACCAAAATATGTTTCCAAACTATGGGAAAGGGTTGGACCAGGTGGTTCTGTTGGCAAATTACGTGTTAGCAGGTAGGTATTATTCCAACAGTAATATAGAGCTCACTCCACCCCCCCCCCTCCTTCCTGCCCCTCCAAACTTAGAGAGGCACAGAGAAATACGAGTTTGATTTTTGGAGGTTTCTGCTCGCTGCATTCTGTAGCACAAAATGCTCTGCTGGTTTGAATCATTTTGTCCAACAAAATGCCACTGTCAATTACATGAATGGAAAATGGGCATTAGCTGTGGTTGGATGTGGCATGTACCCTTCTGTGCCCACCACCCCCCTCCCCCTCCCCACACCCCATGGGTTCTACAGCCACTGATACATTTACCTACACAGGCTTCATCTTACTAGATGTGTAGCTTCACTTTGTTTTAACAGTTTTGTTTTTCTGTTTTTTTTTTTTTAAATATATTTTTCAGCAAACTGAAAAAGCGTGATTTTACATTTATACTAAAGCAAGAACTTCTCAAGCAGTCCTCCGAGGGCGAACTGAAATTACCATCCGAATATAAACTCCACTCCCAGGGTGCTGGTAATCGTGTTGCCGAGGCATTTTCAGAGACTGCTTCACAAGGTATGTCATCTTGTGATGTAAAACTGCAAAGTTCTTTTTCAAAAACCGTCGACAGATTTTGTCAGGGACCCCTAAATTCCGGGAAATCACGATAGTATCGTAAGAACAACCTGTCATTCTTGATTGTACTGTGACAAAATTGTGAAATAGTATCTTCTTGTTTTGTTTTCTGTCTAGATCAAGACGGTTCTGGTAATGGATCTTCATCTACAAATCAAACTGGTGAGTCATCCTAGACTCATTGACAAGGGTTTCAAAATTCCAGAGATGTTTGTAGTTTTCTCTGAAATATGTGTAATCATATATTTTTTCCACCCCTTCTCTCTCCCTCTCCCTCTTCACATTTTCATTGATGTAATAAGCAACATGAAGAAACAAATCAGATGTTTTTTTTGTCATTTTAATATGAGCTTTCTTTTTTATTAAATTTCAACTTGACCAGCATATGATCTGAATTGATAACAGGCACATATTGCAACAACAATCCTGTTGAAAGGTTACAAGTATTAATTGCAAAGCATGATTGAATTTCACCAAGTTTTGTTGACAAACTTTCCTTCATTTCTATCTCTTTGTCTGTTGTCGTTGTTATTTTATCGCAGGCAAGCTAGCTTTGGAAGGACAGATTGCAGAAAGGGTCGAATGTCGTCCTGTTGGTGGAGACAGCTATATGAAAATGAAAAGGTGATTATCGGTAAAATTTTCCTCTTGGGTCAACTATAAACAGGGCTTGGATTAACCGATGGCAATTGGATCTTGCTGCCCTCAACCTCTTGCCAGATTGCCTTTAGAAATTTACAACAGCTGTGCCTCTTTAATAAATTTGCCATGAGTGACCGCCTAACGATCTCATTATAAATATAAACACTTATTTATTATTGGACGTCTGAGAATGTGATGAGAAATGGAAAGTGAATACAAACAGGGATGGGGTCATTTTCTCTGTCATTTTCTGAACGTGTTGTCTTTCACGTTGGAGAAATGCTTTGCTGCCCTCCCCCTTGCCTGTCTCTGCAATATTACAGCACTCCCACTACTGGAAATATGGCTTAAGTTTATAGTCACTTCACAGTGCATGTTCTTATTCACATAGCTCCAGGCAAGCTTTTCTTTGCTGTCTCCTTATGTCAATGTCATATTAATAATTCTTACTAATCCTTTCTGTCTCAAATTCAAATCAGTTTTCAAACTGTAACCCTCACACAATCAAACGAACAAAGTCCTCATCAAACTGATGACAGCTAAGGTAGTATTATTTCTTTCAATTCCACTTGCTGTCGCCTCAGAAGAAGATCCTGCTAGAATAAAAAATCAGGCCCTCCAACGTACACATTTTACCTACACAGGCTATTAGCGTTAGATAGGCACTTTGTTAACCATTTTCACCCCCCCCTTTAAATGTTTAACTTGTTCAACAGATTGCAAATCAAGAATGCTCTTCAACCAACCAGAACAACCCAACCGATCGATAAGACCATAACCTTCAAGCCTAGGACAAATAAGAATGTAAATGTAAGTATTCTTTCCATGTGTGTTAGAGTACAGGATAAGAAGGTTAATAGCCGAAGTATGAAAAGAGTTATCACGATATGTATTGTAATGTAATAGGAAAAAAAATGGGGTTACAAAGTATAAAGCTTTTTTACCAAGAAACAGCACGGTTGTGATCACAAATTCCTGGGAGCGTTTTTGTCAGGAAAACATACATTTGGGGATGGAGCTTAAAAAAAGCCTGTGGGTTGGATAGAAGGGGCAATCTCAATTGAAACAAAGTAAGGGGTGCCAGATTCTCTTGTTTAATAGTGTTTGTTAAAGTGTTTCACATCTATTAAGGGAATAATTACTCAGAATCGCATTGCAAAGTACTATGCCAATTGGTCAAAAGACAAATAGCATTTTTGGGTTTCAATGCTAATCGAAAACTTTGCTTTCATGATGGTATGTGTGTGTGTGCATTCGTGATGCCCAGCTTGTAGACACGATATCTGAAAGGAAGGTCGGACTAATTTCATATTTAGTGTGTAAGAAGTACCACACTGAGTACAAGAAATCTCCTGTTTTTTCTGTAGAGGTCAAAGGTCATTTGGGGTCACCATGGATCAAATTGTGAAATTTTGTAAAATGCGATATCTCAAGAAGGGAAGCTTTTGCAGACCTCATATTTGGTGTGTAGAAGTACCACATTGAGTTAAAAAAAACTGTTGTTTTGGTGTAGGTCAAAGGTAATTTGGGGTCATCAGAGGTCAAATTATGAAAACCTTGTAAACATAATAACTCAATATTGGAAACTTGGGCAGATCTCATACTTTGAATGAAAGGTGTATAACATCGAGTTAAAGAAGCCTATTGATATTGGTGGAGGTCAAAGGTCATTTGAAGTCAGCAAACACCAAACATTTACTTCACTCCTCTCTTACCTATCTCTCTACACTAACGAACCTTTCTAAACATAATATCGAGAGGGATGCTTTGACAGATCTCATATTTGGTATGTTATTGTACCACATTGAGTAAAAGAAGCCTAATGTTGTGGGCGGAGGTCAATGGTTGTTTGAATTCATCAGGGTTGAAATTGTGAAAACAATGTTTTACACAATATTTCAACAAGGACAAATGTCATATTTAGTATGCTGATGGAACACATTTAGTACAAGAAGCCTGTTGTTGAGGTCAATGGTCACTTCAGAATAGCCTTTGTCATAGAGAATGAATTTTTTTGTCACATCACACTGCTTTTCACTGTATTACTAAGATCAAGTGTGTTGTATGCCCTCACTATACATTACGTCAGATTCATGAAGAAAACTGCTCATGTTACATCATGGAAACCACAATGCATTTGTGGATTCTGGGTTTGTTACCCAGAAACCATAGTTCCTTTATGAGAGAGAACTTTCAGAGTCTTCAAATCTTCTATGCAAAATATGAACACGCAGTTAGTCCCTGCCCTTGGGTAGTAACGTTATGTGGCTGTTTGGTCATGAAACATGTATCCTACAGTTGTCAAATACAACTGTCAAATGTGTTATGCCAACAGCCATGTTGTCAAATGTATTGTATAATTTCTGTTCAGTTGAAAGAAAGATAGCCCATTCTTGTTCATAATAAAGGCTCTATTTATTACAGCATTTGTTATATGTAATGTGCTTGTTTGGCCTTCACCCATACAATCCAGCCAGTACCTGGTACAGGACCGAATAAGTTTTAGCAATACTATGGTTTGGAAAGAAATGCCAAAGTTTGTTATCATAATATGACTTTTAATATTTCATACCAAGGGAAAACACCACACTAAAATAACTAACATGATTGTACATCCAACCTTGAAAATCGGTTGTTGTTTTGGGCTCTCCTTCGGGGAAACAAAGTTTCTAATAACTTCTGTAATCAAATGTATGTGTCTCTTATTTTTGATAAACTTTTCGAATTTATTTTTTGTTTTGTGTATTTTTTGAAATCTTTGTTGCATTGCAGGAGGTCATTATCAAACCGAAGTCTGCCGAAGGTAAAAAAGCAAGACTGGATAAAGATAAAGTCTTGGATATGTTGTTCAAGGCCTTTGAAAAACATCAGTATTACTCTTTCAAGGACTTGGTTCAGATCACTCAACAACCCAGCGTAAGTTGCCATTTAATTTTTGACAGAAAAATGTATAATTTATGAATAGCTAAATTTTGAAAAAAAAGAGAAAAAACCAACAGACAGAAGATAAAAAAAAGAGAGAATAATTTTCACTAAAGGAATCAAGTAGATATTACATAATATGTAAAAGTAGGATTAGAAGCGTCCAGATGCATTGTCACTCGGTTTACAACCGGGTTTAAAACCCAGTTTACAACCTGGTTTACAACCCCGTTTACAACTCGGTTTTCAGCTGATTGTGCTTTAAGTTCCAGCCTTTTAGACCAACATTTTGTTCAGTAGTATCTGCATGGTCTTATCAGGTTCACAGCGCTCAGTTGATACCTCACCAACCAAGTAAATGTCAAAGGTATTGCCCCAAAAGTATGCTAGAAACGGTCAATTAACGGTTACTCCTGGTGGAGCAAGAGACACACTACTTGCACCCTCAGAGCAATTCCCCCCCCCCACCCCCTCATTGAGACATTTACTTGTCGACTTATAGTCACTAATTATATAGAGAAAACAGCGCCCCCAGACTGGTACTTTTGAAAACTTTTAGCAGCTCAAATTTTTGGGGACAATAACTGATGAGCTTTTATTAAACAGGATCATCATGTGTAGAACTCAATCTCTTTCAAAGTGGATGTGGAGCATGATAATTCACTTTATGAAAGATTATCTGGATCAGAGGATAACAGTCACATTGTCAAGAGTTGAAGGTGGATTGAGTTGTCTGGTCATTGATGCCAGGCTCTCTATCTTGGGTGATTTTAAACCTATTTTATCCTCCTTACATGAAGGAGGGACTTCATTTGCTCATGCTGCTTCACTAAAATAAACCCCAAAGATTGTTCTTACATAAGTAGCTTTTTCCTGCTTCTTTCCTTCAAACTACAAACTGTTTGAAAAATTAACTTGAACATGTAAGTAAAATAGTACTACTGATCGAAGTAAATAGTTGACCCAAGTTTTTGCGTGCTGTGCTGTAGAAGGACATGTATATACACGACATAGTTTTTGCCTGAATTTGGCAGACATTTTCTGATATCTTATTGAAACTTGAAAATCTTTCTCGAAATTTATTTGAAGAACGATCAAGCAGAGAAAAAAAAATCAATCTTAATTATTCATCTTTTTGCTTTGATAACTAGAAGTGATTTATATTTAGGTAGTAAAAGGAGAGGTCATGAAAAAATAGTTGGAGGACCCCTTTTTTTTCTCTGAGGGATTGAACAAAATGTGACAAAACTTCCAGATCAACCAATGGGTTTTAGATATCAATTGGGATCATGCAACTTTTTGACCTTACTTAAATATCATGAAACGAATTGAGCAGGTAAAGACAATTAAAACGAGGTCCCTCGTCACAAATAGATTTGTGAGCGGCAGACGACTTTAGCGCTAGGGATCGACATACGGGTAAAAGTTACCGTGTAATTCACATGCAAGCCGGTCTCACTCAATGACTATTTGTATAATATATATTTTGTACTCCAGCAGTCTCATAAACAAATGTTGCTCTTGTCAATTTTTTTCAGCCGTACCTGAAAGAAATCTTAAAAGAAATTGGAAAGTACAATACCAAAGCTCCCCATAAGTTCATGTGGGAATTGAAGCCAGAATACAGGCATTACCAAGAAGATCAGCCCTCCTAGGGGGTCCGGCTGGTCCTCATGAAGGCACCCTGAAAGGAGACCCCTCCGGTACGATGAAGGCTTCGGGCTCCAGGCGAGGAATTTCAAAGACACAGAGCAGAGTGTGATCGGTGACACACATCCAAAATAGCTCCCTCAAAGGACATTTTTGTTAAAAAAATCGTATCAATGCGAGCAACATGTTTGCTGCTTTTTTATCTATACCTATTTTTGGAAACTCCTATATCTTTTTTTTTATGGACAATACATGTGCAATGTTGTTAGACAACACTTGTAAAACATTTATAGGGTGCTTGTAATGTACTTTGGTCTTCAAACGCTTTGGAGTTACTTCATGGTAGAAGGAACTTGACACTTTATACACAGAATTAAGGCTTGGTAAAGTTCACCTATAACTTGCACTTAAAAAATGTTTAATGTTTTTTAAGCATAGTTGAAGGTTAAAAAAAAAAAGTCTGAAGTAAAATTTCAAAGGAATATATTTGGAAAGATAACAAGGTGATGATGTGAAAGACCAATTCGAATGCAGATTAATTTGTAGGCTTGGTGCAAGGTTAGAAACTTAGCACTAGAAATATTTGATGTTGCTTCTGTTTGTACACTGAATGAAGCAAAGAGATTTTGGTATTTGGAGGATTATGGGTTCACTCATCATGCAATCATCATGCAATCATCATGAATCCATCACACATTCATTATGCATCCATAATGCATCCATCATGCATTCATTATGCATTCATCATGTATCCATCATGCATTCATCATGCACTCATCATGCATTCATATCCTAAAAAGTTGGGCCATTTTGATGCTCATATCACCCAGCTGAATTAAATCTACAAGCTCCTGAAAGCTGTCAACATGAATATTGCCCTCAAGTTAAAACTACCCTAACTTCATCACTCTTTGATATAAAGCAATCACATTTTGTTTCTCTATCATTTTTGTACAAATTTCAAATTAGTTTGAAGTTTGAAGCCAAAAAACAAAAAAAGAGAAAAAATAATAAGAAACATTGACTAAAATGAAGTCTCATTTCTCGAAATCACATCTTGTTTGTCTGTCTCTATTTTTATTTTTGTATTTTTTTTAAGAATGTGAAAATTTATATATATTTTATATATATTTATATATATTTTGTGGCATATTATAGTTTGGATCCTGCAATAACTAACGAAAAAAATAAATAATAAACTAATATGATGTGAATACTTAAGTGCTGGGATGAGTAACTTACAGTGCAAAAGAATATTAAAAGAAGAAGTACCATTTTGTGACAAATGTGCAAACTATTGAATTTGTGGTATGGAATACACAGAGGATTCATGTTGGCCCACTGCCCATATGTTTGTTCCCCTCCCCCTACCCTACCGCCCCCGCCCCATCTTAATTGAGCACTCTCTCTGTTTACATGGTGCGCCACAAGACAAACACTATTGGCCAACCTGTTCCATAAAGGTCAATGCACCTATCTCAGTCAGTGAGCGATTTAGAATAAGGCCTACACTGCCGGCCGTACCCAAACTCCTGTGCATATAAGCCGCTGCAATTATTTTAGCAGATATACACATTTACCAGAAAACATTTATTCATAAGTTTGGAGAAATTTAAAACATTCTTGATCTGGTTTTTACTACGCTGTTGTTTAAAATTGAATCATCAAACTGTGAGTAAAAGTGCCTTGTTGCCTCAAACGTTAGAACAAAATGTCATTAAAAGGTGCACTTTCGATAAAAAAATAAAAAACGTTTGTGATAAAATTTGATAAAACTACACTTTAAATTTGTGAAAATACATCATCTGGGGCTTTGTTAGGCTGTGAAGAGTATCCTGACCAAATATGAAAAGTTTGATTTTGAGCCCAAATTAAGCAATTTTGTAAGGGTATAGCCTTATGATTTTTGTCATTTTTGACCAAAATCACGACTTTTTCAATTCTTACCAAACTCATACATGAGGACAAGAGCGACCTTTAGATTATATAGCAAGGATAAAATCATTATTAATCAAACTGATATTAAATGAAATAACATATTTACTAAACAAACTTAAACTCAATGTAAGCATATCATTTCAGGCTTAAAATTTGATAAAAATACACTTTAAATTTGTTAAATGACATCATCAGGGCTTTGAAAGGCTGTGAAGAGTATCCTGACCAAATATGAAAAGTTTGATTTTGTGCCCAAATTTAGCAATTTTGTAAGGGTATAGCCTTATGATTTTTGTCATTTTTGACCAAAATCACGACTTTTTTCAATTCTTACCAAACTCATACATGAGGACAAGAGCGACCTTTAGATTAAATAGCAAGGATAAAATCATTATTAATCAAACTGATATTAAATGAAATAACATATTTACTAAACAAACTTAAACTCAATGTAAGCATATCATTTCAGGCTTAAAATTTGATAAAAATACACTTTAAATTTGTTAAATGACATCATCAGGGCTTTGAAAGGCTGTGAAGAGTATCCTGACCAAATATGAAAAGTTTGATTTTGTGCCCAAATTTAGCAATTTTGTAAGGGTATAGCCTTATGATTTTTGTCATTTTTGACCAAAATCACGACTTTTTTCAATTCTTACCAAACTCATACATGAGGACAAGAGCGACCTTTAGATTATATAGCAAGGATAAAATCATTATTAATCAAACTGATATTAAATGAAATAACATATTTACTAAACAAACTTAAACTCAATGTAAGCATATCGTTTCAGGCTTAAAATTTGATAAAAATACACTTTAAATTTGTTAAATGACATCATCAGGACTTTGAAAAGCTGTGAAGAGTATCCTGACCAAATATGAAAAGTTTGATTTTGTGCCCAAATTTAGCAATTTTGTAAGGGTATAGCCTTATGATTTTTGTCATTTTTGACCAAAATCACGACTTTTTCAATTCTTAGCAAACTCATACATGAGGACAAGAGCGACCTTTAGATTATTTAGCAAGGATAATATCGTTATTATTCATCCTTATATTAATGAAAAAGACATATTTACTAACAATTTTATTCGTAATGTAAGCATATAATTTCAGGCTTAAAATGTGATAAAACTACACTTAAATTTGTGAGAAGACACAGTGGGCGGCTTTGTGAGGCTGTGAAGAGTATCCTGACCAAATATGAAAAGTTTGATTTTGTGCCCAAATTAAGCAATTTTGTAAGGGTATAGCCTTATGATTTTGATCATTTTTGACCAAAATCACGACTTTTTTCAATTCTTACCAAACTCATACATGAGGACAAGAGCGACCTTTAGATTATTTAGCAAGGATAATATCGTTATTATTCATCCTTATATTAATGAAAAAGACATATTTACTAACAATTTTATTCGTAATGTAAGCATATAATTTCAGGCTTAAACTTTGAAAAAAGTACACTTTAAATTTGTGAGAAGACATCATCTGGGGCTTTGTAAGGCTGTGAAGAGTATCCTGACCAAATTGGATAAGTTTGAGATTTAGCCCAATGTTAGCAATTTTAGCTGTGCGTCTCGGATTATGATAGCCTGACGTTACCGTTTATATTCTCCTCATCGTCCTCATTAATTGTGAAACGTTATAGGCTATACATGTGTATAACTTGCATGCGAAACCGAAATACTGTCACGGTCATGGTATACATAATTAATTAAGGAGCGAATAAAAACAACAATTTCAAAAACAAGGTTTATCCCTTTTTCTGCCTGGTAGGCCTATATAGAGCTGTTTATGATTCGTGAAAAACAATTTGACATCCACGAATATGAATAAAATTACTTACTCAGCAGCGAATATATATATACATCATCATCAAACCTATAATAGTCTGGACCACAAAGAAGGGAAACGACTCTTCCTTGCCTCATCTCCAAATTACACGTGTTGGTTGCTTCTACTCAGCTGGTCTCAGATATCATCCACATACCTCATTTGTTCCTACAATGATCCAGCCTGTCCAGCATTCCCACACTTATGTTTACATCGAGTCTCAAAGGACTCAGCAGTCGAGTCACCAGTCATATCGACACCTTAATCAATTATGCTGACTCGACTCAATAACTTGGGTCGAGTCTAATGTCGAATACCGGTAGCTGGTTCGAGTCATCTCAAGTCAGATCAGTTATGAGTTGACCTCAACTGACCCGATTTTATCTGTAATTAGCCGTTATTTACATGACTTTAGCTAATCCGGATACATCTTTGAATGTCAACTCTAAAGTCTCCGCAATTGTGTCACGTGATTTATCTAGGCCAGGAATAATGGCTATGTAATGTCTTACTACTTGAGACGGGGGGAAGGCGTGTGGGGACGGAGGGGGAGGGGTGACACACAATTACGTACAGTGCATGTCATCCTTTTGTATGTGGTAGTATAGCACACGGCGTAGCTGCACCGTTAACAGAAGAGAATAGAGTTTGAGAATTTATCGCGATTAACAGCAGTTAAAGTGCGAGAATAAATTATTTATAAAGTATTTACAAGGATATTCAACCCAGATTGCGTCCGAGCGAGACAAGTTTTGCGAGTAACTTTTGAGCCGCATTATTTATATAAATCGCTTTTGGATCAAACTCTAGTAAAGTCGAGTCTACACAAAACTGTGATTCGAGTTAGACATATCAAACTGCCATTTTCATTTATTTTTCGTTCTTTACATTCAATCACAGCCCACTTAATTGCATTTTTGTTCACTTTCTTTTCTTAATCACCAATGGTAATCAACTTTTTACTTTTCTTAATTACAGCGATGCTAATGACATATTGAGACCCTCGGCATCTGTATGTCTCATTGAAATTAAGTTGTAAACTTATCTATCATGAAAACAATAGATGTTAATAATTTATGAATAGAAATTTGGCACCAACAAAATTAAAGCTACGTGTTACCAGGGGCGGATTCCAGGGGCATTGAAGTGGACGCCCATGTAGTTGGTTATACTCCCCACGTGACACACAAAAAGAAATTTAGGCGCGCATATTTAGGTTATCAGATAGGTATAGTAAGGTCTATACTCTGCAAAATAATTTATGCAAATCACTTCTTCGATGGTACATTACGAAAGAAACATTCAAATGGCGAGAAACTTTCGTATGGTTACGAAGAAAACCATGACTATGATTCGATAACCATATCAATTATTCCCAAGGCAGGTAGCCTGAAGAATTCTTATGTCAAATGGGTCATTTCAAAACATCGTCTTTACAAGTCATTCCTAGAGAAAAGAATCAAACGAAATTTTCTTTTCATAATTTTATTCGCAGAAAGTTTTGTCTGGCAAATAGGGTGCACTACTTATACATATTTACCACGTGACAGCTCATAAGTACTTTATTATGATTACACATCTCAATCGATGGTGGTCTCTACTCTACCTATCGGTGAAATGAATGTTAAAATAAAAACTTATTTTCAAGTTATGAATATTTGCCATTCAATCGTGCCTGTACGACTGAGCAGGTATATATTTAAATGTAATGTTACATTATCATATCATTGATAGAATATGAGACAATCAGTGCCAAAAGATACGATACATCATCAGGGGAAAGGGAGGGGGGGTATTCAATTTGGACAGGGAGGGAAATTAAAATGAGAAAATGTACTTTTTATTACCGAATGTAATCTTCTTTATATTAAATGACCCACATTTAAGGATTTTCACTTAATTATAGGTTGGGATGGGGGAGGTAGTGGGGAGGGGAGGGTGGGTTGGGAGAGTTCTGGTTCTGCTGCCTCAGTATGCCACACTGTCATATATCAAAGGTGACATTGTTGATACTGTCATGTGTTCTGTGTAAATACAATACATAATGACGAAGTACTAATTACAAGGCATTTCCAGTTGTATATATACATATATATATACATATATATATATATATATGTATATATATATATACATATATATATATATATATATATGTATATATATATATACATATATATATATATATACATACATATATATATACATACATATATATATATATACATACATATATATATATATATATATGTTTATATATATATATATAAGTAAAGGGGCAGAAAACCTACAAAAATAACTTTAGAGCTGACATTTTGTAGTACCTTTTTTCCCCCCTTGACTTTGTTGAAGAAAGGCGACAATTAAGCTATAATAAAATTAAACGCTCAAGTGTACATAGTAAATTTATATATTTATATAAAGTATATATTAAATGACCCACATTTGAGGATTGTCACTTAATTATAGGTTGGGATGGGGGAGGTAGTGGGGAGGGGAGGGTGGGTTGGGAGAGTTCTGCTGCCTCAGTATGCCACATTGTCATATATCAAAGGTGACATTGTTGATACTGTCATGTGTTCTGTGTAAATACAATACATAATGACGAAGTACTAATTATAAGGCATTTCCAGTTGTATGTATACATATATACATACATATATATATATATACATATATATATATATATACATACATACATACATATATACATACATATATATATATATATATATATATATATATATATATATATATATATATAAGTAAAGGGGCAGAAAACCTACAAAAATAACTTTAGAGCTGACATTTTGTAGTACCTTTTTTCCCCCCTTGACTTTGTTGAAGAAAGGCGACAATTAACCTATAATAAAATTAAACGCTCAAGTGTACATAGTAAATATACTTTCCAGTGGTACTGATTTGAAGGTGACAAATCAAAACAATTAAACAATTTAATTAAATTAAACAATTTACTCTACAACTCTTTACTTTATAAAAATAAAACATTAAAAAAAAAACCAATGAAAAAAAAAAAAACATTCGAAAAATGTCATTAAAAAAAAGAACGGGGAAGAGTTACATTGTTATTAAATTACAGGTGTTGTATAACAAGTATTACTTCCTAAAATTGGTGATTGTCACAGATGTTATCATTAATTACTTACTGCCTCCATTCTCTATGCCAACAACAAGGAGTGTGTCCATATAATTAAATTTGTTACACATGCAGTAATAAAAACAGATTGATTACTATGCCACGTGTAAATGTGCCATATGTGCCACATAATCCACACTTGCCATATGAAACTCACATGTGCATATGTGCCACATGCAACCCACATATAAATGTGCCATAATATGTGCCACATAAACCACACGTGCCATATGTAACCCAAATGTGCCTAAGTACCACATGCAACACGCATGTAACCCAATAAAAATATAGAATATATCCAGAACAAACATTTTGATAAAATAAAAGAGATAAAACGTTTTTTTTTTCCTTTTCGTTTTCCTTTTACAGTAGAAAATTATGTTACATGAAAGACAAGGCCTTTAAAAATGCATTTGCGAGGCTGGTTGGTAAAAATAAAATAAAAAGTAAAAAACGTGAGTGAGTGAAAGTGATAAAAAGAATTTAAAAAAGTGTATGTATTGCATGATGAAACCAAAATTGACTCACATGTACTATTAAAGTTGTGCATAATTATTGGTGGATGTTTTGTTTCCACCACGGTGTGATATTTAAACAAACTGATTTTTTTAATACCTTGAGCGTTTTTTTTTTTTAAATACCTGAAAATTGCAAATTTCGATATTATATGAACATCATATAGTACTGGTATGAACTGGAAGATTGAAAACTGTTTAATTGAGATACAACAACACATTTTAAATGAAAGTTCAAAGTCAATAAGTTACATGTTAATCTTACTTGGACCTGATGGTGGAACAGGGAGGGAGTGGGAGGGGGGTGGTGGGTCCTGGGTGACATGTCCCAGGGGCAATGACCTCGCTCTTGAATACCCCTGTATATTAATCCAAAATTTCTAGTCAGTTTTTAACGTTGTTAGCCAATGGTTTACTCTTTCTCCATTTGTACATGAAAGGCCAAAGTTGACTTTGATATTTATAAGATTTCAAACTTTTTTAAAAAGCTCAGTGGCGTAGGAAGGTACTTTGAGTGGGGGGCTGAACACTGATGGCCGGCCTGGGGTAGGGGTATAAGGGGGTGTCCCCCTCCCCTTTGGATTTTTTTTGGCATTTCCAGGTGGCCTCAGATGCAATTTGATGCAATATAGCACACTTCAACACCCACTCCATTTTGTAAATAATTTTGCATTTTCACCTGGCCTAAGATGCAATTTGGTGCTCCAAATGAGATTTTTTTCTCATTTGGAAATGAAAAAGGGGTTTTCTGACTTGCGAAGATTTGGAAATGAAAAAGGGGTTTTCTGACTTGCGAAGCGGGGGGGGGGGCAGAATGATACTTCCGCCCCACCATATTTTTCACTGGGCGGCTGGCGCCCCCCATCCCCCCGGTTCCTACGCCCTTGGAAAAGCTGATGTTCTGTGATCTACATTCCTTAATAAATTTCTTCTCTTGCAAACTTCCAGAAAAGGGCCATCCATCAATATTATCAAACTACAGTATGTACTTCTTTCTTGTACTTGCTTGATATTTCTTTGTCGAGATACCAAACTGCAGCCTGTATTTTTGAAAATAAAGTTCATTTCCGATTTTGCCCTGTTTGTTTATCATCTTGTTATATTTCCAAAATATATTCTGTTATTTTCTCTCCTCCATCCCTTTAATGGAACAATTGGCAAAATTTCAACACTTTCAATATTAAAACATTTCTTCTCAAAACTAGTTTTTAATAAAAAATTTATTCCAAGTATTTGAAATTTTCACATACAATGTAGACCCTTAAATCTGTTGTGACATTCAATAAAGTCACCTTGACAGTGGCAATATATATATATAGGAATATATATATATATTCCTATATATATATATATTCCTATATATAAATATATATATATGCATGTATATATATATCTTCGTCTGATGTGACCTTGCCACTCAAAATCTGAAACATCTTATTTTAAATTTTCAAGGTTTGAATGAGAGCAATTTTGACCCTGAAACCAATGCCACCATAAGGTCATATATTATATTATATTATGTTTTATATATAGTATAATATATTGTATAAAACATTATATCTTATATATCTTATATATAATATATGATATATAATATCATATTATAAATATATATTATATCATATATAAAATATTATATATAGGGTAATTAGAATTGAGTCACATGTGGCTAGATGATGTCATATTTAGACTTGTATGTGAAGAAACACTAAATGTGATTTCTCTGAATCGAATACAAGTTTTCTTAGCTGTTTCAGGAAGATGTTGGTGACAGTTATTTCTACAACATTGATTGACGACGATCATGGTTAGCATTTGTGTCTCCTTCAGTTATGCTTTTAATATTGAAGGTAAAAATAAATATTAATCATCGACTTTGTTAACTTCAAAAGAATCACTGACTCGTTTCTGTAGTATTCTCAGCTTTGGTCGCATTTTGACCACAAATATCCACAAAAATATTATCATTTGTTTCTGCAGTCGGTCTCAGCATCGGCTTTCCCATATTTTACCGCGGATCTGTGTCCGATGTCTTCCAGTTGGACTTGCCGAAAGCATTTGCACAGTTGGATCCGGGCGTTCATCCCGAATGAACACCCAAAGTGCAATGAACTTCTTTGCGTGAGTTGGTTCCCTTAATTTCAACATTGTTTACAAATCGTCGTTGAAACTGAGCACTTTTGGAACCGTTTCATGTCCAGACCTTTCCACTTAACAAGCAGGACATATATTTCTAGCTGATCAGCTGATTTGGCCAACGGCAACGTTTTCATAGTCATCCTCACTGTCCGAGTCTTCCTCCTCTACAATTTGTTGGATGTTGTTATTATTCCTCGCTGTCCTCTCGCCATTCTCGCGTGGTTTCGGGTAACGGAACTCTGAAGAGGAAAACCAAACTTGGACTGGGTTAAAGCGGCATTCTACATTTCATAATCGAACCTGGGAGGGCAGTTATTATATGGGCGCTGAGCGCTCGCATTATGGTGCATGCGGTAGAAGGCAAGAGGCTTACAACTTTACGCCTCACTTCTAGGGGCTATCAAATTTTTTTTTTTACAATTCTAGCTGATATTGGATGTTCGATATTTTGGTCACAGTTTGGAAGACTATTTCAGTTGGATAAGCTGTGGATTTCTCTTTGATACACAAAAAAAAGGAGAAGTTATAATCGAAATATCGTTCCTTCCTCGAGGAGGTGGTCATTTTAAATCTCTCCCCAGCATCGGCACCCAACGATACGGAAATGAGAGCTACAGAAAAAATTAATTCGGAAACAATTTTTAAGTGCAAAATAATTTGAGGGCAGTGTGGATGATCATTAATGATTTCTTGCCAAAGAAATTTGAGACTAAATATCACAATACCGTTTTCGAGTTGAGAGTACTAGAGAGAGTACTAGTGCCATCATGAAAGTAGATCATTAGCTTCACTAGTATTTAATTTTCATTTCCAACAGTGTATCATTACTGAAGTGAAATCGTTAGTTTCTCAATTTACTGTCTCAGTGGCGTAGGAAGGTACTTTTGAGTGGGGGGGCTGAAGACTGATGGCTGGCCTGGGGGAGGGGTCTTAGGGGAGGGGTGAATTTTTTGGCATTTCCAGGTGGCCTCTGATGCAATTTGGTGCAATATAGCACACTTCAACACCCACTCCATTTTGTAAAGAATTTTGCATTTTCACCTGGCCTTAGATGCAATTTGGTGCTTCAAATGAGATTTTTTTCTCATTTGGAAATGAAAAAGGGGTTTTCTGACTTGCGGAGCGGGGGGCGGAACGATACTTCCGCCCCCCCGTATTTTTCACTGGCCCCCCCGGTTCCTACGCCCTTGTACTGTCTTGTATATGGTTATTTACCAGCATACAAAGTAATGAAATGCCGAGGAGTGGAACAAAATCTATTACATAATCACTCTTTGGGAGGAAGGGGGGGTGGGTGGAATAAAAAAATTATAAAAGGTATATCTTAGGGTGAGATTAATTTTAGCCTAAGTTTCGTGAGTAATTCCCTATCGGTTTGAAACTAGAAAAACCAGAGGATTAGTGATCCCATGCCCATAAACCCCACTGACTGTAGGGCGACAGACTTAACTCGTAAACGAGTTAAAAATTTCTGACCCAGAGAATCAGAGATCCACATCTTCAACCAACATACTAATTAATAATACACAAGTATGAACGCCGACTAAGAATGCCGTTTACGATGCAGAAAGAGCGGTCTTCCTCCTACGCGAGATAATCACATCTATGCACTATGCGGCCAGCCGTGGACATTCTCGTTTTGCCTTCTGTAGGGGATAAGAAATGGCCATCTTTATTTGAAGAGCTTCAAGAAATCCTGTTAACTAGATTTAAACTGATTCACTCACCTTCACCTGGTTCGACCTCAATGGGCACATCTGAATATTCATGCTCAGCTGTACAGAGAAGGGTAGAGGAAAAAAAATTGCTTAGCAAAATAATTGATGAGCAACTTTTGATAGTGGGATTAAGATGGACTTTATACAAACCCAAAAGAACAAGGTCCATCCGATATTTTAATAAAGATTGTTGAAATAATAAATGTCGACATCAATAGGCCAAATTTGCATGGTAAAGTGTTCAAAACGACGAGAAAAGGCCTAAGCAGGAGAAATATAATTGGAGCAGTCGGTACCATTGAAGGTCGCAAGATTCCATTATGTCCATCTTCTTTTTCTTACTGTTAACCTACACATTTTTAATATAGAAGTGACTTAATTAGGTGTATAGTCCCGCTCTTGTATAACTGGACATGTGTACGGGCACAGGATCGTATATAGACGAATAAAGACCTACGACCGCGTATAAACTTGTTGACAAACAAATTGCCGCGTAGACACCTTGTATAATCCCTGTACGAGTTTATTCGCAGGAAATGCTATTGTGCTCAATGATAGAGATTAAAGTTGCCAAAAGAACTAGTGAGATGTTTGAAACAGCTGTTTATTACATCGTAGTTTAAGACGTGATATTCACCTAGCAGCGAAGAGGACGCGGGTAAAGTGTTTGCTGGCATAGAACTTAACTGTTTTTCGTTAATTGGGTTTCTATTCAGTGTTTCTTTTCCCAACTTTTCTACAGTTGTAGAGGTTTAGATCCACGGAGGATAAGTTTACTTTGAATAGTTGTAAGTTGACTAAGTGTAACTGTTAAATTTTGAATGGGATCGAATCGGTATACTTTCCGCAAAATCTGACTCTAAATTAGGCATTCGCCGTGGTCGTTAAAAACTAGAGCAAACGATGTCAAATTCTGTCCGTTCCGGTGCGTTTGATAGCAAAGTCCAAATAACATCCACAAATAGATCTAAAGCTTGTCAATAAATTCATCTTACTTGCACACTTAAAATAACAACAGTTATACAATCTGTTGCCTTTTGGTTAAAACAGTAATTGTACAACTAACCTTCATTGATACCGTCAACTGATTCTTTACTGCTCCAAGTGGACGAAGCCTGCCTGATATTGCTTCCATTTTTGCTAGGCTTTGGTAGGAGGGCAGGTTTCTTCAGTTCTTTAGGTAGAGGTCTGCGATCTGAGTTGTCGTTCTGTGAGGGATCCCTTCTCTTCTCTGTCAACTCCACCCTGGAGGGCACAACTGTTGGTGACAGGGGAGGGGTGGACCTTTTGGTCTTCAGTGATCGTGGTGACATACCATCAGATAGAGAACTGGTTAACTTTGGATGGGTGGCTTTCATCGTTCCACCGCTAGGTAAAACCTTGATACCGCAGGTCAGAGTGCCTGGCGTCTCTGAATCATCGGACGACTCTGAACCTTCCGGGTCCTCTGTTAGGGAAGCGGGCGGAGAGGGGTGAAAAAGTTTATCAGCTTCTCTTACGGGTACAAGGTATTCTACTCCAAGGTCGTCATGAAATTGGTCTGGAAAAGCATAGTCCTCATCAACATCACTGGCACCACTTGAACCTATAATATTAAAAGAATAATACCACAGCTAAATAACCACGCAATGACGACCCATCCTAATAAACATATGGCATGGTGGAGGGGGGGGGGGTGAGGTAGTAGAGCTTCCTCGACTACATAGAAAAGGGTATGTGATACATCCCACACTGTGCAAAGCCACACTGCTAAATAAGTTGATTTATTTATTAAGTTCCTTTCCCATGAAAATTACCACCTTATTTACTAAAACGAGCGGTACACTTTGATTTTTACTGCGAAGCAGTTCACTGTATTAAAAACGTATGAAATTACGACCGATGACTGTTTGAATTACAATTTTTTTTTTAAAAAGTGTCTATTCTACAATACTATTATCTCCCGTAGGACCTCTCACGAGGTCGATCAGGGGTTAAACTCCTTTTTGTTTGTTGAATTACCGTCAACTTGCCACTCATAGCAACCTTGGGCAATCATGGACTTTGTGACTCTGGTTTTGCCAGTAGTCTGTCTGCTCGTGTCTGGAGCAGGCGGTTTCGATGGCAAGGTCCTATGCTTCATGTTGGTGGTATCCTCTCGTGACGGTAGCTCCATACCAAGTTCAGTAAACATCGACGACACCTTGAGATGTGATTCTGCCGATATCAAGATGGGAAAGTCCTTGCACAGCTATAGTAGTCAAACTTTTTCAATACGATTATTTACAATTTATTTACGATATTTACGATTATTTCAATACGAATATATATATACGAATTATTACCGTACTTTTCACCGCTAACAGAGAGGAGTTTTTCTCATCGATGAAAAGCTCCACTGTTAAGGTTTTTTGAAAAAAATCTGGGGAGGGGGCTTCATCCCTCGGCATCCACCCCATCCCCCCCACCCGAAGTCCCCCAAGCTTTGACACCCATGCTTCAACACCTAATATATGTAACCTATTCTTACTCTATCTTCACACTGGGGAGGGGGGGTTACCTGTTTTTAGTTTGTCTCCATGATACACAGGTTCATCTGCCATGTTTTTGGCTATCTGATGTTTCACCTTCCACACTTTTAGACTCTTTTCCAGGCATTCTACGTAACACTGACTGACAAGACATAAAATCTCTTTCAACCATTTGCCCTGTCAAGAACAAAAGACAACGATAGAAGAACGATTAATCCAAAAGCTTAATTTCAAAGGTAGTTTCATGCTCATGTAAACTAGTTGTTTATATATATATATTGCTCACTTCATAAATATATAAATATATATGTATATATATATATATATACATATACATATATAAATATATATATGTATGTATGTATGTATGTATGTATGTATGTATGTGTGAATGTATGTATGTGTGTATGTATGAATGTATGTATGTGTGTATGTATGTATGTATGTATGTATGTATGTATGTATGTATGAGTGTATGTATGTATGTATGTATGTATGTATGTATGTATGTATGTATGTATGTCTGTCTGTCTGTCTGTCTGTCTGTATGTATGTATGTATGTATGTATGTATGTATGTATGTATGTATGTATGTATGTATGTATGTATGTATGTATGTATGTATGTATGTATGTATGTATGTATGTATGTATGTATGTATGTATGTATGTATGTATGTATGTATGTATGTATGTATGTATGTATGTATGTATGTATGTATGTATGTATGAATGTATGTATATGTATATATATATATATTTATATATATATATATATATAGATAGATAGATATATATCACACAAAAAATTTGGCGAAGGTAGGAATCAAACAGTGGATATTCGTGTATTCATGTCACAGACATAAGTCCATACGACTCAGCCACAATGATTCTGTTATCATTTATTTTTCAATTTGCATTGACTCACTGCCATGCCGACAATCTTCTCTATATGGAAAGTTTCAATTCCTTCTTCTCTTTGTCGCTTTCTATGATCATGCATTGAAGAAGAGCTAGTTTTGCTTGAAAAGCTCTGCAAAAACCAAACGTTTATATACATATACAGTACATATTTATATACAGTACATATATAGTATATACAGTACATATATATATATATATATATATATTTTGTCAATATTTTATGATCCTCATTTTATTTTCATATAAAAAATAAAAATTCCTCATTTTATTTTCATATAAAAAATAAAAAATTCCTCATTTTATTTTCATATAAAAAATAAAAAATTCCTCATTTAGTCTGCTCCTGTAAGCTGGAAATTTCCCAAATACCACATCCAATGAGAAAAAAAGTCAAAAGTAGTCTGGTTATGAGAAATTACCTTACTGACTTCAAATTCTTTATCTTTGGTATCCAATATGCTCAACATCTCCCTTTCTTTGCCTTTAGCCTGTTGAGAAAATGACACACATGATATTAATGTTACAGACAACTTACAAGCAACCAACAAGGAGTGTTTCAATCTGTTGTGAAACATTAAGGAGTGTTTCAATCTGTTGTAAAACAGCAAGGAGTGTTTCCATCTGTTGTAAAACAGCAAGAAGTGTTTCAATCTGTTGTAAAACAGCAAGGCGTGTTTCCATCTGTTGTAAAACAACAACTTGGGTGACCATGACGACTAATATATTGAGATATGGTATATCTGAACAATTCAACGTTTAAGGTATTGAGATACAGTATATTATTTGGGTAAAAAACTTATCTGCAGATATGGTTATATCTAAACATCTTAATTGATCAAGTATTTTCAACTGATTATTTAAATTAATAGCGCTACATCAAAGCAAAGGGGCATAGTTAGTTTTGTCAGCAAAGTCTTAGTATTTACCATCATTTGATGACACACAAACGTCACCTATTAGTCAGGTGGCTTAGCAACAATTTATGATCTCCCAAATGTGACGCACATCTCTCACAGGTCTGTGACTAAGTTACTCTCTGTTTACACCATGTGTAACAAAATTTCTCAGAACTGTACAGCAAGGGTAACAACATTTCTCAGCAACGTACAACAAGGGTTTGAATTTCTCAGTAACGTACAGTAGCCTATTTACTAGTAAGGTAATCCGTTGAGCCTGACACAGCCTGACCTAAGCACCATGACATTGTACGTGGAGGAAATCATAAATGTCAGTAAGGTATCCGTGGAAGCAGAGTTCAGTTGAATTGCGAAGACAAAACAATGTCAAGCTTTACCACAGATATCATACTCATTGACCCTGGACTATGTATACATCCGTATGGTAATAAAGACAGTTCAGATCAACAAAATAGACGATATATGAAATGGGCATACAAATGATCATTTGCTGATTGGCTTACGAGGTATATGACTTGATTTCTGGAAGAATACAACACTTTTAAGTAAGAAGGAAGTACACACTGTATATTATGGTAACAAAGACAGCTCAGATAAAAAAAAATAGACATTGTGAAATGACACCATTGTTGTACTAATATCATAACATATTTTTTGTTTTAGAATCACATGACCTCTAGTTAGTCATCATCCTGACCTGATCCAACTTGATGAAAATTCCACACGTGCACATGAGGAAAGAGTCATTTTTAACTTTTGGAAACATTAATTGGGCACAGCAACCAAGTTTTGATTCAGGGGTGAGAGGGGGGGGGGGGCACCGACTGTAGACTTTCTTCATATTCTTCTTACCTTGCCCTACAGGTATGTCCTCTTTTGCCCCCCCCCCCCCTCCCAAAAAATTTTTGCTTATTTTCATCAATTCATAAATATGGTATCGTTACTCTGTCTGCATATAATCGAAAAACTACTTATACTTACTAAGGTCATTTCAGCTTCCAAGTTATCAATTTTGACTTGGTCTACCTTCTTTGATTTTCTTGCAGAATCCAGCTGTTATAAGGCCAAAGAAAAACAAAGAAAGAGAGAAATGTCATGTAACCAATCAGGTGTTACCTTGGTTACGATAAAAAACAACAACAACAAACTAATAACAAACAACTAATAAATAAAGTGAGAAATAACAAAAGCCACCTTTAATATTATTATGCATGTTTGACAGTCAGTCATAAGAGAGTGACTCACACAGTCTTGTTTTTATTATTAAAATCCTTTTCCTCAGACATTAAAGTTAATTATTGTTTCAAAGATACATGCAGTGAAACCCTACATGAAGCTGAAATCGTAATTGGTAAAATGTTGGCAGTTGTAAGGCGACATAAGACAATTTAAATTCCACAGTACTAAGTAGCATAATTTACATTTCTTCAACCATCGGACTGCATTGCTCACACTCCAACTTAAGGCCCTCCATTTTAACCCGGTGTCACTCATCCCTGAGAGAAATTATCATGCAATATTTTTGTGTGTACTAACGATGGCTGACAGACTTACACTTAATTGTACCACTGTACAGTTATCATCCAACATTGTGTAGCCTGCTGGAATTTCTGCGTTCGTTGCGATGCCCAATGTAAAGTGCTAATCGCATGCATGATATTCTGGGAATATTTACAGGGTTACATACACGTATGTACCATGGCACTGTATGAATGCATGTCAGCATCAACACATTGGATATGGACGGCAACAAAAAACAAACTTTATATAACGTACAGCCTGAACCAGAGATGCTCACTTCATCAAACTACAGCAATTGGTACGTGACATTGCTGATCAGATACAACATCCAGGCTAAAACCAGGCAACATCAAGACTAATAGATATGATTCATGAAGAAAACTTCCTTCTTTGTCTTACAGTCAGCGTCGTAGCCAGGAATTTGAAAGAGGGGAGCACATTTTGTGACTGGAGGGATCGTTGAGAAATTTTTGAAATATTGAAGGTCCTTAGATGTGATCTGGTGTAATGTTTTGCCAGTTTCATCATTATCATATGATATCATATTATCAGCAGATTTTGTTTCCTGTTTGAATTCTTTTACATGCTCTTTTACATATTATATCAGAAAGACAAACTGAGTGCTCTTTTACAATTTTTCCAGTAGGATGATTCTTGTTTATTGTCCAATGTCTGGACTTTAATACATTTGACAAACCTTAACAGATGGACAGTATAAACTTTCATATTTTGTAAGACAGCCAGATGTGCAGTGGCCTAAAAACAAATATCGTTATCACAGTGTATTAGCAGTGTAATAATTTATTTATAGGAAGCGCGTATCACGTACCATTACTACCTTAGCATTATTACATGCTGTTTGTGCAACAACTTAGGACGAATCATAGAAAGGATGAGAACGCATGTTGTAGACATCATTGTGCATACGGTTCGTGACATTCCATCAAGTGCGATTAGGTAGACTATATGTATTTTATTACGCAGTGGCCAACTGTAGTCTTGTAACAGGCTACTGTATATAGGCTAAATTTAGCTTATTGCATCTGCCAAACTAAGTAAGTAGTTGAATCAGTAGACCTGAATGTTACTATGATTATAATCGAGTTAACGAGCTGACAAGCATTCAAGATCAAAAGAGCACTGACAAAATACCATGCTAAAAAATGTTTTTAACAAGTTTTCAACAACAAAAGGGGGGAGCAGTTGTTCCCACTGCTTCCGCCCTGGCTACGTCCCTGCTTACAGTAGCTTTGGAGTAAAGATCACTTTGTTATCTTAAGTTAGTTCAAACTAACCTTGTTACCTTCCTCCTAATCCTCTCTCTCTCCTCTCCTCCCCACCCCCACCTCCCCCCCCCCAACACCACAACCCCATCCTTCCACTAGCAATAATCTTACAGTTCACTACAAAAACAAGCTTCTGTATATTGCTCAATAAGGAGAAGACAATATAAAGAATTCTCCTTCTTTTGCGATACTATATTTAAGAAGAAATACAGCAGGTGAACTTGGTAGTAAGTAGAATTAGTTTGTTTTGTGTAAAACGATTCCAGTTTAGAGTATATTGATCAATCAGGGAACGAGTTCATAACAACTGACTGGATCAATGCAACTGTCCAAACATCATTATATTACCACGGAAGGAAATGGGTGCTTTACAGCACTTGCACAGGGACCCACGAGAAGGAATGCTGATGATCCTGACCTTCCTTCCCAACAGATCTAATTCCAATACAGTTTTCAAAGTAAATGAAACTAACTTCTCACATGTTCAGTGCATCATACTTTTTGCTGAGCAGATATTAAACTTCCTTCCTTGGAAAACCTGCCATTGTTTACGACAGGGGGATACTTCAGGTGATGACGATGATGTCATAATGACTCAGTGGTAGGTGTGTGTGAACACTTTTATCATCTGCCAAAGTCATTTAAAAGAATCTGGAGATGTGAATTTCAACGTACCTTCATGCAAATTTGCTTCACCTTTTTACTGGCTGCTTCTGTATCCTTCTGGAGTTTGGCTAACCTTAACTCCTCTCCTTGGATGTTCTTGAATGTTTGTCGGAAGGAGAAATTCTGGGGAGAAAAAAAACAAAAACAATTTTGACAAGGTCGACAGTTTTCAATTTAGAATTGACTCCTCTTCTATCAGTCAAAAACTACATTCTTCACCTTGACCGTCCTTGACCTTGACCTTTAGTAAGACTGCCCATTTTTCGCCACTGCCCACTTTCTCACCTTTCAAGGTTATTTATAATAGGCTGGAATGTTAGCCTGTGTGTTGCATAATCAATTCGCCAAGCCCAGCATAGGAAACGAGCGTGGAAAAATCACTTACACTGCTTAAAAGTTTCCCGCGATCTACCGCGAGTGCCGATCAAAATGCCCGAGGCAGGTAAACTCTTTTTGGCACTTGGGAACTGTATTAAAAGGACGTGTTTTCAAATGTCCATCGGTAGGGGAGAATCGGACACATGTAAGTTGTCCGAAAAATGACCCCAAAGTGACCAGGAAGACAGAAACTGGTGACCGTTGATCCGCACCTGGCCAGTCTTAATTGGCTATGGCAGTAATTTATTCCTATTCCTTGCAGTGAACAAAAGTATCTCCACTCTAATGCACAATACTACAATAGGTATATATTCCATATAGTCCACGATCAGTATAACTAACACTCGCCATTATCATCACAAGACTTTTCGTCTATTGTGTCAATTTGTGTGCGCACATGCAGTTATATAGTAGACTAAACAATGGGTCCCTTCTCCACGACCTGTTTACACTCCATATCAAAGATGCATAGCACTGTAGACTTAACTCTAAGCAGTGTAAGGAATAGTCACTGTAAGTTCACTCTGTATCTTGACATGTTGGATTTCGATAATGGAACAGGGACCGAACATAAAAATATAATGTTTTGGCTCAATAAATGACGGTTATTTCCTGTAAAGATCTATATCATAATACCATAAATGATACCATAAATAATACCATAAATACCATAAATAATAACATATAATAAATATATCATAATAATAGCACTCAGACAGGCACATATTTAAGCTCTTTAATCATATCATCTAAATTTAGTACCTGGCAAGCACAACATATATAATATATTCCAGAAACATGTATGTAAAGATATACAATTGAAATTGTAGGGAGTTGGAAAATCCAGAACAGTGCAAAAACTTCCGGTTCTCCACCGGGATGCGAACCCGGGCCTCCCGCTTTATATCCGGACACCCTATATGTGTACGTATTTATATATATATACATATTGTAAGACAAAATCAGAGATATAAGATATGACTCATAATTGGTATTTTCTGTCCCCCTGCGACCTTTGTTATCAATACTTGGCAGTGGAAAGAAAAGTACAAAATGTAACACAATGAAATATGAAACTTGATAAGTGTAAGTTGCATCAATTGATGGAAAAAGTACGAAATAAACCATGACTATACAGGAAGCGGATTAAAGAGCAAAGACAAGTAGGAAGAGATTAGGCCTACATGTTTTTAACTGGTAGTTGTTTAGGGGTCCCAAGTCTTTGTACTATTCATTCCACTGCCAAGTATTGCTGACGTAGGTCCTAGCTAGGGGGGAAGGAAAAGTCCAATATATTTTCTAAAACAATACTCCTTGGTCTCCTCATTTGTCAATTATGAGTCATATCTTATTTCTCTGCTTTTGTCTAAAAATATTTTCTTTTGGAGTATACTGTACCTGGATCGATATATGTATATTTACATATATACATAATTGAATATATATAGATATATGCAAGAATCTACATATATTTATATAAATGATGAGTCCCAAAAACAGGACCAAACTGGAAAAGTAAAATTTTTCTGGTGTGTTGCATAGCATTTTGTGATTATAATACTGGTTAAATTGAATCACTGATACATATAAGTGAATACAGTACATGCAACTTGTTTTATGTAGATTTATGTCAAGAATTTACCTATATAATCTATGACTAAGACACCAACCTATACAGTAACATTGTAACCACTCTATGCTCATCAACAGGAAGTACTTCAAAAACGTCTGTGATGTAGATGGTCACAAAAAGCAGAGGCTTAAACGGATGACCGAACTTAAGTAGATAAATAACCCAATGCTCCTAATTGCCTTCAAATTTGTTTGGTATAAACTGAGACTGGTATTTGTACCAAGTTTTGTGATTACTTTCAAGTTTTGTGTTTACCTGATTTTGTTTTATCTGATTAGAAACACTAATTATCGGTAAATAAAACGGAGGGTATTCGATAGGGGGTGGATTTAAATTGATACCTGACTACTCTGTGTGGGTAAAATAATATCTACTGTAAAAATAGTTCCTACTGTATGTACAGTATATATGTATACATGCAGTATATTTATACTCTTTGGATCATGGCAGATTCTAATCTCAATATATGCTATTGTATTGAGTACACAATGACTAGGCTGAATGAAAGGCTATTGTAGATCAGTAGTAGGCCGACATGGTATATATCTATATATGGAACTTGTACATAAAAAAAACAGGATATAAAATAAAGTACTTTACTGTACATGTGAATTTATTTTGGAAGTAAACAATGCTTCATAAGCTTCAGCAAATCCCTTTGAATTGTACAGAAACAATATACTTGCAAACTCATGGTACTAAAATACTACCAAGTACCAGTTACCATATACACATAGAAGGGATTGTCAACTACTGTATGCATTGTACAAGTTGATCTGGTACAAAAGAAACAACCATATATATATATCCCAGGGACTGTGTGACGTACGGACGGTGTTGCACAGTAACAATTATGTTTCGGGTTTCTCTTAGAAGTATACATCTGTAATATAAGAATCACAAAACTGCAGACGAGCCCACGTCCAGTGCCGTACGTACGTATAGAGTAGGTGGGGGATTTGAAAGTATAGCGATACACAAACGTCAACTAATGAACTTATAAATTATAGACATATGTTACAGTTTATCCCAAGGAAGCTCAGATACAAAGTATCAGTATTCACAGTTATAACTAGACACAGTACATCCCTTTGACTGTTACAGTATACCTACCTAACCATCCCTTAACAATATCCTTATTGGTTTTTCCGACAATTTATGCTATCCTGTGCAGCTCGGATATATAGGCGACATTAACAACCACTAAGTACTGTACATAAATAGTCGGTCGGTAAGTAAGTACAGTGACATTCATGAACAATTGTATAACAGAGAGCATTTTACCGGCATTGTCTCACCATGCATCCTATAAAAAAAACCACTGATGTTATCTTTTCTTTAGTACAACAGCCAGAAGTTCCCTGAACAATTTTACCAACCATTAATATTGCTACTCTACCAATCAAATTGTTGTGAATACTATCCATGACAAAACACATTTGGAATTCTTGTCAAAAGTGTACAGTTTACGTTATATAACAGGTGCTATGCAGGAGCAGGTACCAGTGACCTGATACTGTGCTACAGTTCAAACAATTTTTGGTTATTGCAATATACACCTAAAGACTGACGTCACTATGAAAGTTAACTGAATTGAAAAGTTCATGGGAAGACATATATATCAGATCTATTGTAATTAACATGTTTTTTTAATGCATGATGCATGGCAAAGTCACAGATCGGGCACAATGACTATGTATAATAGTACAAATAATAAAAGTTCACATGTTCATCATGTTGTTAGAGGTATAAGATGTTCAAAAAGTAATAAAAAAGAATAATGAACTTGGCTGGCCTGTACCATATGTTCCACACATACCACATTGAAAATCTCACTAATGGAAATGTTGTTAATTCTGTACCTTGCGATTGATTGTTATGATTTATTTGTTTTCAAGTCAAACAAATTCAATCATGTTTAGGATTGGAAGAAAGTTTGGTTCTTTAGAGAAGAAGATTTTCTTAAAAGAAAGATGTTCTTTCAAAAGTGTTTTTTTTTGTGTCATGTTTTGCATAGTCCTAGTTATGAGTGTGTGTACTTCTAAAAGGGTTTGTTTCTCAATAAAAGGTTTGCGTCCGCCGGCAAGCACTTTGAGGATTTTGCATACCTGGCTGAAACATTTGTGTCCCGGACGCAGAATCCTGCGTTTTTAACAATTGATGCAGTCTTATCCACTGGAAGATAAGACCTAAAAGTATCAATTGGTAATATTATTCCTTTACATAAAAGAAGAAAAACTAAAATAAAACAAAAAAAAGTTCTGTAAACCACTTTAATTCAGCTCATTTCAGTACCTCAGCACGTCCACAATTGGCCATAATTATGTTGCATGAACGTACTACACCTGTACAACGATATGGCATAATAAACATCATTTTTTCTTCTTTCTATCATGTTTTTTCCACTCCATTAAAGTTTTCTTACATATTAGATAGCTTAAAAGCCATGGATGTAGGTCCCTCTATTGTTATCTATTGCTCCAATAGGGACGATGCGATATTGTAGTTCCTTGCCAGTTCGGCCTTATACAGCTATGACAGTGGCCATAGCAACAGTTGCCATGGTAATGGCCGGGTAGCTACTCCCAGTGGGTCACCCATGGTGGGGTACCACAGGGTGACCAGAAGTCCATGACAGAAGGTGGGTCAAAGCGTGTCCATGTGTGATTATGCGTGAGTGTCATTGTGTGACATGTGTGAACCATATGTTGTGTGAAAAAATTTTCCCAACGGCTGTATGGGATACATACTGGCCAATTATCTCCAAACTTGGTGGAAAGGTCCCCCAGTGTTGACCATTTTTTGGCTATAATTCCAAGGGGATCAAAACATGGAAATCACATGGTATCATGGAAATGTTAAGTACTATCAAAATATGTGGTTGCCATGGGGGAAATTTCTTATCTGAGGGACTTTTTCCGACTGTAAAGAGAAACAAAACTGTTGAAATTCGTGAAAACCAAGATATATGGCATAGTTACCACAAGTTTATCTATATCTTTAATAACCTTGCAGCTCTCACCTGATCAATAACAGCTTGAGTAAGTTGTATCAGGGCGTGGTCTAAATCAGACCAAGATGATAACGCATCAAAGAGACTAATGTTGCTCTCGGTCATGGACCATTTCAGCAGTGCGGACGAAACTGAAATTTATAAAATAAAATATAAAGTTTTAAATACATGTGACAATGAATGGTAAGTTAATTAAGTGGCATTAAAGCCCTGAGTATAATATAATCGATTACCAATAAAATCACAAAAGTTAAGTCTGTTCATGTACAAATAGAAAAATTATTTTGTACATGGACCTTACAGACGTGGTGCTAAGATGTTTACAAGATGTTAAAAAATTCAGCAATTGGCTGTGGCAATAATAATTTATTGAGCTTCTAAACAATTCTAAGAGGGCCTTTATCTGGCATTAAAGTGAAACAAAAACTGTCAAAAATTTTGCCAAAGTAGGCATACTGTAGTTTCCACTTACTACACAATTAAGAAAGTAATTACAGTAAACAAAAGGACTCTGCAAGAAGGCAAATTTACGAGTAGACCTGTAATCTCAGTTTTGCTTGCAACAATTGTATGTAAAGCTGGGCTTCAAAACTTAGTCAGGGCCTTTCCTTTACAACATAGGCCTATGTGTGAACAATGCATGTGTTGATGTAGCTACTGGACACTGTGTACTTCTCTTGCTTTGTGTTGTTAGGCCTTTATCCAAATTTGATTGTTTTCTTATCCTAGGCCTACCTTGTTTTCTTTACCTCCTGAATATCCCTGATTGTATGTAATGTTGTTCTGTGGCAAAATAATGATTACGATTAAGTAAAAGCCCTAGCCTTGAGGCTAAAACGCTACTGTGGCCTACAGTAGGCTATAATCTTTGCCTTGGGTTGATATATAGTTCACTATGTAAATTGCCCAAAAATAATAATAATAATAACAATAATCCACAAACCGTTAATTCTGCAAGGGTTGCTCTTCACCATGCACTCTTGCAAAGATTTCTGCTTGTCAAGAATCGCTTGCAGGGAGGACGATTTCCCTAACAACTTGTTAAAGGCAGCCATTCTCAGGCAAGTACATCCAGATCAGTCTACTATTAAGTAATGCTATATATGCTGTACTGCAACGAGTTTTCTTTGGTTACTATTATATCACTATACTAGGTACTGTACTTTACTGGTACACGACTTTTACTGCCACCTGTCAGTGAAGTAATCATATCACGAATAGATGTCAAAACACGAACTTTGAAGACAAACAACGTCTACTTTAATATCTCCATTTCATGGTAATCTTCCACACTATTTTCGAAACTTATAAACTTCTATCTACGATTTCCTTCCGGGTGTGTTCGACGTCATGACTTAACCTCTGATGAACGATTTGCAGAAATTTCTTGCGTTATACCTGTAAATACTGATGAGCAACTGAGTACTACTACCACTACTTTGTATTACTTCCGCGTTCCAGTGTCCGAAAGATATTCTATAAAGAAGGGTATTTATTCACTGCTCAATAACAATGCGGACAAATCTCCTTGTTCAATTGATCCCCAATTGACATGCGAAAACGTGGGGTTTCTGGACCTTACCTCCAAAGCCTGAACTGAATGAACATCTAAAAGAAGGAATAATCACTTGGCAGAACAAATCACCTTTGTGTACAGGCGTGTATAGGCGCTATCGAAATTGTACAGTGTTCAACTGTACAGTGGGGTAGAAAACGGCGTTGGTTCCTGGTGTCTTCGAGCAATGAAGCAATTACATGGCATTTTCAAACTTTAGCCATTGTTATCGGGGTTACCCAACAGAGTAATAAAAGCTACGTCTTTTGTTATGACTCATAGAAGACGACCTTTTTGCATATAGACAAGCTACAGTGCTTTCATTTACAAATGCAACAGTAGATCAACGATAAGGTGTTATCTCAGTTAGGCTGCGTCAGCGAGTTTATTCTTTCAAGTTTCCTAGAAGTTGTCACCTTCTGTCAAAACCAAGATATGAGATATTTTTGATGAGGCTTCTGAAACGTTTGTTAGTTCATGGAAATTCAGTGACGTTATGGAACACATAACGTTATCATAACATTGATAAAGAGCCTCTAAAATACGTTTTCATAACGTTAAATGTGGTGTAATAAAAACGTCGGCATGACGTTTTTATGAGATGTTAATGTTATATTAATATTTTAACGGAAAATGTTTTGAAATAATAGCCTGAAAAACGTTTTCGTGACATATTTATTACACCACAAATAACGTTATCAAAACAAAAGACGAAACGTTTTAATAACGTTTTTGTGTTTGCTGGGTAACACGTTAACTATCTTTCTGCATTTTATCAACCTTGTATAGGTCTAAGTGTTGAAACTGCTTAAAAATGTCTGGAGATGGAGAAGTATATAATTACCGCAAAGTACTATGAAATACAACGATGCTTTTTCTATAATGGCCAATTTCACAAATCTAGATTTCCCCTCTCTCCGCTCTCGTGAATCTTTCATGTTTGTAAACTTAGTCATATCGATATTTTTTTCGGCTTTAGCTAACTGCAGTCTAGAACATGTTTCTGTCTACACTAGTGTAACTTGCACAAAGGTCTTGAAATTGGTAAATCTACGGTTACAAATTACACATGTCATGAATTACAACGAGAACTCAAAAGCGCAACGAAAACATTAGGTCATGCTTGCCAGGAAATTGACAAACCGGAACCGTATGTAAAATTGAATTGTTTTTCCCCCCGCTGGAACCACAGACACTACCAATAAACAATTCTAAGAAGTTAATGTGTCCGATGATATTTAAAATGTGGAATGATACAAATTGCTAAATTTATTGTATAGCAATATCGCACATGATAACCGAGCTAAAATGCCTACAATAAATTGTAACCGCTCCCTGAACCTTTCATACATGAATTCATGCGTGTAAACTTAATGAACTTAATATACCGGTGCTGTGGCCGAGTGCATAAAAGTGATGACATTTGAAGCAATGAGAGTTAAAATGTTGAATTGGAAGTCACATGCATATAACGTATAAGTTGTTATCCATAAGCCCTTGCGGGTTTCCCAGACATTTGTGGTCACTGAAACGTCGTGAAAATAACTGCTGCTGATTATTATTATTATTAACTTAGTCTATATTGAAAGTTGGCTTTAAGCTGAGTACAATATTGAAAAATGTTCTCTCTACAGTGTAGCTTGCACAAAGTTTATGAAACATTACACATGTAAAGAATTTTGAATGAGAACTCAAAAATGTAACGAAAAATCGTTGCTTACCTGGAAAATGACAAATTGCATTGTTATTAACCCCGCTGGGACCACAGACAAACCAATGTAAATTCTAGAAAGTTGGTGTGCTCGATAAGATTTCAATTGTCGATTGATATACATTGCTAAATTTATTCTATAGCTTACATATAGCATGTGATCACCTAGCTACATAGTGCATACAATGAATGTAACCGTGAAAATCGACCAAACCCAAACCCATCAATGCTTCGCTAATGGACAGGTAGAAACTATTCACCCCCCCCCCAACCCCCCGCTCAAAAAACCCACAATTATTGCCCTGAAAATTTCTTTGTTCTTGCAGGGATGTGGCAGACATATATTGCTCTCCTCTCAGCCCACCACCCCTCCCCCTTCCACGTGGCTACGCCACTTGATAAAGAAAAGAGAAATAATTGAGATGGGCAACGCGAAAGTGTATGTTTGGAAAGTTTACTCTCATTATGCTAACTGACATATGAGGGTACATAGTCGGTTTTAGCGCATTTCATTTGGAGACAAATCATTCCAGTTACACATATTAACCGTACCATACCGTAATACAGGGAGGGGACCAGTTCACGCTCATCTCTCACTCGTAACTTTCCGACAAAAGTTCAAATTCTCCATATTCTGATATTACTCCCAGCCGTTTATATGGATTGTTAGAAAAGACAATTAAATACCTTTTGTGTGGATAACTACTATTGGAGTGACAATAAAATGCTGGTTCAAATTTGAGCACGTGGTGATCATTTTCTGACTGTATTGCATATTTGAGTTCAATAGTGCTGATTATTAACGTATCGTATTGCACATCCGTTCAACATTTGGCAATGGGTATACTCGACATTGTGATGCGAGGGAACTTTTCTAAAAAGTGGCGCTATTTATCTATGGAAAAATAAAACCAGACACCGTGTGTTTACCGCTGAATATCTTTTCTCGGTTCTAAAGCAAACGTTGCACACCTTACGAAATCCTTGCCGAGAAAAAGACCCCCGCTGTAAAGCTTTGTTCAGAAGTGTTCCGTTTTATAATCATTTCTTTTGAGGTGGTGGGAAGGGGGGGACGTTATGTATGAGGTCTTGGTTAATAATACCTCTGGGACACCATTTACAAAGAGAGTATATTTCATACATATGTAACAATAGAAAAAGAAATACGGAAATTAATGGCTTAAATCCAGGGGGGGTCCAGGGGGTCCGGACCCCCTGCTCTTGGCCAAAAAAAAAAAAGAGAGAAAAAAAAGAGAAAAAAAAAGAGAGAGAGAAAATATAATTAAATTAAACGCCAATTTTAAACATGTAGGACGTCAGAAGGGCAGTTATCCTTACAAGTCAGCCAGGTGTATCTTTTCCGTCAAATGAACTATAGTGTGCACGCGTGCTACACGTGCAAAAAATGCCTAAAAATCTCAATTTTCAGACCGAAAAGTTTCAAAATTGAGGTGGTGTTCGAATTGTTTTGGGCGGTGAGGTGGCAGAGCGGTAGGCTGCATAAGATGCGCCGACGAATTCTTCATGAGAGATCGTTTTCTGCGGTGAGAAGGCATAAAACTGTTCTCCGATCAACAATGGGCAAGGAACGTCTCACAGCTCTTGTTCTCATGAACACGTATTATAACACTCCTATCGACACTGACGAAGTGGTCCGAAAGTTCATTGAGAAACATCCACGGCGTTTGTTCTCTACAATCTACCATGAATAGATCATCAATAAAACTAGCTAACTCGTACTAATGCAGATACATTTCGAGTGAGTTTTTGTAGGTGCTTTGAATGGCTAAATTGAAGGGGGTTCCCTGTTGTACTTAAATATCCAAGAATTTCACAATGGATAGAGGGAAACCCACTCCCCTTAGACCCTAGGATCACTGGAGGCCAAACCCCTCACCCTTCCAGAATCCTGGATCCGGCCCTGCATCAAACAGTGGTGACGGAACGGGAGGGGGATTGGTGGCTAAAGGCATTATGATTTTTGTATCATCTCAACTCATCTGATATGTATTACCATATTTCATAGATTGTTTTTCTCATCAATCGAGAAATTGCAGACATGAGATCCATATTTCAGGCTAGGTACATGCAGCTTAGAATACTCGGGAAGTGCCGTTTCCGGCCATCTGGGGGGTTGTAAAGCAAAAAATTTCTGGTACGCTCCGCGCCAACCGATGGTGGCGCTCCGCTTAGATAGTCTTTCGATCAGGCGTGGCTGGACCAGTCAGACCCCCCCCTGTCAAAAATCCTGCATCCGCCCCTGAAATCTCTCTCATTTTTCTGTGGTTTTGTATATATATATATATATATATATATATATATATATATACAGGCGCGTAGCCAGGAATTTGCCAAGGGAGGGGCGAAACTGTAGATTCGGCATTGAAAACTATCTAAGCGTAGCGCCACCATGATTGGCGAGAAGCGTACAAGAAAATTTTGGCTGTAAATGCCTCCCAGATGGCCGGAAATGGCACTTCCCATGCCTTGTTAGTTGCATCTTAGCATTTTCTCTTTTGAAAATACTAGCGATATCATAAAAACCTTAAAATTTTTTGTAATAAATATGCTCAAGGGGGGGGGGGGGCGGCTGCCCCCTTCGCCCCCCCTTGGCTACGCACCTGTATATATATATATATATATATATATATATATATATTCCCTTTATGGTTCAAAAAGAAATTCGTACAAAGTTGAATTGGTATCTCACAATGCATTGTTCTTTAATGCCGATATTGACCAGTACATGGATTACATACTAAATTAGCATTTTTAGAGTTGATTCTAATGGGGGGGGGGGGCAGTGGGATATGTGACATTTGAGCCCAGAGTGTTTTGCAAACATTGATCCACTTTGCATTCTGTATGAATAATTCTAGAATCTTTATCAACACAAAAATGCACTTTTTTAAATGTTGACTAACGGGTTTTTTTCTGACATATATACATTACCCCTCCCCACCACCCCGCTATCAATCGATTAGTTATCAAAGAAAACATGTAATCTTAAGTACATTTGGGCGCCTCGCTGAACATTGTTACATATATCAGTTCATATACATTGGAGCTGGCCTTGACAATACCTTCTTATTTAGACACATTCCTTATACTAAGCGACTAATGAAAACAACATCTTTTGAAAATATATTGATATTCACCTCACAAATGTTTATCATGTTAATTAACATTTTGTTAACATTGTCATTATTGAAATATTCGCTAATGGTGGGCATGTTAACTTCGTTTGATATTTCAACCCTGTAGTCTACTTTTACATTAATCATGTTTCGTTATAATGTTTCTGTAACAGAACTCGAACCCCCCCCCCCCAAAAAAAAAAAAAAAAAAAAAAAAAACATGAAAAGTCAAATTAGACACCAATGCTAAACTGACCATATTGTGACCATACAGTGGCGCAACCACCACGATTGTTCTTGAGGGGGTAAGATGTCATGTCCTCCTGGGCTCCCCTCCTCTGGGGAAAATGGTCGGGTAGGGTGCTCAGATCAAAACATATATATTTGTGATATTTTGTTATTTTGTGTTCTTGAAACAATGTTGGAGAATTTAAATGCTATACATGTATATACTGCACCCTAGAATTTTAAAGGAAAAAAAATTCTACCCGTCAAGCGGGGACGGGGATGATCCCCTTGATTTTATTCTTCGGGGGGGGGGGGGTGGTTGAAGCCCCTAGGGGCCCCTTAGTCTTAACTCACGCACTGGGTCTTCCGATGACAGACAGTGTAACCACATGATTCACTCTACTTGTTGCCAGATACATTTCACAAAATACCACAAAATAAAAAAATAAAAAAAATAAAATGACATCCTCACAATGTAATATACTAAGAGGATGTGGCATTTGACCTATTGGCGCAGAAAATTGTTTGAACGTTATTAAGCACGATTTCAACTCCAGCCCACCGGAATGCTATTTTTAAGAAATTTTCAGAGTATTGTCATCTACCTGAGTTGAATAATTTCGTAGTAGGCCCATTTCTCAACAGTTTTCCTTGAAGACCCATCGTCGTTGGCTTCGGCGAGTCGAGACCCTAATTTTTTGTTGTTGTTGTTGTTGTTGTTGAAAAACACTCAATTTATACTCTCTGATTATCGACAACTAAGCTGCACATTGACTGATTGTTTACAATCGATTGCACATTGACTGAAAACTAGTGTAAACAAAAGCCAACAGGCATTCATGAAACACTGAGTAGCGATACATACCCACAAACTTGGCGACCAATTTCAGGATCGCGAAACATAGTTTGGGAAGCGTGGCTGTGTATAGTATTTGTGCTCCTATATAGGCTAACATCGAATATACAGAAAGACAAGAAGGCATGTTCTGAATATCCATGAGTGGCCGTGGTAATTGATACCTCAACCTTTAACGGTAAATTTTGGACTTCTAGGGAGGCATTCAAATTAAACACGACGATAAAAGTTAGGTCGAAGAAAGAAAACAAAAACTGAAATAAAATGCCCCGCAAATATATGAATGAAAAAAAAATATACAACCAAGAAACACATGTAACAAACAAACACCTGCATGTACCCGGAAATTCCATGTCCATCTTTATTTTTCTACATGGGATGAGGTTTGGGTGGGGTGGGGGTGAGGGTGAAACCACTGCTGAAAAGGAGGAATGTGTTACCAACTCCTGTACACGTTTTTTCATATACTGCTATTCATAGGCTAATATTTAAGACCAGTGTCATCAGCATTGGAACTGAAATCATAATCATAGAAACTACAATTATTCATGCATTTCATCTATATTGTTGCGACTTGCAACACATGCATGGTAAAGCAGGCGGTATTTTCTAATCGAATCGCCTTGGGTTTATGGATGTCACGAAAATAATATACACCCCTTAAGCCCTGCTGAAGTACAAATTAACGAAAGAAAATCTCCTGCAACGCACTTTTATGTATAGGTCTACACATTGTATCCTAAAGGTAGCCTGTTTTTTATTTATTAAATTACATGCATTTTATCTGAATCTGATACATTAATGATTGCTTCAGAAAAAAGGGTTCAGGGGAATAAAAGTGATCAATAATGGCCAAACGTAGGGTATAGGTATTGCACAAGATCCTGCTTTTATGCACGATCTATACATTGTGTATCTTAAGGGAAAATACCACATCTGAACACAACAAATACCACAGTATCTGGCAGTGTGTGTCCGAACCACAACTACGTGAGCGAGTGTATACTTCCGCCTGAAACTGAGGTTAATCGGAAAATAGTCCTAAAGTGACTCGAGTTTATTGACATTTTGTGAGTCCTCATCATTCTTTCTGATGCTTGGATGTTGAAGAGGATGAAATAAACTACATATGGTCTAAAAATCTGGAGGATTGAAGAGTGATTTAAGGTACTTTAGGAAATCCTGGGTGAAACAAGAAGAATCCGCAGCGAGAGCTGGCAGATGGGGTTTAAGAGCACTATGCTAACCTTTGAGCTCTTCTAGCTCAAAAAATCTAAGGCATGGGGGCAAAAGTTGAAGGTGCGGTAATAGCCCAATTAAGACATCAGCTATCGTATGATGGGTAGGACATGTCAGTTGAAAACTTCTATCTATAGTCTAGCGGCCTTGAAAAGTGACGAGTTTAGTGTGTAAGTCAATGGGAGCAATTAATTGTGGTGCGACACTTATTGTAAATCGTTCGTTACCTTGAACCCAGGATCATGGTTACCTTGGTTACCATGATTAGCTTGAACCAGGATCTTGGTTGTGTTGTATTTTCGTCCCCGACGATCTAGTGGACTCCCGATACTTAACTTGACGTAACACACCACCCTAGTCACACCTCCGTACACCTGATATATATTAATGACCCTAACCACACAGTGGTTTCACTGGTTTCTGTCTTAATATAAAGCGACTGGGCTTCCATGTTGATCGACTTGTTAGGTTTTTATTTATATTTTAAGTATGTATAGCATTGATTAATTTAATCATGTAAAATGAGAATGAAGCGTTTTACTTTAATTATAGCAATGAGATATTCTTTATTGTTCGATAAATGAAAAAAAGAAAAGAAAAAAAAGAAGACCATTATAAGATATTACACCGTTTTGAATACCTTCCAGGTACACTATTAGCCATGACTATAACTGTTAAGTACAAACTTTTGACAACTGCACGCGTCTGCGCAGTGCCGTCTGCGCAGTGCGTCTGCGCAGTACCCTATAACCAATTTAACCACCACTATAACAACTAATAAACAGGCTCTCATTCTTATCTTATCTTTGCAAATCCTTTCTTCTCGTCGTCATCATCTTTCTTCTTTTGTTCGAAAAACATAAAATCCTGAAATTAAAAATAAAAACAGAGAAGAAAACAACTTAGTATGATTTCAATCTATCTCTGCAAATCAAAATTTAAATTCCACTCATGCGGAAGTTCACACTGATCTTCGCGGGTAATCTTTTTTTTCTCTTTAAGGTCAGGTTAATAATTAACAGTATAATTAAAATGTTTTTTTTTATAGTGATACAAAAAAGGGGTTTAAAATAGTCAAACTAAATTCCCCCAAAACATGAAATAAATGTTTCAGCAATTTCTATCTTTCTTTAGTTTTGTAGTATCTAATTGTATAGAAATTAAAATTCTGAGACAAATGTTGGGGCGTAGGCATAGGAGGCGGGGGCTGGGAGGCTGCAGCCCCCCAACCAAATATTTTTGTGGAAATTCGGGCAATATGATGATAATTTTTCGGGCATCTGAAAGGAAAATAATTTGCAATATGTTTTCAATTGCTAAACTGATATTATCATCATCATTATTATTGTAACGACTTCCCCAATAATTCTAACCATTGTGGAAGGGTAATAACACGAAAAATGATTGTATGTTATTGGCATGCGATGTAATAAGCTATCCATGCCTATATGCACATTAGTATGTTGAACGCGCGCGAAAAATTTTGGTTATATTTTTCGTGCAAGTTGTTACAGCCCCCCCCCCCCCCCCCATTCAAATTGGGCTCCTACGCCTATGGGCATAGGACATATCAATGTACCACCACAGGACATTTTTTTTTCGAAACTACAAGAATAGTTGTTTCTCGCCTGTATTGCTACAGTACCATAGTAGTACGCTGTCTGTCTACAAACTAGTACCAAACCATATAATCCGCTCTACCAGGAGACTTCGTAGCTAACCGAATGGTAACACACCACTCGGTTGAAGCACCACCGACTATAAATGCACAATATACAGCACACAAATGTATACATATCCATATTTACCCTTTTGGTGCTCACCCCCTAACCCCACCCCCCCCCCCTTCAACTCCGAACTACTGGCTACGGTCCTAATCCAGATGTATGCCTTCCCTTCTTTAAAGGGTCCTGACTCAGATGAAACAGGACACAATGACATGAATAACTGCAACACTTCAAGCCTAAAGTTTTTTAAAAGGTCATAAATACGTGGGCCTATCATTTCATATCATGGACTTCACATGGTTGACTATATAAGCACTATGCAGGGTGCGTACACAGTACACTAAATGATACATTATTTCCATTATTAGAAGACTTATCCCCTTTTCTCCCTCCAAACCCCTCCCCCCCCCCCAAAAAAAAAATAACCTCTTTGAGACATGAAATCCTGATGTATTTCAGCCTAGAAATTAGGTCTACACACATGATTTTGTTACTGTATGTTAATACATCGTTCTGTGTGGTTAAAATAGGGAGATGTACACTGCCCCTTTAACCCCTGGATCTGTGTGATCGATGGAATGTTTATTATTAACGTCATCATTTGATTCTTGGACAACGGTACACCAACAATGCCATCACAATTTCCTAAAATAAAGGTTAATAAAAAATATATAAAAATATGAGGCAAAAAAAATGTAAACACAATCTTAGAGATAATTTGTTAACGTCAAATATATTTTGCTGACAATGGATAAACCATTAACACATTCATGCATCCCTTTACATACAAAATCATTCCTTGCTACGTTTTCAGAACATTCTTTTATTGACATAGATTCATAGAAGATTACAAAATTTCAATCATGCACCACCCTCCACCCCAAATGGTTGGGTAATAGCAGTAAAACATAAAACTCGCAAATAACGTGGCTAGCAAGAGATGTCAACGAGTTACCACGAAACTTTGAAAAGGAATATTTTTAAGTTGAAGCTAAAAAATGTGCTTAGATTCCAGAGCAGCAACAAGAGAGTAACCAAATGGGTAATGTTGGAGTGAATTGGCGAGAAGAGTTGGCCAGATGCTTCAGTCTTTATTCTCGGCTTCAAAATCTCAACAAACAAAAACAGAAATGCAAGACGCAACATGTTTGCATATTCATGTCATGAACACTAAACTGAACTATATTATGACTGAATCTGTTAAATGTTGACATTTGCTTGAAATTTAACCAATCTCACTATAAAAAAAAGAAGAAATTTTAAGGGGAAAACGAGCAAACTGTCATCTGAAAAAGCCGGAACATGTTACCATGACCATTACACTACTAACACCACCCCACCGTTTACAAATTCATTTGCAGATAAGAGAAAATCGCTCTTATTGATAGAATGACGAAAGAGCATTGACCTATTGACCTTGGTAGGAATGTAAATAATGGAATGGAAGGTAACCCTTTAGCTGTTTAAATGTAACTCCATTTCAGCTGCTAATTAAACAATACAAATATCATTAACAATGAGCCAATCTTGCTGCACTACCTGCCAATCAATACTCGGTTCAATCGACTACTTCATTGTTCTCTGCATGTGCTGTACGTCGCACCCCCCCCCCCTCCCGCTTCATGTGTAAAAGAGGAAAGAATCGGCTAGCTATTATTTGCTGAAGCACTTCTTGACAACCGTCCATGTTTAGTCCTTATACAAGGATGTACGATTAGGCTAGGCTGAGCATTCACCAGCTAATAAAAACGTTGTAGCCTAACGTACCACTGGAATCATATAAACACTTGATCTACCAGAGCGATTTTCATAAACATCTTTTGGAAACCTTGTTATGTGATAGCCTATCATAAAATGTAGGTTGAATCAAAGTCTTTGCCCAGCAGGATACATTACACTGCAAACACACACTGCTGCATTATAAAATGATATCTTATTTTTTTCCCTTGCTGTTTACTAATAATAGAAAGATGTAGAAAATATAAAATGGTTGGTGTGTAAACAAACAGTGAATGCATCCATGGAAAACATGGACTTTTGGTATAGGTTCACATTGAGCAAAGTTTGATGGATACTAAATGAAGAGTTAAGAAAAGTGAGCGGGGGGGGGGGGGGTGGAGAAGAAAGAAAAAGGAGGAATATTCAGTGATGTGAGAGTTAAAGATGGCACAGCAATACACAGACGTAAGAGGGTTTCAACCAAATGGTGCATTTGGCTACAAAATGCGTGATTTTCCATGCAACAAACAGATGCAGACAGTGTCACTGTTTGACAATCGACAATTTGTTATAGACATGTAATATGTTTATACAACACGTTAACATCTGATAGGGTGTCAAGTTTAACAAACAGACCAGAGTTGATTGTACCATAAATTCAGACTGGGATCCTACTATATCTTACAAGTTTAAAATAGTCCATACAAAACCTTAACAAAGAGTATGTACCAAAAAGCAAATTTAATTTGCAGGGAAAAAAACATGACCAATACAAAACTGAAATGAGTTTATAACATTGCCTGGCTGTTTTCTTGCTGAGGATACAGTTTTAAAGTGCTAGGTTTTTTTTGGCAAATATCAGACCAGGAATAGGCTAATGTTCTACATTTCCCCTCCCACAATCCCCCTCCCCAAAATATATATAAAAACTTGAGAAATATCATCACAAACTAATATGAAAGTTCAAAATAGCAAATTCATGGAGATTACAGTACTACGAATATTATAAAAAGAAGGTTAATATCGATTCTGAGAGACTCTATTAACCACCATATTAATTTTGCCCCCTACTAGAAGCTTTAGTTAGGTGGACTTGACAACCATCACCATAAAAGTTTGATCTATCACACTTTTCATGCTAGCATAGCTTTGTTAAGGCAATATTCTCACATATTTGGCAAAGCTTATCAGTAGAAATAAAGAAAAAATTTAATCAAAATCGGCTTAAAATCATTCAATGGAGGAAAGATTGTTTGCCTTAAAAAACTTTTGATCACACACATTACACTACAAGCAAGTATTAAATGTTACTCCAGTCGACAACACCACCAACAGTAAGAACTTGGATTATCATGACTTCTCTGTATCCTGATGCGAAACACAACCGTTGTGTGGTGTTTAATAGTACACAGCGCCATATGTTTCTCACTTACAGTTCGGAACATTAAATTTCCATTAAGAAAAAAATTGTTGTGTAATCTCCCTTTTCCCCCCTTTTATTTTGGCAATTAATATCCAATGTTACATTTCACATTTATTCAACAATTTTTTTTATCGCGTTTACGATAACGAGGCAAGCCACCCGAAAATGTATCGGAAAATATTAATTTTCCTGATTCTATTTGTACATATTCTGACAATTTTCCGAACTGATCTGTCTTGATAATCCAGGTTGTTACCCTACTAGAAGATTAATCACTCTCGCATGCACCATTTGAACAGTAAGCAAGAGTGTAGCCCCTCGATTTAACTAGGATATTTAATTAATATATTTAATCGTTAATTCAATATTATTGGAAAACATCATGCATTACATGCAAAGGAATTCTTCAAAACTTGAGAAAACGGCCCTATTTCCCACTATTTAGGTCCCATGTATTCAAACTGTTTTGACCCTCCCCCCTCCCCCCAATCAATGTGAAACATTTTTTACATGACTACAAGAGCTTAGTTGCAAAAGGATTTTATATTATACATCTTATGAAGTAATTTTATATGTACAAGATTTGTAATCCTTTTTTTTAAGACAAATATTGGCAAATTTTTTCCTCCAGTTGTCCTCCAAAATATTTTTGTGACTCTAGAAAAAAATCTCGACCCTCAGTATGAATACCAGGGATTCAGGCAATGGTTAGTAATTCTATCCAGAAGTAAGGTTTGGCACAGATGGAGTTTTAAGTAATTAATCTTCAAATACAAAGATTGTTCATTACCTAAATTGATAGCCTTACTGCTGTCATTTCATGTTGGATTGTAAATTTTTTTTCTGCCTTTTTATCCCCAAGACTCACTGGTTTAGGGATTTATGAGCGACGATACTTACCCATCTCCCACTCCACATCCACCTTAACTACACATTGGAATGTTTAAGCACTGCGAGTGTACTTCAACACCAGATTGGGATGAAACCAACACAGATTAATACAGCATCAAAATGATGGACAGATTATTACCTGTCTGGCCGGTACACAAGGTCAAGGGTCATTCATACTTACTGTACCTCCAGGACAATTGTGTTAAAATGAAACCCCAAGTTCAGTGGTGTCAAAGATCGGTAACATTGTTATGAAAATTTATCTTTTAATTCCAAGGGATGATATGAGAGACGTACAATGAGAATACAACATTTATAGAGATTTCAATATTCAAAAAGTTATTCAAAAATGTGAGAAAGGTGAGGCAGGAGGGGAATAAAAAAAAACAGGATAGCTCAGATTGAGGATAAAGATGATGAAAAATAAAATAATAGGGAGAAGCGGTGAGTAGTTGATCAGTAGAACCCTGATTTGTTTTGATCCTTCTGGTTGCCAGAACGCTCAAAGAACATGAAATCCTGCAGAAAAAAATGAAATGGTTCAGAGGTCATTTGGGATCAACATGCACAGCCACGGTGAAAATAGTGGGGGACAGACATTTCGTAGTTGTGAGTTTATTAAAATGAAATTAACAAAAAGTAAAAGACATTCTGCCATTGTTTTATGCAAGTGATTTCATTTATTGATGCACAGCTCTGTTTTAGAAATTTATTTGATCGTTGATAGTCCAATTTTGAATACAGACAAGATTCATCGCCTTTAATGTGTTATCTTTAATTTTTCTCATCATTAATGACAAATCTGCACCAACTATCTATAATAAATACAGAAAACATTTTAAACAATTTGAGATTTTTTTTTTTTTTTTTCATGACTACAGGGGTGGTACCTGTACTGTATGTGGGGGAAATAAGAAGAAGAAGAAAGAAACTTCCATAGAGCCTTTGCTTCATGGCATCTATGTTAGGAGAAGAGATAACTACTACTGCTTTTCATGTTAAAAAGGATGCATTGCAATTTCTACGTTATTGGACAGAGCCTTTTCCCAAGGTAACGGCAAGCGGGGCACGAGGCATAGACTTTCTTTCTCACTCATCAAACTTGCAGTTTATCATCCAGAGCAAACATCTAGCAAAGTTATTAATGTCCCTTCTTACCATTTTAATAGTTATAGAAAGCAAAGGAGTCAAGTTAAACCAGAGAAAATTTTCCCAGGGGTTATTACTTTTCTAGGAAGTTTCGTCAACAAACGAGTTAAAATGTTAGTCGACTCATTGACAAGATGCAAACGGGGAAAAAATAAACGAAACTGTGGGAGGATTAATCAGATTAAAAAACTGTGGGAGGATTAATCAGATTAAAAAAAAAAAAAAAAAAAAAAAAAGACCAAAAGGAATTGACTTGAAAAGTTTGTGGCATATATGATAACCACAGATCTCTACTGGGAGCTTCCAAATGAGAGCTCTAAAGTTGCTGTCAGACAAAAAGTCTGGTGCCATTTTGAGTCCCAAACCATCCCCATCTACCACCCCACTGGCCTTACAAAATGGCATTCTTTGTTGTTTTCCATCCCACGCTTCGTTAGGTAAGGTGTAAACAAGCAAGTCGGAAGTTGCTTTCTTCTCTTAAAAAATTAATAATAACAACAATATCCATATCCAATGAGGTGACAGACATGAAGGAGAAGCAAACTCAGTGTGAAAAGCTGACATACAAAACGATATGATTAACATGTCAGTGAAGACAAATACCATGTCTTCCCATGATCCACTGCAAATGACATACTGTGAGATGGACAGCAGCCTACGTCCTGCTCGGGGAAATCAACAAACTATCAGCCCTGAGCTGACAAGACATATGTGTATGACACAGCAAGAAACATACCCAATTATCAACTTCAGCATTACATTTACCTGATGCACAAGATGAACAAGGCGAGCGAGGGTTTGCTATGTTGATTTTGTAACCCATTTAAATATTCTACTAATTACAATATATATCTATATATATATACTGTACTGTATATATATATGTATATATTAAAAAATCCCTGAGACAAATATTATCTGCTATCTTTTTGTTTTTCCTTTTTTTTCTAAATCTTTTTGTGAAATGACATGTTTCTAGTTGGAACAATTAATGGACAGCCTAACATATAACAGAGATGAATTCATTTGAGGTTTTGCAGCACCCTAGAGGTTAATATCTATGACTGTGCTATGGGTATAACCATTTTTGCAGTACCTCAACATGTTGACAAGCTGTGCTATTATCTGGCTGCAAAAGTGTCTCATGATGCAGGACTGACTTATAAAGAGGAAGTTTAACTAGTTTACGGAAGTTTAGTTCAACTAGTTCATGCTCAAATTGGTACTTGAAATAGCAAAGGGTATAGCCTACTACTTTGATGCGAATTACAAGGATAAATCTGGTTGTTACTACATAGAACAAACTAGACAACCCTCAAATACTATCCTTGCATGTCAGAGAATTTCAAGTTTAAGTCTTAACATAATCTGACTGCAGGGTCATATTAACGCAAGAAAAGTGAAAATTGCCTACAATTTCACCTACAAAATTGTTGAACGTTCCCTAAAAGAATTAACGTAATAATACAAGGACTGAACATGTGAGTACATAATGAAACATACATGATCCTTGTACACTTTCAAGAGTCTTTCCAGCCCCTCACAAAAAAAAGTGTCACCTCACATGGTCACACCCCCCCACCCCTCCCCTACATGTAACAAAAACTAAAAAGAATTCAAGAGAAGGTTGAGCTACTGATCACTTTGTTTGACATTAGCATTTCCAAACTCTTCAACTATGTTCTTCATAGCTTGTTCCATGGCGCATAAATATTTGGAATTTGTTTTCCCCCTTCCTTCCCCCACTCCCCGCCCACTATGAGTAAACTGCACAATCACCGGTGGCATCGTAGTATTATTAAAAACCGCTTGGACTTACTCCAAACTTGTATAAAATAGAGCTCATAAACCTCAGAAATTGATTTTATAGATATTACGAGCAGAACTGAGGGGATGGTTTCCTTTTTCACCTTACATGGAAGTTTTAGACCACAGTTAACTTCATTATAACAACATTGGTGTTTATTTCATTTTTCTACCTTAGTTTTGAAACAAGCAAAAACTTGAGTGAATGACACCAACATTTTTCACTTGCAATCCATCGTACAAGATCTTCGTTGGTTTATCACTCACGTGACAATATTTTATACCAGCAGAAAAACGTATACTTCTTTGTGGACGTTGCGGATTATTTGCAGTACATTCTAACCCCAAATTTGTTAAATTGAGAAACTGGATTGTCGATTTACCACATTGCAATCTTGTAACGTGCATTTGTTCGCACTCAGGAATTCGATTGCAGTTAACAGATTGTAATTTCAGATTTTGAGAAGCAGATAAATATTTTTTGAGGATCAGTGCGATACTTACGATGAGGAAGCAGGCAGCCAGGGTAACGGCCTTCATCCTGACATCAAGATCCATGGGAAAGGAGACGCCAAAGTTATCAGCATCCGTGAAATACTCCTTCACCAAACCTGTCCACTGTTTGGAGATCTTACCGACCTTTGTGCTGCCGTCTGCAGACATGACCTGAAATGAGGGTTAAAGGTCAACTACCATCAAACGGGGCGACTATTCAGAAATCTCTTGTTACGTGTCTCGGAGTTAAAAACTACATTTTCAAGAAAGTAGAAGAGTAATAACTGGATGAAAACTAAACTTATGATAGAAAAAAACAAAGGTTAAGAAACTACTTAGATCTCTCAAAGTTAAAGAGAGGCTGACATTTTGACCCTAGCATTAAATGCTTGAAAGCACTATGACTTTGAAGGAGTTCACTTTTGACAAAGATACTGGTGGGAACAAAATATCAAGCTCTCTGAATTCGGACAGTAACAACTAGATTTTTAACAACGCCATGAAACGACAAGGTACAATCTCAAACTTATAACTGGACTGTACTGAGAAGATGTATATCAATCAACGGGCACACTTGGCCTTTTATATCAATCAATCAATCCCCCATGCTAGTATCTTATTGATCAAATCCTATCTGTGATGGCAACCCATTCAGCACTCTGTCCCTCCCAATTGGCAGAAGGGTAACTGGCTGGTGATGGTGAGTGAGAGGAGGCGGGGGGGGGGGTGGGGGGATTGGTGAGGGTATATGTCCAAATAGATTGCTCCAGGACCAGACTACAACCTTACAGTTGAGTATTAGGGGAGACTCTCTACTGACCCTCGATGATTTGTCCCGGCACCCCCAGACAACGTCATTTCTTCTTCTCATTGTTTGTTTGTATCTGAATTATCTGACACTTGCCCTCTACCCTTAAACATCCACCCATCAAAGCAGAACTATGTGTAGGTGGTTTAATGCACAAAGTGTATTCTATTTCTTCTTGCAAACCCTCCCCGGTCAAAAAATACGTAAAAGGTATGCTCTATTATATTGAACATTTATATTGGACATTTTAGCATTATCTAGCCAATTTTTGCATAAGTCACTGTGAAGTCAGTCTCTATAACCCTTACATCAAATTCCACATCTCCACACATGTTCCAGGTACAGAGCGGACCGTCGATACGGAGAATGGTCTCTTCTCGTTCATTCTCAATCGTAAACTTTGGGAAACAGACGCTCCAGGACTGCTTGACATAACCGATCACTGTCCCGGGAGGTGAGCTCACTTCCAGTTTCTGCAAGCAACTATTTTTGGGGAAAAAAATGATAATAAAGAAGAAGAAAAGAAAAGTGAATCAAGTTGGCGGAAAAGGCAAATATTTCTATGTTCCTGTAAGGTAATAGCCTGCATGAAAGTTCTCCATGAATTTAAAAAGAGAAAGAGAAAATAATAATGATGATATTTATTCCAACTAGGTCCAAAGACTTCCTGAGAATTTCATCGTTTTCAGATTCTTTAAGATCGATAAGGAAAGTAAAATATATACGCTGTAATCAAAGCAGTGAATTTTCAGGTTACCAGGACATTCTAGGCACGGTAGAACAAGGTGCTAAGGTTGTGAGGAGACAGGTAAGCAAGGAGCGATGTAGATGCTGTAACCAAAGTAGTGAATTTTCAGGCAGAGGTCAACAAATGAAACCGTTGAAGGTTAGGAAGATACTTCATCCTGTCGGTATTGTGAACAGTGGGTGGATCACTTGGTAATTCTGAGCAATCTCATGCATTTGTGTTTGTAACAGTGGGTGGCTCCAGGGAGGTATCACATTTTACTTCTGAGTAATCTTATCTATATGTATGAGCATTGGGAACAGTAGGTGGATCCAGCAGGGATCACCTTTTAATTCTGAGTAATCTCATCCATATGAATGAGTATTGGGAACAGTGGGTGGATCCAATAGGGATCATCTTATAATTCCCCTGAATAATCTCATCCATATATATGTATGAGCATTGGGAACAGTGGGTGGATCCAACAGGGATCATCTTATAATTCTGAATAATCTCATCCATATATATGTATGAGTATTGGGCACAGTGGGTGGATCCAGCAGGGATCAACTTATAACTCTGAATAATCTCATCCATATATATGTATGAGTATTGGGAACAGTGGGTGGATCCAGTGAGGGATCACCTTTACATTCTGAATAATCTTATCTATGTTTGAGTGTTGGGAACAGTGGGTGGATCCAGCAGGGATCATGTTATAATTCTGAATAATCTCATCCATATATATGTATGAGTATTGGGAACAGTGGGTGGATCCAGTGAGGGATCACCTTTACATTCTGCATAATCTTTTCTATGTTTGAGTATTGGGAACAGTGTGTGTATCCAGCAGGGATCATAATTCTGAATGATCTCATCCATATGAATGAGTATTGAGAACAGTGGGTGGATCCAGCAGGGATCATCTTTTAATTCTGGGAAACCAAGTCCACATCCAATATTCTTCTAACCATAAGGTGGATCCAGCAGGCATCAACTTGCCATAGTCATGCACAAAGCTTCTTTTTTTTGGACAAATACCATTCACTTGAGTCCAGTGTGTTACTCATTATGTTCAAATCTCAACCTTCAAAATGCAAAACGAAGCAATATTTTTTTGAAGTATGAGACATGGCTATTGATATGTCCAGGTAACTATGTTAATTGAAGTTCTTGACACACTTATCAAATACCAATTAAAAAATGAGCAGTTACCATGGAAACCAACAAGATGTACATCTCAATGGACGACTCAAGTGGATGATATCTCTCTGAGTATTGTCTAGAATCTTCATGTCGAAACATCGTGCATTCCCGCAGCAGTTTCTGGTACAGCAGTCCGAATCTAGACACACAAAAACAAACAATAAACTTGATTCTTAAAACAGACTGAGAAGCCACAGCAATGTTAAATTAGAAATTTAGAGCCAAATAACAAAGATGGAATTACACAAAAAGAAAACAAAGATTTGTCATAAAGTTCACAAAATATTTAAATATCTATGTCTGAAAATCATTATGGTATTGCAGTAGTAATTATTAAGCAGTGATTGTAAACAGGAAATAAAATGATTATCATGTACGGGTACTGTAGCATGGCTCTAGGTTGACTTTCCATAAGGAATATTCAATGCCACTTCTAGAAGAATTATGTACACTTGTGCAATTCAAGTAGTGTTTGGAAATGGCTGGAAACTTTTGAAGTATACTGCTCTGAACTTCTAACATTACATATCAACCACTGTGTATAGAACAGCTTAGCAAAGCACAGCATAACAACTCAATACCAAACATCTTTTTTTTTGAGGCCAAACTTAAATTTGGACACAAGATTTCCAAAGTTTCCACAATTGTTATGACCTCAAATTATGAAGTTTTGTGGTTTGAGGTAAATTTTGATTATGAATCTTTTCTTTGTTTTGCACTTTAATCAACTATTCACACTGTAACTTGTTTAAGGTAAGTGGTGATGTGAAATAGCTGAAAATCATTTGAAGTATGCTGCTCTCAACGAGGGTGCTAAGGTTAAGGGGAGACAGGTAAGCGAGGAGCAAAGTTAATACAAAACAACTTAGAGGGAAATTTAATTAGTTAGTAAGCCACCTGAATCACTCAAGTTTCTTTCTACTATCTTTGTGATTTAATACCTAAAAGTATTTCATATTATTTTCTGTCAATATTGATGTTCTCACTCTTACAGTATGTTAATTAATATCTCATCTCTTTGTAATGTTTCCTTAACGATTGATTCATTAAAAATTGCACCTACTTCAAGTTTTGTTTTAATGTCATGGCTCATTGTCCGGGGGACAACTGGCAAATAATCCTTACAAATTTTGCCCTGAGTGATGTAAACAGCCAGCACTGCCTAGTGCAAATCCTTAATATTTGATAAAATTATAGCTAGATTCAAGGTACTGTATTTAAGACCAAACAGTGACACAGTTGGTACTGTACATTGTAATGCAATACATTATCTCAGTCACTAAATTTAGATTTTATTACACTTTATTACCTCTGGGTTTAAACAACATACAATATCAATGTTCAAATTAGCAAACAAGATAATCATCCTGTAAAAATTGGCAAAAGTCAATATTTTGTGAATCTAAAGAATGTATCCAGACTGTCAGTTAATACAGGGATAAAGAAACACAATAATTGATTTTACCATCATAAAGTGACACATCTTCAGAATCTATAACTAACAAATTAATTATGATAACGAGCTGTAAATAATAAAGGTAACACTGGAAAGTCAAGCTGTAGATAGTAAACAAAACGCTGGAAACTGATCGTGAAAACAAACAAACCAAGCCAACGCTCAACTGCTGCGTTTGACAAATATTATTTGTCAATGTTTAGCTGTTAATTATTCTTTCATCAAGGGGTGACTGAAGGGATCACATAGTTGTAAACAAGATATTGTTAAATTGTTAAAACTGAAGAGGGGAAATACCTTGAGCAACATTTCGTTCTTCTGAAGGTAACATTTTGCATTTTATAAAGGAGGCCAGTGTGGTTCGGGGATCAGTGAAAGCAACTCCCCCCCCCCAACCCATTGGAGGTGTGTGGGCTTCATCTAAAAACTTTGTTAGACTTCACATGGTGCATTCCAAGTCATATTTAGAATATACTTGAAGTCATAGTTCGGTCTTAAGTCTTAAGTTTGCATTAATTTAAATACTTTTTTGTCTGAAGTTGGCAGGGGTGTGGTGTTGGAGGTGGGGGGGGGAGGGGAAGTGTACTGTTTACCCCTTCCTTACCACTGCACTAGGATGCTGAGAATTTTATCAATGCCATAATCCCACTTTAATGCTCTTTAAGGTCAAATTGCAAACTTTAACTGATTTCATCAATTCTTATTCAAAAGAAATTGAATAACAAATATCTCCCTTGAAGTAAAATGTAGCAAATTTGCATCATTCCTTTCGGATGGATTTAAAAGGCAAAATTCATGGTACACCACCGAAAACGTGGAATGAAATATTAATTTACCTTCGGCAGCAAAGTAGACTTGTTGTCCCAAGGTATTCTTAACGATATACTTATTTGCCGTCTCAAAGCCAGTGAAAGCTGGAAGGGAGAAAGAAAGACAAGAATAAAAATATATGAAAGAAAATAAAAACTGATACTGTAGTTTAAGAAATAAAAGATGGTATAAAATATCTGTACTATACCTGAAAACAAAATGAAATTTTGGTTTGGACACAAAGTAAAACCAAAAGGTACAAAACTGACTTTTACAATATAACAGCTTTGATAAGCTTTTGAAGGGCATAGAGTTTAGTTTTGATCAACATTAATAATTTCCTGATCGAGGTTCAACATACATGTGCATAATCAAACCCTTTCTTCTTTTTGTTTGTATCCGTACGTATTTGAACGTTGTCTCTAATAAATTGTGTTTCATGAGCTCCCATTCGCTGATAACCTGATCACGTGAACGACTACACCAACGAGAGTATGTGTACTACAGTATGCATTTACATTACATCACAGCCTACTGAAGGGATCTTCCCGCGGATTAACCGTGTGATCGTAAAAAGGATATTGTTCTTAGCACTGATAGGCTTGTTGCGTAACACGAGCTCAGCACTGAACAGTCTGAACGGGTTAAATATGAAGTAAAGCGGAGATCTGATCTTAGCTGCCGTATTCTATGACAAAATTTAACAAAGTGTTGTAAATCTCTCAACATCATGCAGTATGTTTGTTACATCTAGGCAAATACAGCAATCATTGCATGCTGCAGATGTTACAGTACTACAACATACTGTAGGTCTTGGAAGACTAATATGGCTTATATACATGTTTTCATATCTGCAGCAGCTGGACGAAGGATTCAGTAAGAGGAGGGGAGCAAGATAAAAGCTGAGACAAAGTCCACCACTCACTGCACTGTCTGGTCATACAAGGCTACACTGGTACAAACGAATAAACTTGAGTAAGATAGCTACGGTAGCTGATCTACTCCATCATAGGAGACATAGATTCAGTTTGTTTAATTAGAGCAGGAGTAATGAAGAGACAAAGGATCTACACAGTACAATTTTTCATCAGAACGAGACGCCAAAAGGTACTTTTGACACCCCCTCATACACTGGCTGGTGAACAGACCCGAAAAATCAATACTTCAGTGAGACAAAATCTCACACTGTACACTACAAAGAAAGACAATCAATGCACAGTAATTAGTCTGTTTGACTGAGGACTTACTTCTGTTTAATTTGACGAATAGCAAATGATCGTCAAGTGCCTATATTCATTAAAGATGTTGGCCTCTACTAATTGGCTATCCTAGTCTTTAATGTAGGCTCTATGGGATGTCAAATCGAGACCTATACTACAGGTAAATCAATGTCCTGACTATGTGTTAAATCAGGTATAGGGGGCTATCAAGTACACTGTAATTATACAAGCAAGCTCAACATACTGTATGTTTGACAGTGAAACGAACGTCAATCACAGGATTGGACTGGATAGGCTCCAAGGGAAGGACTTAATTAAATGTTATGGACATGCAGTATTGGTTTTAATTGTATGTAGAAACTGTGATGATTTGTGGCACTGAAGAAGAACATGTTTGAGAAAGGCAATGATACTGGACAAGATGACACATGAGATGCTAAAGGTACTTCTACAGCCTAGATTGTCTACAGTATGTACTCTACAGTAAGGTATTTTATACCTTGAAACTATTGCATTACTGGATACAGTATAGCAAGTTATAAAGAAACAAACTTAAGAATGTGAAAAAATAGTCGGTGGAATAAAAGAATAACCTGAAAATGTAGGTTGGCAAACTTTAAAATGTTACATCAGGGAGAGAGAATAATTGGAAATGGGGGGTTGACCTGAGAATAAAAACAGCCGGGTCTCAGCTGTGTAACCTTGTGCACAACTAACTTTGTAGACTTAGATACTGTCAGTGAAAACATTTGGTAAAGTGCTGTATTTGAGTCAGATTGAGCAAACTCCCCCTCTCCCCTGCTCCTCCCATAATTCCTAGCTCCCCCTCCCCCTGCCCCTCCCAGAAATGCCTGGCACTGTGGATTAAAGCCAAGAAGATCAAAAAGTGTGTAATACCAACTTAAAAATAAGTTGAGTAAAAACCTAAAAGGCTGCAGTGCTCATGTAGTGTTTACATAAATTACTATTTTTCTATATGCTTGATACATATATATTCATGAAGTGGGTGTGGTCATGTAAAATATAAGTTAAAAGTTAATTAAGTGCTTCTCATAAGTAATTAAGCAATGTAGGTATCTAATTAATCATGATATTGTGTAGTTTGCACATTTGGCAAGCCTGAATGTGTCCACCAATGGCTTGTTTTTGTTGATGTTGTGTGTAACTTAAAAGGATTACTCTACATAACATGTCAACCTTTCGATGTTAATTGCTTGAGAGGGAAAATTTCAATCATCATTACAACATTCATTTGCATAATATGATCTATTGATACAACCCAGTTTTCATGGCTGTGTCCAGGTTTTACCAATATACTTTGTGCTTTGTATGGCCCAGCAACAACAGAGTGGGTTGCATGGAAATTCTTTGTCTCAAAATAAAACTTCCTGTAAAGAAACGCAAGTATGCATTCATGTACATCCTCTTTAAGAAGAGTGACCCAGGATAGAACTTGATCCACTCTCAACCCAAATTCCCCTAACATCGAGACTGTAACCGTATGATCCTGGCGCTGTCACGTGAAGTGAGTATCGCCACTACCTTTCAAAGGGGAATAGCTACTACACATGATCAGGCCATAGATTAACGTTGATATATATACCCTCAAAGGACAGGTTGAGAATGGCTATCGGTTTACAGTTTTAACTCGGAAGTGCTTCATTACATGGACTTCCTACATAGATCTGCTCTGACGTTGGAAGGTTTAATGAAACAACTTGAAGATTGAAAAGACCTTCAAATGGCTTTATCTATAAACTTTGAATCAAATATATGATTCATGGGGTGCACAATGCAGCAAGAGTAGTTCCCCTTCAAATGACCGTCTTTTACGTTTACAATACATCCTCCATTTTCTTTCAAACATTAGCATACAGGTACACCTGGTACAGTAGTTGTTCTAACTTCCTGGAACACGTTACAGTACGAGTCAAATGCTGTACAAGTCTAGATACGATAGCAAAAGGAAAGCATATAGCAGAAAAAAAAAAGCAATTCATCTTTTTTTCTGTTCACAATATTCCACACGTTCCTTTTCTATGGATCTCTCGCAGACGTCAGCATACCATAGAGCCTACCTCCCACTGCTTTGTCCAGACGATCCTATGATCCAGGAAAGTAAGAACGTTAACAAAGTATATACACTTTCCTTTTTGACAATATTTTTATATTCTCCAAATGCCCCATATTTTAATCTGTTTGTACTCGTCTCGGCTGTTCTGAAGACTTGTAGCATGCAGCTAGTTCCGACTACTTTGAGATAACTGAAAGTAGACCACTGCACATGTCTAGATAATATTAGGCAGGGCTCAAATTTAACAGTCGTCCAATCATCCGAGCCGACCAAAAATCATGTCGGACAGTCCAAAACACTGCTAAGGTTGTCCGACAGATGACTAGCATTTGC